>NC_132880.1:43984467-44294467 GCF_030463535.1 Salminus brasiliensis | reverse complement strand
GCCACGGCTGCCCCCAGTAATATGATGAGTATTCTGAGATTATACCAAGTAGTATCAGGTAGTGTGAGTAATGATTATAGCTGACTAATGTTCAAACACATTGTACATTGTATGTTTTACATAATCAGGGCTGATGAATGGAGCTTGAGCAGCTACAGGATGAGGGGAAATGTTGTAGGGAAGCAAAGTACTCTTGCTGTTGTCCTGATTCTCTGAAAAACTAACCATTATTAACCAGTTAACCACTTTTATAATAAATAAAAATAAATACATTTTCTAGCCCTGAGCAGTTGGGTGGTCTCTTCTCACAGTGCAGGAGCTGGCATTGTATTCTGAACTTATGTTCAACCCTAGTCATGAAAGCCTGTCTGTCTGTCTGTCAGGGAACTTCTCGAAAAAGAACTTGAATCTGTTGGCATCAGACTCAACCGATCCAAACCAAACATCTATTTCAAGGTACATCTTTCTTAATTGACCCAAATATCCTGAATGCATGAGTACTTACTGTATGTAAAAGAACCCCTGATCTGTACTGCGGTCAGGCTTACAAAGGATCCTCTTCTCATTTCAGCCTAAGAAAGGTGGAGGCCTCTCCTTCAATTCCACACTTCCTCTCACACATTGTTCTGAGAAGCTTGTTCAACTCATTCTTCATGAATACAGTATCCTTTATGAGCATTGCTGCCTATGTCTGTAGATGACTCACCAGGACACGTAGGACTCGTAGACAAGATAATATGACCTTAACCTGATTCTTTAGAAATCTTCAATGCTGAAGTTTTATTTAGAGAAGACTGCACACCAGACGAATTTATCGATGTCATTGTGGGAAACAGAGTGTACATGCCCTGCTTATATGTAAGTAGCAGTCTGGATCTGTCACATCTGTCTTTACTGTCAACTAGTCCACTCATTTTCTTCATATCTGACTTTTTATTATATAGATATTATTTATTCGTAAAGGAAGTGATATTAGAATGAAGTTCTACCTTTGGGGGATTTACAGGTGTACAACAAAGTGGACCAGATTTCTATAGAGGAAGTAGACCGTCTTGCTCGTCGACCCAACAGTGTGGTCATCAGCTGTGGCATGAAACTGAATCTCGACTACCTCCTGGAGCAGCTGTGGGAATACCTGGCTCTGATTTGTTTGTACACCAAGAAGAGAGGAGGTAATCATTTGACTGTCTAGTCTTTCACAGTAGCCCACACTGAATATATGATATATGAATAAATCAGCTTGCTGATTTATCATATTGAGTATCTTGGTGATTTAGAGTATCAGTACAGCGATTCAAGCACACAAATGGCAATATGACATGGCAAAGGGGTAGAATTGGAGAGTGTAAATAAATAAATAAATAAATAATAGAATAAAATAACGATGTCAATTTTGGGGCTCAGCAGTCCTATGTGCTTCCACTATGGCCCGTAGGTCGTGAGTTTGAATTCCCTGCCATGCCGCTTTGCCATCCGTGGCGAGATTGCGCACTTTCCCCTCATCACTCTACGAGTGATGTTAACTGGTGCTTTCCACCGAGCATGCCGGTTGCCGCATTGGCAGCAGTTCAAAAAGAGAAGGTGGCTGGCTTCACATGTATCGGAGGAGACATATTAAGTCCTTACCTTCCTAGTCTCAGGAGCATGAGATGTTTCAGTGTAATTGGTTCTTGCTTATTCCATTATTTCTTTGTTAGCTATGTGCTGGCAGAGTTGGCTATGATGTATACGGCTACCTATTGTTTGTCTCTGGTGACGCTTTCACCTGCGTGTTTCAGCAATCGGAGTCATTGACTCAGTAAGAAATAGTGACCCTTGTGGACTGTTTCGCTTGCGTTCCTGCACAATACGGTATTGAGCTGTGTCCAACACCAACCTAAAGTAAACTGAGTCTTCTCGTTCTTTCTTGGTGAACAGAAAGGCCTGATTTTGGTGACCCAATCATCATGAGACGAGGCGCATCGGTAGAACATGTGGTACGTAGGAGCTCTTTGCTGTTTATGACATTTTAATTTATTAAAATTTGCTTGATTTGTCAAGTTCGAGTGTTTGGAGAAGACGTCCAGAACAGACCAGTTATATTATTCGTGTGTCTTTAACAACTTGAAGTTGTTAGAGATTATTAGATTATTAGAGACTATAGCTAGATATTATTCTGAGAGCTATTTTTGATCTGTATGTTTTAGGATACATATTGCCATATTACCACCCAGCAGGTTCTCAAACCTACTCTAATGTTGTTTTCCAGTGTCACAGAATTCACAGGACATTAGCCAGCCAATTCAAGTATGCTCTTGTCTGGGTAAGTTTGTAGATCTTCTTAAGAGCAGCGATCCTCAGTGATCTGTGGTTCCTGTGGTTTGTGTAGTGGTGAAGAATATGTGTGTAAGTTTTTGTTGTGCTTCACAGGGGACAAGCACAAAGTACAGCCCTCAGCGAGTAGGACTGACGCATGTTATGGAACATGAAGATGTCATTCAGATTGTGAAGAAGTAAAATCATGGCTTCTGATGTTGTGCAATTACATGGGACCTTTTATCCAACCCCGAACTGCTTCAAAAGTACACGTTTGCTTTACCCAGACAACATTATACAGAAACGTTACCCAAGGTTTTGCACACAAAAAAGCAAAGAATGGATTTGGGCTATTTTGTGGGAATTTGGAGCTCATGTGAAATGAAATGGCACAAGTGCTCGATTTTAACTTGAGCGTTACGGAAAAGGATATTCCTCCTTCAGTTAAAATTGAATATTACCAATCAAATGCCAGATTGAATCGGGCATGTATTTACTAACCGGTTATTTCCCCGATCACTAATCTTTTTCAGAGACATGTTTGAACTGAAAGCAATAAAAACCCAGAGTTCAAAGGTTTGGAAACATGAAATTTCTTTCGTTTTATTCCTGTTTGAAAGAGATCAATGTTCGTCCTTACTGCCTCTTTATCTTTGGTGAATAAAATGAGGGTCAGAAGGGTTTTAGGTCACTCACTGAGACTAATGAGCTGTAACATGCGAGATGTTGACGGGAGGTGTGTTTGATGGGACATTAAGACACTTTCTTCAGGTCTGTTATTTTAGCATTAACTAAGGTGTGTTACAGTTTCTCTGATGATAATCTGTCATACGGCAGGTGTACATATTCTGAAGGCAGAGCTTTCCTCTGTGAGTAAAGACTTAAAGAAACATCATACCCAAAATCCATAATCAGGATTCCTTAGTAGGGTTTTGTAGGGAATATTCTACACTTTACATACTACACTAACAAATTTACTTTAAAAGACGGTGTACAGTTTAGTATTTATTTATTTATTTATTACACTTGTGGGAGTATATGGTTTGGGACGGAGACAGAAAATGTGCTATTTTTGAGGTTTTCGCAAACATTTCTGGTGCTGACATACCAGTTATTCACTAATGGGTTTTTTAAAATTGTTTTACATTATTTTTTTTATTAGTTGGATGGAAATGTAGCCACTGTCATTTAGGAAGCGGAAATGTCATGTAACTGTGACTCCTCACCGGACAGTAGGAGTTCACTGAAATATCAAATGTACATAATTATCCCCTTACCTCATGCACATCTGATCATCCAGGACACATTTGTTCATTGTCTCTCGAGTTATGCTAAAGTAGCTAACGAGTAATAGGCACCCTTTGGCTCACAGAGATTTCTTTTTTTTATCAGCTTCTTTGCTCAAACAACCTTAAGAATACAAAACCGAACATCAGACTCTAAACATGTCTCAACCAGTTGCTGCCAATTACCAATTGCGACAATGAAAAGAGCTGGAGCAAGAAACCTTGGGAGGAACCAAGACTCACAAGGAGGACCCATCCTCCTCTGGTCAGAACTATTTAAACATTGATAAAAGTTACCAAACCATCTATACTGCTGAACTGCTCTGATCATAATCATAATATATTAATCATGGTGTAGATAGTTAATAGTGGTGATATTAATAGTGGCAGATAGAGTCCATTTAGGTTTTAACATGGTCATGGTCAAGAGGGCATCTCTCTAAGGATCTCTCTAATGAGCATTAAGCTGCTCAATATGTAGATCCTCCTCAGGTCCACCACAAACTGCTCTGAATCACTGAGGTATGGACTCTTTAAGACCTGTGAAGGTGTCTTGTTCACTGGTTGTCCTTCCTTGGACCATTTTTGGTAGGTACTGACCATTGTATATCAATAAAACCCCCACAAGACCTGCCGGTTTTAGAGGAGATGTCCTGATCCAGTCTGACCCAGGTGTTCTCAAAGTGGCTCAGATTCTTAGATTATACTAAATAAGCATCCAGATGCTTCTTCGTGATCTGAGCAGTGAAGACTTTGCTATTCAGTGCTTTAACTTCATGGTTACTCCGCTGTGTTACAGCCTGCTAACCTCTATTTAGACAGTTACCATTCCTGTGCCTTACGACACAGAGGCCGCCGGTCACGGACAGGCTTCAGTGCTCTAATGGCCCCTCCTTTACACTCACAAGATGCCAACTGTTACCTTTCCGCATTCATCTGAAACCCAGAGCTGCGGCTTCTATTCATGACAGAAAACTAGTATAATAGAGATCATTAAATATGCATGTGGAGGCACTCGGGCTGTTCTACACTGCGGAGAAGTGTGGCATGGGGAATGATCAAAACTCTGTAGGCCGTCCCACTCTAGGCCTCATGTGTTTCTGTGAAGTTAGGGTAAAGCAGCACAGTCTTTGAGGAATGAGCAAAATGGAGAGACTTTGTTTTGGAATTACCTGAGGAGGAGCACCACGTTCTACCCTGAGAGAGCTTCGAAGGTAAGCAGGCATGTTGCTGAAACAGGGCCAGAGTGCTGGCTTGGGCATGACACTTGATGCTGGAGCCATATGGCAGAAGATGTGGGTGTGGGTGTGGGTGTGCTAGCAAGGCTGTTGTAGCTTTGGCTTAAATGCTAGACTTACTGCAATAAACCTTAAAATAAGACTTTTGAGGAGAAAGGAGTGTTTGTATTATTTTAGTTTAAAGTAAAAACTTTTTTTTTTTAAATATTGTGTGAAATGTTAATTCTTTAATGCTTTCCTTTTAGGTTAGTGCTGTATCTTAGCCGTAGATATGGTGAGTCCTACTGTATGCTGAAGGTATATTAGCTGTCTTGGTTTAGTGTCACCAGATTTGCTAGGCCCTTAACCGATGTCCTAAAATGCAGATGCTTTTGTAAACATGTAGCTACTTTCCTTAAGTGTTTAACTAATGGAAATCACCTTAAGTGTGTAATGGCTGCAGTGGACTTTAACTTGGCGTTAGATGTCTGATTACACTAAATGGGTGAAAGTATTGGGACACTTGTTGGTTCTTCTGAAATCAAGGATATTAAAAAGACTGTATCCTGCTTTTTGGAGTAACCGTATCTATTGTCCAGGGAAGAAGGCTTTCTGTTAAATGTTTGAGCATTCCTGTAGGAATTTGATAGTGATGTCAGGATGTTGGATCATCACCACCCCATCTCATCCCAAAAGTATTGGATGGAGCACCATCCTCCATTCCAGAGAACACAGTTCCACTGCTCCACAGCTCAGTTCTGAAGAGCTTTATACCCCTCAGGCCCACGCCTGGTGTTGGGCAGCATGGTCCAATAGGTTCATGTTAATCTTCTCCAGAGAGTCCTGTTTTACTGGCAGTACTCCTCCACAAGGACTAGACAATCTGTGTGTGTGTGTGTGTGTGTGTGTGTGTGTGTGTGTGTGTGTGTGTGTATTTGCATATCTGCATATCTGTGTCAGCAATGAGTGCAACTTAAAGTAGCTGAATGCATTCATTAAAAGAGGTGTCCACAAACATTTGCACAAATTCCCCACCTGTGCTGCATCTTACAATCTCCACTAATGTATTATTTAAGTTCATTACATGACTTTGCTATTTTTCTATCCAATAATCTGCACAGTCATAGTCACTAGTCACGCCTGCCCAGCATTGCAGTGCGCAGAGCTTTGCTGCCACCTGCTGCAAAATAAATGTTCACCTGCTGAAGGCCTTGGAGTTTAATGAAGGCTTTGGTAAGCACAGCAGTACATGCTGGAGGCAGGGGTCTCAGGGATGCCTTTATTGTGTAGAAAATTATTACAGATGATCTCTTTATTCCTCAGGGTCACAAAACATCTGTAATCTTTTAAGTCTTTGGGTTATGTGTACCAGTCAAACAAACTCAAATTGGGTATTTACATTGATCAGCCATAACATTAAAGCACTGGCACCAAGACATTAGCAGCAGATCCTTTAAGTCCTGTAAGTTGAGAGGTTGGGCCTCCTGGCATTTACATTTACAGCATTTAGCTGACACTCTTATCCAGAGCGACTTACAAGGTAACTCGTATTATAGATGTGGGCCAATGTAGTGTTAGGAGTCTTGCCCAAGGACTCTTATTGGTGTAGCGCAGCACAGTCACCCAGACCGGGAATCGAACCCCAGTCTCCCACATGGTGTGGTAGCTCACTGGCAGGTAGTGGTGTTATCTGTTGCACCACACCAACCACAAGGCATCACTCTGCCTTGGGAGCCCATGACCCTGTTGCTGGTTCACCGGCTCTTCACTGCATAGACCTGCCTGATGTTTTGGAGATGCTCTGACCCAGTCCTGCTTCCCTAGCACTAGCAATACTCCCAACAGTAGGAAGACAAGGACTCAACACGTCTCCACCCACTAGGAGGATACTAGACAACAGACCCCAGCCAACATCGCTTGAGGGTAAGCACGCCACCTACCCACTCATTTAAAGAAAGTGCGGCTAATTGTGCTCTCTTCGTCTCTGACTGCTGATGGCAAAGCGGCATAGCTTGGGATTCTAACTTGCGAGCCCTGGGCCATAGTGTTTGCGCATTAGACTGCTAAGCCACTCGGAGGCCACTAGTCTGTGAGGTGTTCATGGTTCATGGTTTTGTCTGGCAAATCGGGCTTATCCAGAAGATTGAAAGGTAACTGATATAGATGGTCGTACGCTTCTCAGCCGACCATTACCCAACAATAGAGCAGATTTAGTGGCATCTGTTCATGGTTTGCTGAGTATGGTTTGTGGGTAGATGGACATTATTGTTTAAAGAGGTATAATTTGTTTGTTTAGCAACCCGACCCTGAGCCTGTTTGACATTTCTCAAAGAATGGACTTTCCGTTTGGGTGCATCTACGTAAGAGCATGTAATACACATTTTTTTTGTTCAAACTAATAGTCTAAATAAAGAAGCGAGCACTGTCCGGCCCAGGTTTTATGTACGAAAGTCAGTTTACTCAGGCTTTTGTTAACCCTTGCAGTCAGTGAAGATGAATGTAAGTGTGTGGGCAAAGGGTTTTCAGGTCCATGCAGTGAATCATCTCATTCATTAACAAACAAGGAGTAATGGTCCAATATATTTTCCTAGACATCACATAGTGGGTGGACAGGGTAGGGGACCTACCTCAGATGAATACTCCTGCACAGTTTACACAGCATCGTGTAGGCCTTCTTCTTCAGCACGCGCTGTAGCTCTGCTCGGGGAAGTTCTCAGAGAAATGTAGTTTTGGATTAAACGACGTAAGGGTTATCATCTAAAGGTAAGCCTTTGTCAGGAACTGGACTAGATTAATGTCAGAAATGGTACTTTTCCAGTACACTATACTGTACTAGTAATGTGCAACTGGCAAAAACAGTGATGAGCCACAGAAATACGGGTTAAAAGCTATGTGTGTGTTTTTGTTATGGAAAAATCGACATACTACTAAAAATAGGGCATATGTGGACATACAACCGCTGTATTAAATCCTGGTCATGAATGCTGCTTTGCTGCTTTTTAAAGATAGGCATGAATAGTAGCTTCATTTAAAAATAGAAATATATATTTTTAATAGTATTTAATTACCAAGCATAATATAACATGATCCTCATGCATCCTGGAAAGTCTGGACAACCTGGAAATATTGACACAGGTCATGGAATGACTACAGATGTCCTGGACTTACTGTATTAGTGAAGTCCTGGAGAAGTTGAGCTCTGAAATAAACGAGGCTCACATTTGGAAAAACACACATTTCACATTTGGAGAGATTCGTATCTAATGGAACATGTGTATGTATGAATACAGTCTTAGGTACTGAATAGTACATCCAGTAATCATGTGTGTGAAACCAGTTGATATTGATATGCTTTTAATATGACCTGTACAAGCATGTTATCTTACTATATATGTCCTATATAGAAGTTGGAAAATGTCCTGAAAAAGTCAGACAGACGGATAGATAAATAGAGTCATGAAATTGTTTATATTTTGTAATATGAACAGTTCAGTACAGTACAACCCAGACGTTTTCATATTATATACTTATTATGTGGCTGTTGATCATCAAATATCTAATGGAAAAGTCCAAGAAAATCTTTTCCTTAAAAGAGTGGGATGGATGGATGAATGGATGGAGGGATGGATGGACAGACAGATATAGATTAATGGAAGGATGGATGGACAGACAGATATAGATGGACGGAGGGATGGATGGACAGACAGATATAGATGAATGGAAGGATGGATGGGCAGACAGATATAGATGGATGGAGGGATGGATGGATAGATGGAGGGATAGATGGACCGACAGATATAGATGGATGAATGGATGGATAGACGGATAGATGGAGGGATGGATGATGGATGGACAGACAGATATAGATGGATGGACGGATGGATGGAGGGATGGACAGACAGATATAGATGGACGGAGTGATGGATGGATGGAGGGATGGATGGAGGGATGGACGGATGGATGGAGGGATGGATGGACAGACAGATATAGATGGATGGAGGGATAGACGGATGGATGGAGGGATGGATGGACAGACAGATATAGATGGATGGACGGATAGATGGAGGGTGGGATGGATGATGGATGGACGGATGGATGGAGGGAGGGATGGACAGACAGATATAGATGGATGGAGGGATGGATGGACAGACAGATATAGATGGACGGAGGGATGGATGGACAGACAGATATAGATGAATGGAGGGATGGATGGACAGACAGATATGGATGAATGGAGGGATGGATGGAGGGATGGATGGACAGACAGATATAGATGAATGGAGGGATGGATGGACAGACAGATATAGATGAATGGAGGGATGGATGGAGGGATGGATGGACAGACACATATAGATGGACGGAGGGCTGGATGGACAGACAGATATAGATGAATGGAGGGATGGATGGACAGACAGATATAGATGAATGGAGGGATGGATGGACAGACAGATATAGATGGACGGAGGGATGGATGGACAGACAGATATAGATGGATGGACGGATGGATGGAGGGATGGATGGACAGACAGATATAGATGGATGGAGGGCTGGATGGACAGACAGATATAGATGAATGGAGGGATGGATGGACAGACAGATATAGATGGATGGACGGATGGATGGAGGGATGGATGGACAGACAGATATAGATGGATGGAGGGCTGGATGGACAGACAGATATAGATGGATGGAGGGATGGATGGACAGACAGATATAGATGGATGGAGGGCTGGATGGACAGACAGATATAGATGAATGGAGGGATGGATGGACAGACAGATATAGATGAATGGAGGGATGGATGGACAGACAGATATAGATGGACGGAGGGATGGATGGACAGACAGATATAGATGGATGGACGGATGGATGGAGGGATGGATGGACAGACAGATATAGATGAATGGAGGGATGGATGGACAGACAGATATAGATGAATGGAGGGATGGATGGTTGATGGATGGATGAATAGAAAGGCTGGCAGATAGATGGAAGGATAGATGGATGAATAGATAGTAGGACAGGAGAACAAATAAATGAAAAATGCTGCTGAAAAATCCAGCTCAAGACCAGCTTTTGCTGGTAGCTGGTTTTGGATGATCTATGCTGACCTTTGATGGCCAAGGTGGTTGAAAAGTTGCTCATCCACACAAAAACATACAAAACAACAACCCCTTTGCTGGTTATCCAGCTCTTGACCAGCATAGTGTATGTTGCATTTGATTCTGGTCATGCTGGTCGAACAGCCTGGTCAAGCGTGGTCATGCTGGTGGTAGTTTGTAGACCAGCTAACCCATCAAACTCAAATGAAAACATACCCTATACTGGCCAGCCTGTTTTCTTTTCAGCAGGGTATAAATAATATAATAGAATATTACGATTTAAGGCTGTGCATATTGTATAATACAGATCACCTGGCAGTTACACATGTTTAGCCTTTTAAAAGCACACTTCCTAGCTGTTACGTGGACACTTTGAAATTTAAAACGGAGCTCCCCTGTGTCACCTGACTGAAACCCTACACAGCACTTGGCCTGGGTGAATAGCGAGGTCTGGATTTAAGCTAAGTTCATTTAGGGTTTGGGGCGAACTATACTGTCTATTTTAACCGTTTTAGTTTCAGGTTCTGTTGACCATTTGGAATTTTCTACTTACCTGCAGAGCAATCGAGCTGTGTCTGACTAACCCCTGCACAGTTTAACTAAGCCAGATCCACTCTGCAGATGTCAGTCTGACCTAAACGCTTCCCAAACTGGTGATTTTTGCACTTTTGATATTTTATAGGCCAGATATATCATCCATGTTATCAACCATCTGGATTTATAGAATTAACCACATGTAATTGTGTCTTTGATATGAGTAAATAATCAATTATTACATTTTTATGCTTTTAAAACATAAAAAGAGTAACTTGGTAGATGTTAACTCTTCCACTTCTTGCACTGGTGGTATAATGGTGGTATATTAATCCACTATTCTTCCAGTGTAAGGAAAAGTGAATGCTTTCTGCACAAATTGTCTGCAATAGCTCAACTCAGAAAAGAATGGCTGGACGGTAGTTATATTTAGAACTTTTCCAATTAATATTTCATCATTTCTTAGTACACTGAATACAAACCAGCCATTAAGAATTGATAACCGCCAGTGTCATGAACTGTTGGAATATTAAGCAGTCATCAATGAATTAACATGAATCCCACAACCGAACATATTAGAAGCTTCTCAGCTCAGAAACAAAACAAAACATACAAACAAAAAAAAACATGTAACTTAATAAATTAGCATTTAAAACTTTAAATTGCACTTGTACTGACTATATTGTACTGACAAAATTGTTAAAAAGAGGCCAAATGATTTTATAATAATATTCACAAGCAAACTGAATATTAACCTGTCTGTATTTAAACACCCATCATCTGTGACAGTTCTCTTCACATTTGTTGAAATTTATTCAGCATGGATAATAATAAATGGAATTTATTATTAGTGACTGAAGAGTGTTTTATGGACAGTCCAATTCTTCATACCGCAATATTACAGTATTAGCAATATTACTGTAGACCTATGTAGAACTGTAGACCCAGTGTGGCAATGCAGTGCACCAAATAAAACCACAAAAATGACACATATCTGCATGCAAAACATACAAATCCTATATGATATGTGGTGTTTTTTGTTTTTTTGGTACTGTTTCTCGTCTCACCCACTGCTCTGGACGTCCCACTCTTTTTAAATTCTGATCAGAGGCTATTTTTCTGCTCTTTGGAAATGTTTCTCAGACAGTTTAGTAACAGCTCAGCCAACCTGCATAATTTATACAGGAATGAGCCAAAGAGATAATGTTACTCTAAGTCAGTGTAGTGGATACATTTAAGGTGCCCTTTGCAACTATAACAGGGAGCCCTCGCATACTTTCAGACACATGCTTCCAGAGTTTTGTGAGGACAGGGTCTCACCAAGACTCACCAAGGACCAATACACAACTGGAGTGTTTTTCTGCTGCCGGGACTAAAGAGACAGAAGGCAAAGGGCTGCAGCACATGACAAAAGGGATGCTGACATTTCTGGATACCTGATGCAGATTACAGAGGGTCTCTTGTCTGTGGGAAATCTTTTTGCCAAATTCAACTCAGGAGCCATTTCTTACATGAAGAATTTAACAATGTAAGGTAGAGTCCCAAATGACTGTGATCTCTATTGCATTTCCTGAAGGAAGTATTCTTCTTGTTTGGAACTGTAATCGCAAAAAACTACACTAGAACTGCATTAGATAAATACAGGTACACGGCTCATGCGTGAGGGGATGGACATGTTGAGCTCATTTCTGCACTTGGTTATGCTCTACGCTGGCTGTAGATGTTTTGCTAATGTGTGAGTTTACTGTCACTGACTAATCCTTTTTGACATAGTGACAAAAGAGTAGCATGACTTTTATGACGGGATAAAATGCCACCAAAAAAAGGTGATAAGGCAGCAGCTAAGAAGGGTGACAAAGGAAAGGCAGAGGAACCAAAGGAGGATGCCAAAGGAGGGAAAAATGAGAAAAAGGGGGCAAAAGGAGCCAAAGAGCCGCCTGCAAAAGGCAAAGGGAAGGAAGACCCCAAGAAAGGGAAGGGGAAAGGCAAGCAAGCTGTTACCAGTGAATCTGAAGAGGGCTCGGATGCTGAGCAATTACAGAGTGAAGTTGAGGACAGTGAGGCGATAGATGAGGAGGATCTCCTAAGTGAGGAGGAAGGAGGGAAAGGGAAAGGGAAAGCTGCACTGAAAGGAGCTTCTAAGGCTATGGCAGTGAAGGCCGTAGCTAAGCCAAGGCGTGGCAACGTTAAGGCTGAGGAGAAAAAGCCTCAGATACCGCTGGGTAAAATGAAGGACATCAACATTAAAGGGGCTTCCTCTGCCATGATGGGGTTTGCTGCTGAAAAACAGAAAGTCCAGAAGAAAGAGGATGCAAAAGCTCATCTAAAAGGAGCGTCTAAAATCCTCACGGGTCTGACTGGAAAGTCTTCACCTTTTTCAATGGGAGCCCCAAAACAACCCAAAAGAGGGCTAAAAACTACGTCCAGACTTTTCATGCGATTATCAAAGAAGAAAAAAGATCCCACGTCCAAGGCATTGCAAAGCCCATCTAAATTGTTTGCTGGGTTTGGTAAGCCTAAAGCTGAAGATCTAAAGAATACATCCAAATTCATGTCTGGTTTTCTGGGGGGTGGAAAGAAGCCTGAGAAGAAAGAAGAAGGAGGAAAATCTCTCTTATTGCTCAATATTGGGGGGAAAACAGGAAAAAATGCAGCTGCAACCTCAGGGTTAGGGGGCAAATTCAAGGGATTCTTTGGCAAAAAGAATACTGGGGTTGGAAAATTCCAGAACAAAGGATGGGCTTTGGGAAAGATTGCAGGAGCAGCTAATTGGCTGACTCGTAAATTCATAACAGCCAAAACATCCCGTGGAAGACTAGGACGTTCTTCTCGCTATCGCCGGTCAGGCATGGAAAGGTGCAACGGCTATCAAAATGGAGGGTATGAATATGACGAAGGCGAGTTTAGTTACGAGGAAGATGACTATGAGCAAAGAAACTATGGAAGGAACCCACGAGGGGAACATTTTGGCAGAGAGTATGATGAATATGGTCATGGGTATTTCAGGGGACCACATCAGTATGATTCCTATGAGGACGAATATTACGATTACCCTGAAGACGAGTATGGCTTCTATGATGAGGAGAATAATTACTATTATCCCCATTACAAAGATGAATATGACTATTACGATTACGAGGACTACTATGATGAGTATGATGACAGACAACCGTATGAGTATTATGACGATGGAATGGACTACTATGATTACAGGCAGCAGGGAATGGATGAGTATGGTTACTTCGACAATGGCGCGCAGTATTACGATGAATTTGGTTTTCCAATTGAAGATGAATACTGGAACTATGGGAACGATGCAGAATACTACAGCTATGAGCTCTACCCAGAGCAGTTCGATTCTTACGGCAACCAGCAAAGTTTTTATGGTCACCTAGAAGGGTTGCCAGATGCTTATATGATGTACTCAAATTACCCAAATCCATACAGTCAAAATCTGTACGGCTACAGTGGAGATAGCACATCGTTTTACCTCGATCCTCTTTTGGGTGGGAACCAGCCAAATATGTATGTAATGGAGGACATCATGGAACAAACTGAGCCATCAGAATATTATGGTAATGAATATGCACATCTAGCAATGGAAAGCACAGTAGTTGAAGATCCGTTCCGAGTCCCGAGACCACAGGTCAAATTGTTTGGAAAAGACAAACTTGAAATTGTCAATCCTCCTTCTCCTCAGATTGCCCTCAACGATTTTGAAGTGATGTCAGACATGCAATATGAAAATCAGCCAACGATCCCTCAGCCCATGGGGTTTACTCAGCAAAGTCCACAGACTGGAATGGTCCACAGACCACTATCTCCCACAGCAACACAAATGTTTATCCAACAAACACCATCACCATTTCCAGCAGTACAAGGTGGTAGTCCTATTTTGGTCCAATCACCTTACTTGCCCTCCTCTCCGATTCTTCAGGCAAGGCCTCCTTTCCCCCTTAACGTGCCAGTATCACCTACTCTAAGCAGACACTCTTTTGGACCACACATGCCACTCTCAACACCACCATCCCCTGTTTTGTCTGCGAGAAGATTTGATCCAAACTTTGGTGATCAAGTATCTCCCCTTTTCATATCTCCAGATCCCATGTTTCAGCAATATCCGGTTGAGACTATGCTGCCAACACCAATAAGACGAAGTCCTCTTTCCTCACCACAGCTGTCTATTAGACAGGGGCATTTTTCACCAGGTCGAACTAGCCCTCTGTCCTACCAAAGGTTTGATATTCAACCTGAAGAAATGGGTCCAGGGTTTTCACCAAGGCAGCCGAGAAGAATGTTTGGCACACCGTCATACAATAACAATGCACAACGTCCACTCTCTCCTCTTCAAAGGAGAAAGTTTAGCCCTCCATCTTCTCCACAACTTTCGAGACAAGGACTATCGCCTTCTGCTACTTTGAAGGGAAAGTCTCCTATACCCCAGAGAAAACCCTTTATGTCTAGGCCACAGTCCCCTCATGCTATGGGAAGAGAAAGTCCACTAACATCACCACGTGGCTCAATGAGAAGAAGAAGTCCACCCTCATCTCCAAGACTGAACCTCCGCCAAAGTGTCCATTCAGCTCCACCTCCAAGTTCTTTTAGGCCAATTGGTGGGAAAAACAGGAATGACTCTTTAATATCAAGACGATCGGTAGCTTGTTCACCCCGGCCTTCTTTAAGGAGAAGGAGTCCTCCATTGTCTCCAAGGTTGGGTCCCCAAACAGAACCTGAGGGTTCTCCTTATGCACCACACAGAGCCTCATCTCCCATCCAAAGAATGGGATCTCCAAGACCATTGTCTCCTCCTGCCCCTAGATCCCAGCGACCTCTGTCTCCTACGCCATCAAGGTATTCTGTTAGAATAGAGCACGACACACAAAATCTACCCACCCGTTCATCCACGCGTAGATTCAGAGGATTTGGTCGCAACAAAGTACCGATGGGTACGGTTAAACCTTCCCCTGTCAATCCAATTTTACGAAGAAGTCGCCAAGATGTTCCCTTGATGCAAAATGTGCCTCCAATGAGATCTTCCATCCATAGTGGAACAGTAGCTTCGGGACCAATGACTCAAAGCCGAACCACTTCTCCTGTTATGTTGACCAGGCATGGCTCTAGAGCAACAGGTTTCCAAGACTCAAAAAGATTTTTCCCACCAGGAACTGCGAATGCCCAGAGAGGTTTTCACAGACCTATCGGGAGAGGGCGTCCTGTTGTAAGAGTACCAATAAGTCCTGTCCCCCTGAGACAGTCAGTAAGGGGGCCAAGTCATCCTATTGTAATGAATGGCCAAGCACCTTTTCCTCAGCAAATTGCAATGAAACAGCCAGGACCACCGTCTCCACAACCTTCCCTGAGGCATATACCAAATCCAGCTCTGTCACCTCAGCTATCAATGAGACCAAGCTCACCTCAGCTATCAATGAGGTCTGCATCACCTCAGCTTCCAGTAACCCCAGGTACACCTCTGCTCCCAATGCGATCGGCTTCACCTCACTATCAAATGACACCTGGCTCACCAGTACCTATGCACTCTCCATTGCCTGGGAACCTCTCGTCTCCTGTACTAACAAATGCTTTGCATAATCAAGCCATTAATCGTACTTCCCTCAGATCTCCATTTCCACCTGGTCTTCAGCCTCAAGGAGTGACATCATTTGGCCAGACAGTTGAACAGGCACCCTCTCATCTCTTAACGAATGCTGTGCAGAATCCAAATCTCTCCACTGCTTCATATGGTTCACCTCTTCAAAGAATCAAGTCTGCTCAGTCTCCACTGATGCCCGGTGCACTTCGGTCTCCTTCTCCAGTTCTGACAAGTGCATTGCAGAACCCACAGCTTCAAAATGCTGCATATAGCTCTCCCCTACAGCGACCTCTATCTCCTCATTCAGTAGCAACGCCACCACTTGTTCAGGCTACCTCTCTAAGTAACGCCCTCCAAAATCCTTATCTTCGCAATGCTTCATTCAGTTCCCCTTTACAAAGAATTGCAACCCCACAGCCAGTGGTCGTGCAGCAAGCCACCCACAAAGATCTGCAGTCTTCTCCATTTCTTTCGAGTGCACTGCAAAATCCTCACCTACGAAATGCCTCGTATATGTCACCACTTCAAAGAAATGCATCACCATATGCTCCAGTGGCGACACAACCTAATCAGCAAACAGCACAAGTTTCACCGTCTTTACTTTCCGGTGCACTAAAGAACCCACACTTACGCAATGCCTCCTACACATCTCCTTTACAGAGAAGTCCTTCACCTTTGCCTCAGGCACAGGGACATTCTTCCATTTTATCTGGTGCCTTAAAGAATCCCAACCTCCAGGGTGCTTCTTTACGACTGCCTGGTGTGTCGACACTATCTAGGAACTTAGGGAGCCCAAAAGTGGAGGCCACCCCATCTGTTTTGTCCAATGCTTTACAAAACCCAGGTCTCCGTAAAGCAAATTACAGGCTGCCAGATGGTACAATCAAACCAAGGAATGAAGTAGAACAACCAGCTTCATCCCCCTCCTTGTTATCCAATGCTCTTCAGAATGCCAATGTTCGAAAAGCGTCCTACAGACTCCCTGAAGGATCTATTATGTCTCGGAGCTCTGATCAGTTAAATGAACCAAAGCAGTTTTCACCATTCTTAGGAAATGCTCTACAGAATCCCAATCTACGTAAAGCATCCTACAGACTGCCGGATGGATCTCTTCTTACTCAGGCTCAAAAGACAGAGCAGTCATCTCCCTCCCTTCTTTCAAATGCACTTCAAAACAAAGGCCTCCGCAAGGCAACCTACAGGCTTCCTGACGGAACTCTTTTGACCAAGAGCCCTGAGCCGGAAGCAGAACAGGGTATTTCATCCCATTTGTCAAGTGCTTTGCAAAATGCAAATCTTCGCAGTGCCTCTTATCGAATGCCCAACACCTCGGGTCTGTTCAGAAACCCCAACAAAAAGGAGCAGACCTCAGTGCTGTCAAGTGCACTTCAGAACCAAAATCTTCGTAAAGCCTCCTACAGACTGCCTGATGGATCGATCATGACTAGGGGTAAAACAGCTCAAAGTGATCAACCCTCTTCACCCTTTCTGGGAAATGCATTGAAGAAAACACATTTGCATAAATCCGCCTTTAAGTTGTCCACCACTTTCGGGAGTTCTCCAGAGGATCCAAGGTATGCAGTGGTGACACCTCAGGTTCAGGGTCAACCTGGTGAACACTGGGCTCAAATCCACACAATAGATCCTCATGAGACAGACGATGTCTGGTCCTCAGAAAGAGTCCTTCCACATCATACTGTGCAGAACCTCACTAAATGGTCCATGTACAGGGATGAAGAACTGGTGGAATTTGTCATTCCTGTGTATCCTGAACAAGAACCTGATGGTACTGAGCCTGAGTGGTCACCAGACAGGGAGGGCGAACCTCAAGGGCACTGGTATGATAAGGTACAAAGCTAACACCTTGGACATATCACTGTCATTTTGTTCTGCAGTGCCTTCAAGGATTTGATAGCTATGCTTAAGTTGTACATTTCTTTAAATATTTGCACAAATTCATTTTCACAGTAGGTCATAGGTTCATAACTTTGTCCTCATTGTTGGGCTTGTGTAATTACACATTTGTAAAGTATGCTACAAAGGGGGTGATCATCAAGAATGACACTTTTTGTAACATTGAAAATTTGCACAACACATAACACAGTGCAAGCGTAAGAAGATATACATTATATGGACAAAAGTATTGGGACACCGGCTCATTCATGGTTTCTTCCAAAAGCAAGGGTAGTAAAAGGAGTTTATCCTGCTTTTGTTGGAGGAACTGTCTCTTCTGCTCAGCAAAGACCTTCTACCAGATTTTGGAACATTGCTGTGAGGATTTGAATGCATTCAGCGACAAGAGCATACCTTCATCTCATCCCCAACTCCCCAACTCATCCCGAAAGTGTTGGATAGAGCACTATCCATCATTCCAGAGAACAGTTCTTCCACTGCTCCACAGCTCAATGCTGGGGGGCTTTGTACCCCTCTAGCCCACACCTGGCATTAGGCAGCATGGTGCCAATAGGTTCATGTTTATGTGCTCCAGAGAGTCCTATTCTATTGGGAATACTTCTCTATAGGGACTAGACAAGCATTTGCACGTCTGTGTCAGCAATTTGTGCGACTTAATATAGCTGAATGCATTCATTAGAAGGGGTGTCCACAAACATCTGGACATATAGTGTGTGTAAATCACTTGGTCTGATTAGGCATGTTGCAGCAATATACAAATCCATCAACCTTCTTATTCTATTGAAGAGCCAAATGTGTGCCAACAGCACAGCAACATCAGCCCCCCTCCAAGTAATGTACTTGTGGCGCATGTGCCTGCCTAGACCAGGGTGGGTAAGGTGGGTGTTTCTCATTTTGCCATTCAAAGAGGTGCTCACGACCACCCTCTGTGCTCTGCAAGTGTGGCCTTTGGCAAGGACTGCAACAGTGTAAACATAGCAGTGGCCTCTTTGTCAATATTCATTGAGATAGATGGGTGGAAGGGTTTATTTACAGCTGCCTCTCTGATGCTAACAGGATATTCAGGCGGTGATGCAAATGTATTTTGCCTGTACGTCATCTGATCTACATATCAGTGCATTGATGACGTTAAGTGTGGACTTGGAGGAGAATGGCAGGATTTTATTGCCTATATATATATAATGCATTCGGCGACAAGAGCATACCTTCATCTCATCCCTAACTCCCCAACTCATCCCAAAAGTGTTGGATAGAGCACCATCCATCATTCCAGAGAACAGTTCTTCCACTGCTCCACAGCTCAATGCTGGTATTTATGTATATATATATAAAGAGAAAGAGAGAGAGATGAAAATTCGGATAACATGGGCGAAAGCATTTTCTTCAGGACACCAAAATAGCAATTGGGTAAAAACAGCATAAAATGGTACCCAACCCAATTAGCAATACACTAGGTTAATACTATTAGACTACACATACATGAAAATAGACCTATTACACCAGACAAATCACCAAGAATATGGATTTTAGATTGAACTTATTACACAAAGATTAGCTATGCAAGATGAGTTGTGGCATGTTGCAGCAAAATGCATGGTACTTGGGAGCATTCACACAGTGTTGGGCCTATAAGCAGCCAAACCAGCTAACTCAGCAGTGCTTGTTATTCCTGTCCTGGAGGGCCATAGCCCTGGGCAGACATTCATTCACAGGCATCTTCTATCCAGTACTCACTTTAATATCTTTATTTTTATTATATTAGGCTGCTGTTATTGTTTGCATCATCAGTTTGAGTATGTGTGTTTATTTGGGTATGTAGATGTACTCAATCCGAAGTTTGCCCACAATGTTGTACCGAGAGCGAGCTGAGGAGGATGGCATTGAGGACATGACACAACTCGAGTAAGACTTTGCTGAATTTCACAAAGTTACCATATCAGATTAAATTCAGTTAATTTTTTACATATGACTTTAGACCTAATGCGAGTATTCAGTATTCGGCTGAGATTTTGCATGTGCATTCTTTTGAGCATGGCAGAACATTTTCTTGTTTTCCAGGGAGCTTCATGAAGCAGCTGTTTTACTCAACTTGAAGAAGAGGTTTGAGCGAGAACTGATTTATGTAAGTAACATTTCTTAGACACTACTATGCAGTACAACCTATAACACCCATATAAATAATGTGCTTAGGTGCTTAAAACCGTACTGTACTGTATATAGTCTAGTCCCTGTAGAGAAGAAGTATTGCCAATGGAATAGGACTCTCTGGAGCAGATAAACATGATCCTATTTGCCTCATGCCTAATGCCAAGCGTGGGCTAGAGGGGTAAAAAGCTGCCCAGCATTGAGCTGTGGAACAGTGGAAGAACTGTGTTCTCTGGAATGATGGATGATGCTCCATCCAATACTTTTTGGATGAGTTGATTGGTGGGGTGGTGATCATCCAACCTCCTGATTTCACTAATTCTCTTGTTGCTGAATGCAATCAAATCCTTACAGAAATGCGCCTCCAAAATCTAGTAGAAACCCTTCTTCCCTGGATAGTAGAGACAGTTACTCCAACAAAAAGCAGGATAAACAAATAACAATGAATGAGCAGGTGTCCCAATACTTTTGTCAATAGACATATATATGGTACTTCTAGGTTTTGTACGAGTAATGTTAAGTACTAAAAACATTTTTTCTCCCTTTTTCTCAAGACATATATAGGAAGTATTCTGGTAGCTGTGAATCCCTACAAGATGTACAATATTTATGGAACAGACATGGTGATGCAACACAAAGGGCATGCCCTTGGTGAAAATCCTCCGTAAGCACTTCTTTTCTACTATACTTTTCTGTTGAGAAATCAGTAGAGGAGGTAGCTAGAGTCATTTAATATATTTTATTATTTGAAGAAATTGATTGGTGCAAAGCCTATCCATTTTGGTTAGTGGTTGTTACATATAATTTGGAGTAAAACAAAATGTTTGCCTGAAAAGAAACTAAAATTGCTAAAAATAAATTGCTTTCACTAAATGCTACTGTTTTGCAACTACACCCTTCATTTGTTTTCAGGCATTTATTTGCTATAGCGAATGCTGCTTATACGAAAATGATGGATGCCAAACAGAACCAGTGCATTATTATCAGGTAATGTCAGATTAAAATGATCAAATTCAAATGTAGTTGTATATTTGTACTGCCCTTCTCACAAAGCAGCTATACAGGAAACCAGTAATAGCACAGGAGATCAACAAAACATAAAACATAAAAACTCTCAGTGAGCAGCCAAAGGCGACCCAGAGCTGGAGGAAGGAACCAAGACTCATAAGAGGGACCCATCTATCCTCCTCTGGTCGCACAGCTTATAAATGATTGATTATAACCAGAAGGTAACACAGACATGGGAGCGCCCAGAAACACTGGCGTCCATCTGCTCCACTGTCCACAAACCTGAGTTATTGTGTGCAAGCGCTTGGACAACAGCTCCAGCATCTTAGTTTACCACAATTCCCTGTGTCCATGAACCCCTGGATCTTCACCTTTACCTAAAGGGAAACATTAATTACCAAAAGCTAAACTAAACAGAACGGCCTAGAACTGAAGATTGAGACTGTGTCTGAGTCCCGAACATTATCTGGAAGGTTATTCCAGTTGGGAGGCTTTATATGAAAAGGCTCTTCCCCCTGCTGGAGACTTCTGGATTGTGGGAACTAGTCAGAAGTAGTCATGATGGTTTATAATAGGACATGAGATCTTGCAGGTACTCTGGAGTGAGCCTGGGTATCGGACTTATACTTCAATAGAAGAAGTTTATTATAAATAAAGAATTTAACTGGAAGCCAATGCAGTGCTGATAGAACTGGACTTATTAGGTAAAAGTTGGTAAAACTTTGGTCAAAAGGACCCTGGCTGGAGCTTTTTGTACGAGTTGAAGTTTTCTGAGGTTCCTGCTGGAGCATACTTACAATAGTGCGTTGCAATAATCTAGCTATGAGGGAATGTACTAGCATGTACTGGTTTTTCTTGTACAATTCATGTACAATTTACTTAGCTTGGCAATGCTCTGAAGGTGTAAAAGAAATTTAGCTGCTGAACCGGAAATAACTGAGAAATAAGCCAAGTTTATCACTGAGGGCTCTATTTTTCACCCTGTGCAAGGCGCGTCGCAATGCTCATTGCTATCTTACACCCCGCCAACAGTCTATCTGAATAGCCTTTCGCCTGTGTTGTTTGAATAGCAACGATGCTCAAGTTCATTTCTGGTGTACTGCTATCTTGACAACAGAAGACACAGGAAAACACTGACTAAAAAACAACCTAGGCAGACCTCAACAGTCAGATGTTCATTGCTATCTTGGCAGTGAAGCGTTGGACATGTCCAGTTAGCTGCACCATTGAAATACCAATCAACCAAAGTCAGACCTCACCAGGCTCTTAAAGAGAATGGCGAGAGACACTCTGATAGATTTGTTGCAAATGTTTCCTGCCGTTACCATAGCAGAGACACACCGACACACCCTAAATCAAGCTGTGCAGTGCGCGATTGACGGCTTGCCTAAAAAGATCGCTAAAATAGGGCCCTAAGTCTGATCTGATTTTTGGGTCCAAAAGCCATCCGGTATTCATCATCTTTTACAGAGTCATGGATTTTCTTTAATCTACATTTATCATCAGATTTGGCTGATATGTACAGCTGTGTATCACTTTTATGAGCCACTTTAAATCGTAGGTCAGCTAATGTAGTGTTTTTGGATGAAACTGACAGGCAATGGAAGCCCTCGGTCCTTTATAGCCTTTCAAATAGCTTACAGCAATCAATGTCAATTGTGTTTGCCACAACTGACCATCTGGAACACTTTAAACCTCTCACTGAAGGAGATACTTGTAAGGGAAGACCGCTGGTGTCTGGCCTAGGACTGCACCACCAGATCATGTCTCTGTGAAATGCACCCACTGTCGTCTCAGGGAAGCTGGCACGACACACACATTCCAGCATTCGATTTCACTTCTGTCTGATGACCAGACAACATGTTCATTACTTAAGTGCAAGCTAAAAGAGGTGGAAATCGATTCTTCCCATGCCATGGCTCCGTTCCAGTCTGCCTGACTGTGGTGTTAAGCTGATAATTAGGGGGGGTTACGGCCACCATTTGGCACAAGTGTAAAATGTGCTTATTGTCTTTCAGCGGGGAGAGTGGCTCTGGTAAGACTGAGGCCACAAAGCTGGTCCTGCGCTATTTAGCTGCTATACATCACAAGCGCAACGTAACACAGCAGGTATGCTCCAACTAAATGCTCTAGTGTACAGTGGTTTGCATATACACTGAACCTCACTCTAACAAGTCTTTTTTGTGTTTTTCTTACATGTACTCATGGACAGATTGAGGTACGGTATTTGTGGCTTGTGGTGTGTTTGGGTGTGTACTGTAATAGATATCCTTGCAGGACAGTTTGCATGTCGCTTTAGAGAATGCATGCATCTCAGTAGAGTGCTCATAGAGTTGTAAAGTAAATCTGTGGGGCTCTTTGGATGTGTTGTCTCACAGGATGGCTGCTAGTTAGAGATATGTAATTATGGTTGTTATATCAAGAAAGTGATATATTGTGAAGTATTTTGCAATAGAAGCTCACAAAAAATGAGCCACCTTGCGTGTTGAAGGGGGTAGTAACTTCAGACTCCTGCAGATTGTGTTGCACAAGCATGATCAGGCTGTAAATACCTGCGGGGTGTGACGAGATCTATAGATTCAGAAAAGACATTTGGTAGGAATAGCAGCAAAAAATGGAAACGTAGCCCTGGTTGGTCCAGATTCAAGGTTCAAGAGTTAATTGTCAAGTGCACAGCAGAAAAAAGCATTTCCACTGTACAATGAAATTCTTACTTTTCAGTTCCTCCATTTACAGACAATCTTATAAATATCACTTTAAAAAGAGAAAACAGAATAAGTATAATACTATAATATAAAAGTGTATATATATATATATATATATATATATATATATATATATATATATATATATATATATATATATATATATATACTAAGCACACTAAAGTTAAAGTTAAGTTAAGTAAAAGAAAAACACTAAGTATAGAAAGTAAAGGAAAGTAGCTGTATTTTATGTGAAATCTCAAAAGTAACCTGCAGTGCAGCTGGAGCTGGGTATTTGACAAAGCAGGCTTTTTAAGTTTATCCAGATCATTTCCAGCCAGAATAACAAAAAGTGTTATTACAAGCTTCTGTTACCAAAGAATAGCTCCATCAGTGTGTACAGACGTCCCTGTAGTTACTGAGTAATACCCCTCAGTGTGTAATAAGCCTTTCTGCGTTAAGAAGTTAAAGCAGGAGTATGTGAGAAAAGCTGTTTCTTGCTCTTGGGCTCCCCCTACAGTGGGGAAGTGTAATTTGCAATGTAAGACACCCCTAAAGGATACGCTTTTCTGGACAAGCTGAGAGATACAAAACCATCACCCACAGTGAATGAAGCATGTGAACTGAGGCGGTAAAGTAATATTACAGAATTTTACACAAATATGACTCGGGTTACGCACTGTTCTACAGTTCTCCCAGACATTGTCCTGCCCACTGTGCCAAAGTTATATAATGTAGTTAGCAGCGCGATGAGCCTGGAGAAGCAATGACAGCTGCTATTTTAAGGTAAAAATGCTACATAGAGTTGCTTTAAGCCAAGAGTCAAGCCTGAACTTTCCTTATAGACAGTCCTGAACTTTGAGCTTAAGTTATCTGGCTAACTGAAAAGTCCTGCTTTGTGAAACACCCCCTGGTTAGACCTGTAGCAAGTTGCAATAGTGATGTATATCTGTAGAAAGTGATAGACCGCCATAAAAATCCAAGTGTGGATCAATCTAAGCTTGAAGTTAATTGGCTAAGCATGCACTCCTGCTTTGAGCCTCCAGGCCTCTGTTTAGCTTGACTGTTGGCCTTTATTATTGCTGACCTGTGGTGATTAATTTTGCAGATTCTGGAAGCAGCTCCACTGTTAGAATCGTTTGGAAATGCCAAAACTGTCAGGAATGATAACTCAAGTCGCTTTGGGAAATACATAGAGATATTTTTGGAAGAGTAAGTGAATTTCCATCATAAATTTTTTTTTAATTTACTTTTGAGTTATCAGATTGTATTATTATTATTATTATTACACCTATTATATTAAACATCTGTGGTTGAATGACTATGGGTAATACGGTGTTGGCTAATTAGTCATATTAATTCTATAATAAGTGATGTTTTTTGCTCTGTTACTGCAGGGGTGTGATCAGCGGTGCCATAACTTCACAGTATCTACTTGAAAAGTCAAGGATTGTGTTTCAGGTGTTTTTACAGTTCTTCATCTACACATGTTACCTTGGTTACATCAGTAGTCTCTAACCCTGCTTCTGGAGACCTACCTTTCCACAGACTTTGAATTTACCAACACCATATGGACACCTAAGCATTGGGACACCTAGTCATTCATTGTTTCTTCTGAAATCAAGAGTATTGAAAAAGAGTGTACCCTGCGTTTGTTGGAGTAACTGTCCCTACTGTCCAAAGAAGAAGGCTTACTACTAGATTTCGGAACATTGCTGAACAGGATTTGATTGCTTTCAGCAACAATGAGATCAATGAGTGTTAATGAGATCAGTATTAGACAGCATGTCGCCAATAGTTTCATGTTTATCTGCTCCAGGGACTAGACATCTGTGTCAGCAATGGGTGCAACTTAAAGTAGCTAAATGCATTCTTTAGAAGGGGGTGTCCAGAAATATTTGGACATATAGTGTAATTACTGTCTTCAGAAGCCCTTAATTGGCTGAATAGGGTGTGTTAGATTTGGGTTGGAGTTGACACCTGCAGAAAGGTAGCTCTCCAGGAGGAGGGTTGGAGACTCATACATATGTAACATGTACGCTTTATTAAATTTATTGAATAATTGCATTATTAAATGATTAATAAATATAGTATGAAATTTCAAAATACCACCAATAGAAAAGAATATATGTATATGTATGTATTTTCTGCTTTATGTATTTTGTCTTTAGGCCAAAGATGAAAGAAACTACCACATTTTTTATGAGATGCTTGCAGGCCTCCCTTCACAACAAAAACATTCCTTGTACCTCCAAGAGGCAGAGACCTACTATTACCTCAATCAGGTGAGACTGAATCTAAGCATAAACAGCCTGTTTGATTCTGTTGGCTGAAGGTGCATCAAGAGGTTGTCGATCAGCATGATTTCATACTTCCTGAAGTTTTTTATCACCCCAACATTGAACAGCGTCTATAATTGTATGTTTCCTCCACTACCAGTAGCACTCTCTATGCTTGTAAGTTGGTCACAGTCAGATGCAGACATTTTGATTTCATTAGAACACATATACAGTGGCTTCTGCTACCTGTTTTGTTGCTCATCTGTTGTTTGCGGTCAGGGTGGGGACTGTGAGATCACTGGGAAGAGTGATGGGGAAGACTTCCGCAGGCTCCTCAGTGCCATGGAGATCCTTCACTTCAACGTTGAAGACCAGAATGGCATTTTCAGGGTCCTGTCATCAATACTCCATCTGGGAAATGTCTTCTTTGAGAGATACGAGGTAAGCTGCAGCCTGTCTGTAACACTACTGCACAATTGTCTGTCACATTCTTACATTTTCCATAGAATGTACTGTGAATAAATGGGAATGTTGTCCATTTTTCACATGCAGACGGACTCTCAGGAGATGGCATCGGTGGTAAGCGCTCAGGAAATCCGAGTAGTGGCGGAGCTCTTGCAAATTTCTCCTGAGGCTTTGCAGAAATCCATCACTTTCAAAGTGACGGTAGGACATACTGATGTGTGCTGCCAAAACAATGCAACAAGAGTGTGTATCCCCAACTAGCATACCTACACTAAATGGACAAAAGTATTGGGATACCTGCTCATTCATGGTTTCTTCTAAAACCAAGGGTATTAAAAAAGTAGTTGATCCTGCCTTTGTTGGAATAACTGTCTCTACTATCCAGGGAAGAAGTCTTTCTACTAGATTTTGGAAAATGACTGTGCGGATTTGATTGCAATCAGTGACAGGAGTGTTAGTAAAGTCAGGATACTGGATGACTTCACCCCTAACTCTTCCCAAAAGTATTGGATGGAGCACCATCATTCATCATTCCAGAGAACACAGTTCTTCCACTGCTCCACAGCTCAATGCTGGGGGGCTTTATACCCCTTTAGCCCGCTCCTAGCATTAGGCCTGGTGCCAATAAGTCTATTCTATTGGCAATACTTCTCTACAGGGACTAGACAAGCAGTGTGTGCATGTGCACATCTGTGTCAGCAGTGGGTGCAACTTGAAGTAGGTAAATGCATACATTAAAAAGGGTGTCCGCAAACATTTGGACATATAGTGTATAAGTGCTGCTTGAAAATTATGCTAGATTTACATTTAAAGTCCCAATATTTCAGGTACTTGAGAGTATATACAATGTAATCGCCTGATTACTGCTCTTACAACTGCCCTGACTCTGAAGGATAACCCACCTTTGAGGTTCGTCACCTGTAGACCTTGGATGAACTCCAAGCAGACCTCATGGCCCTGGGCCAAGTAGCTGCATAGTCTGCTTCTTTGCCATCCCTTAGAAACAAGATCTGTATTACACAACTGGCACGGTTGAGTTTGTCTTGCAGTGAGCATAGACAATGGCACAAATGAAAATGTCAAATGGAGCATATATAAGCTCAAAATAACCTCAGATAGAGTAACACAGCAGCCTAATCAGGGCAGCAGGCCACAGTGCTATGGAAACCACTGTAACCCGATCAGGGGATACCCTGGACAGGAGCAGTCAGGAGGGGTGTATAAGCATGTTAGCCAGCAAGACAGCGAGAAGTCTACTAGGTGGAATATGAAAGCAGTAGGTCACTAGTTCAATGGTTCGATAACTCAGCAACCCCCCATTACCCCAATCAGAGTCAATTGGCCAAGACATGTTTAACTGAATTCCTTTGCTGGTAAATAGTTCCATTGATTTTTGCTACATAAGCCTTAAAGCTCCATTGCAAACACTGCTGATTGCCCAATGTCCAGATTTTGCAGTGTTTGGGTTTAAGGAAAGAAAAAAGAGAAATACTGTTTTTCTATTTCTCTGTTGATTATTCTTTTACCTCTGCTTTAGTAAGCTCAAGCAAATACAGCACATAGTATGTGATGCACTTGAGTGACTGATACTGTGCCTCTCAGACCCACCCTAATCACATTATTTTGTATCAAATAAGCAGGCCTGGCAAGTTCTTCCACACCAAACTCATCCAACCCTGCCTTTATGGACCTTGCTTTTTGCACTGGGACACGCTGGGTCATGCTAGAACAGAAAATGGCCTTCCCCAAGTTGTCTCCACAAATAGGTGGACCTAATAAACTAGAAGCTCAGTATTGGGGCAGTATGACTCAGTGTTGGCCTAGACCTCCCCTGGCAAGGCATGCTTGTTGGTGTAGGTATTGTTAGTTGTAGTAGTACAATTGTATGCATAGTTAACATTTAGCAATTTAGTACCATCTAAATTTTATACATGAGTCACTAAACATTGACTTGAATTAATTGGCTCAGCCTAGTAAAAGAGTACAGTAGTATTATGCCTCTATATATCCCACACAACATGGCTAGCTTACACTTTGTTGCTCCCTCCAGTACCCAGTTTATTCTTACCGCTGAACAATAATACACATTAAATTTTGTCCCAGCTATCTCTTTTGCAACAAAACAAAGCTATCCAGGCCCTCGTATGGGCCTTTCCGGGAAAACCTGGAAAGTCATGGAAAATAAACATGCTAAAAAATTCCTTGAAAAATAGCAAAATTGAAAAAATACTTAAACGTCATTGAAAATATTGTAATGAGCATCATGAACGTTATTTTAGATAATAATATAAAACACAAACTTTCATAGTAGCATATTTTTTCACATGACCAATCGCTGCCCGTATTTCATATGACCAGGCAGTTTTGGCCGTGGTGTCATGAATGTGCATTATGTTGTTAACTAGCTAGCCTGGACAGTCTTTCAGCTACTAGCGTGGACCAGACATTCCCGTAAACAAATTACAGGGAAATTTTTGGTCCTGGAATTTTTTGTTTTTTGGTACTTGAAAAGTGATGGAAAGGCCATGAATCTGAAATTGTATAAAGTGTATGAACCCTGTTAGCAAGCTGTCTCCTTTTCTACCATCCTTGGACCAAATGGCAGCGGGTTTCCTTACATCGATTCCTTTTGTCAGATCTTTTATTAAAAATACCCTATCTGCTGCTGTGGTCGATATCTTGTTTCAGAATTCCTTTTGTCTCCTTCTGGTCCTGCTGGGAGCCAGAGCTTGTCAGTGTTCACAGTGTCCTGGTCATGTTGAAATGTGCAATGGCATTTAATTTACAACTCATCACAGCCACCAGTGCCACACCATCTAATGTGCAATGCAGTTCAGGCCATTCTACTAATTAGAATAACAGGTCCTCTCAGTGTAACCAGAGGGGGCTATATCCCAAGTCATTGCCTGTTTGTCCAGTCGCAAAAGGTAGGCATCTCACGCTGTAGTGCTTTGCTTATCTGATGAAACCTGTACGAACCTGTTCTTAGTGAATGACGCCAGAGTCTAATTTAGGAACCGTTGAGTTCAAGACCGCGTCATGTGGCCACGTCAGCTCCTAAAGTGTAAAACCAACCAAGTAAACCTGTCCCCAAAGGTGATGCCATCACTTGAAGGTTTAAGATCGTATTGTCACAGAAGTACAGGTTGTGTTTAACTGTGTGGACTAGCTTTCACAGACACCTGTATCCGTTGCACTGTGCTGTTGATAGGGTGTCTCAAAGGGAATCTGGGTCCGAATTCACAAAAGTGTCTTAGAAAAGAAAATTTCATACTTAACCTCAAAGAAAATCATCAAGACCTTTCTCAAATTTCTTCCCACGAACAATTTTAAAAAAGGACTGATGTACCAAAACCAAAATGTTCTTGTCAGGATATGCCCCACCTTGCCCTCGTTCTCCACTTTCTGTCTGGTCCACATGTCTGTGTTTACCTGCGATGTTGTCCTCGTACCCTGCTGTGGAAGAAATCAGAGTCATGGTTAATGCGCCAAAAAATATATATTTATTGAAGCTCTTGGCTGGAGATCCCCAGACAAGAGAGTGTTAGAATATAGGCATAATTAATTATAAGGAAGCTATAAGCTAATCATAAGCCTGCACCCTCAATAGCTCACTATAGCTTCTATCAGCTAGCTAGACTTTGGTGGAGGGAAAAGATCTGGACAGAGAACTGGGGAGTCGTTGTTGATGTGGCGCCACAGATAACACCACTACCTGCCAGTGAGCTTCTATACCATGAGGGAGACTGGGGTTCGATTCCTGGTATGCGTGACCCTGCAGTGCTACACCAATAAGAGTCCTTGGACAAGACTCCTATATTGGCCCACCAATAACACTATATTGGCCCACCTCTGTAATACGAGTAACCTTGTAAGTTGCCTTGGATAAGAGCGTCAGCTAAAAGTGTAAAACGTGAATATTGAGCTACGACCTTGCTTTGACTCAAGGATCTCAAATTTATTAGTAACCTGCATACCATAGAAAACTGCATAGTAATGACTTGGGGGGGGGGGGGCTTCTGGGTGGGGTTGGATTTAATAGCTTATGGATAAACATTTTATTATTATGATTATAAGGTATTGATACATTTCAATTATAGCCATACTCATACAGCCATGTTCAGAACCAAAGGCTTTGGTATTGACATGTTTATTTCTTTTGTGTGCTTGGTTGTATAAATTCTATATATGATAAGTGAGATTACATTGGTTACATAAATAATATGTGACGTTATTGGTTACTTTACTTTACCACACCACCCTCACCACAAGGACAAAACACAAATAGAGCCTTTTACTATAACGCACATGGCAGAATAGTGCAAGACATAGACAGAGACCAGAAAGGGACAGGGACACACTACAAGGATAAATAGGTTTGATGGTCTCCCCATGTCCAGAACTCACACCCAGGGTTAAGTTCTTAAGTCCGGGTTCTCTGTATGTTTCCCATTTCTGATGTTAACACAAATTGTATGTCTCCAATGTAACACTGTTTTCTGATTTGCCTCTCACTTTGTCTTTTCCTGAAGGAAACAATGAGGGAGAAGATCTACACTCCCCTAACTGTTGAGAGTGCTGTTGATGCCAGGTAAGTCTGAAGACTGAAGAAAAATAAATCCCTCAACATTCTCCTGCAGTGGATGGATAGATGATGAGGGTGTGATGAACGGATTATCAAAGAAGCTTAAAATGTGTTCAATTCCAATGTCTCCAAACATTCCAGAGATGCAGTTGCCAAGATCCTGTACTCCCTTCTTTTCCACTGGCTAACAGACAGAATCAATAAGCTGGTTTACCCAAAGAACGAAGCACTGTCGATCTCCATCCTCGATATCTATGGGTTTGAGGTATTTACATGAATAGGAAGTTAGCCTGTTATTGTCATTTTTGGGATGCCGTAGTTAAAGACTTATTGCCTAGTCAATCACACCCTTTGTGCTTCACAGGACCTCACCTTCAACAGCTTTGAACAGCTTTGCATAAACTATGCAAATGAGTACCTACAGTTCTTTTTCAATAGGATAGTCTTCAGGGAAGAGCAAGTAAGCTTCCTTGGTTTCTTCTAATCATCCTAGCATTGTGACTGTGTGGCTTTTTCAGAATGCATTTGAATAAAAAAATGACTTTGAACATCTTAGGAGGAATACAGCAGAGAGCAGATCCCCTGGGAGGAGGTGCCATTCAGCGACAATCAGGCCTGCATTGACCTCATTGCATCGAAGCCCCATGGGATACTACGGATTCTGGATGACCAAAGTGGTTTTCCACAGGTGCTTTCAGGCTCAGCAATGTATTTCTTGGCTTTTATATGCTTTAAGCCATGCTCTCTCAGTTTTTATGATTTTTTTCATCTTTAGGCAACAGACCACACCTTCCTTCAGAAATGCCACTATCATCATGGCCACAATCCACTCTACTCAAAGCCAAAAATGCCTCTCCCTGAATTTGCCATCAAACATTTTGCTGGGAAAGTCACATATCAGGTATATGCTAGGGCACTGTGATGATTAGTAGCATTTAGCATAGGCTATTATGAGAGTAAGACTTGAAGGTCCACCTTGAGTTTCTCATTTCATTCTCCACAGGTCCACAAGTTCTTGGATAAGAACTACGACCAGGTTCGTCAGGAGGTTCTCGACCTTTTCATGCAAAGCAAGAATAAGGTAAGTGGATTTGCTCACTGTCCACTTTGGATTTGGAGATTTGGAGAGTTACCTTACATTTTTCAACATTGTTCTAGATGGTTGCATATCTGTTCATGAGCTATTCAGAAGCTATCAGTCAACAGAAGAGCCACGTGAGGAAGAACAGCACGGTTACCCGCAGATACCAGGCCTCCACCGTTGCTGCCAAGTTCCAGATGTCTCTTATGGAGCTTGTGGAGAAGATGGAGAGGTGGACCATCAAAGCTCTTATTCTCGGAATGCACTTCATTCTCAAAATAGAAACGCCCGTTACTTTGTTTTACCATGTGATTTCTTTCATTTCGTGCCAGATGTAACCCATTCTTTGTGCGCTGCATAAAGCCAAACAATAACAAGGTGAGGAGCTTCGGTTTCAGCAGTAGTCCGAAAACAATATCTGCTGAGGTCTTGTGCTGAGAGAGTGTGTCTCCCTCTAGGAGCCTGGCGCGTTTGACATGGAGCTGGTCAGCACTCAGCTTCGTTACTCTGGGATTTTGGAGACCATTCGGATTAGGGGAGAGGGTTATCCAATCAGAATACCCTTTGATGTCTTCCTCTTTAGGTAATATTTCAGATGACTGTGGTTTGCATCATCTCACAGAGCCGCTTCTTCTTATAAGCAGTAGAAGCAGTCACTAAGGAACAGTATGAGTATGTACAGTGGCTTGCAAAAGTTTGGGTACCTCTGAATAGTTCAGTTAGTGGAAGATAAATTAATTTCATTATTTTTGTTACCACTTTTTGAGTGAAAAAAGGAAAGGAGCACCAGGCAATGGTTTTGGCATCCCTGAGAGATTTGAGAATAAGCCCAAGAGTTTGTTAGGGCTTAATCTGAGTGGCTCAGTGGTCTAATGCCCTAACACTATGTCCTGGCGGTCGAAAGTTTGAATCCCAAGCCATGGCACTTTGTAATCAGCGGCCAGAGAGTCTGAGAGAGCACAGTTGGCCAATAGGGTGGGTAGGCTAGATGGCAGGTAGGGGGTGCTTATTCCCCTTATCATGTTCGAGCAATGTTGGCCGGCACAGGTATCTGTTAGTGGGTATGGTGGAGCTGGGGACCCAGCGCTTTCCTCTGAGCATGTTGGTGGCCCGGCAGTGCTGCATCAGCAGCAATTTGGAAAGTTCTAGTGTAGGTCCTTACCCTCCTTGTGTCGGGTGCATTGCAAGTAGTAGGGGGAGTTACAAGCAGGTGAGTTCATTGGCAGAACCAAACTGGGAGAAAAATGGAAAAAACTCAACAAACAAATCTATATTAACAGTCCAGGTCCAAAATCCCAACAGTCAGCAGCATGGGCTCCTCTGAACAGCTGCCTAGCACTCCATACACTGATGCTCACAAAGCAGGAGAGGACTTTAAGAAGACAGCTAAGCAGTTTAGGTAGCTGTGTCATACTTTCATAATGCTATTAAAACAAATGAAATTTGTAGTTTCCAGAATTGACCGGAAAAGACCTTTAGGACGTTTTATTAGACTCTGGAGTGGAGATGCACAGTTCTACTGCACAAATATGACCTTTAAGGAAGTCATCAGAAGAAAACCTTTCCTGCATAGAAAAATGACCCTTACTTTTACATCACAAACATCACATGAAAGTCTGTGAATAGACTTTGTAGCAAAGAACATTTTAGCAAGATGCCCCAAGAATCTTGCAGAACTTGAGTTTTGTAAGGACAAAAGGGCAAAGAACTTAAACTATAAAACAACATTTACAAGCTGTAATGCCAATTTAGGTGTCACTGTACTGACCATGCAGGGCGCCCAAACGTTTGCTTCAGGCCCATTTTCTGGCCCGTTTTTCTGGCCGATTTTAGGAAAACATTCATTCTTTATATTTCTTGCATGCAAGATAATATAGCTAATTAAACTGAACTGTTGCTGATTAAGCTGTGTGTCTGTTTAGATACAAATCTCTACTGGGCCTAAAGCAGATTCCTCCTGCCTGTGCGGAAAACTGTATTATCATGCTAAGGAAACTTTGTCCTCTGAGGCCAGGAGCTTTTGAAGTTGGTGTAACCAAGGTAGGATTCCTAATGCAGAGTTTATTGTCTAATAGCCAAAAGCAGGATGTGAGTGTAATAATAGAGTATCACAGGTTTCCACTGTGATGCAGTATTACAGTGTGATGCAGTATTACGGGATGATGCAGTATTACGGGATGATGCAGTATTATAGTGTGATACAATATTAGAGGTTCACAGTATGATAGTGTATTACAGTATTATAGGATTACAGTATAGTGCAGTATTACAGTATGATGCAGTATTATAGGATCACAGTATGATACAGTATTACAGTATGATGCAGTATTACAGTATGATACAGTATTATAGGATCTCAGGATGATACAGTATTACAGTATGATGCAGTATTACAGTTTGATACAGTATTATAGGATTACAGGATGATACAGTATTACAGTATGATGCAGTATTATAGGATCACAGTATGATGCAGTATTACAGTATGATGCCGTATTATAGGATTACAGTATGATGCAGCATTACAGTATGATGCCGTATTATAGGATTGCAGTATGATGCAGTATTACAGTATGATGCCGTATTATAGGAATACAGTATGATGCCGTATTATAGGATTACAGTATGATGCAGTATTACAGTATGATGCCGTATTATAGGAATACAGTATGATACAGTATTATAGGATCACAGTATGATGCAGTATTACAGTATGATGCAGTATTTTATGATCACAGTATGGTGCAGTATTACAGTATGGTGCAGTATTACAGTATGATGCAGTATTACAGTATGATGCAGTATTTTATGATCACAGTATGGTGCAGTATTACAGTATGATGCAGTCTTACAGTATGATGCAGTATTTTATGATCACAGTATGGTGCAGTATTACAGTATGATGCAGTATTACAGTATGGTGCAGTATTTTAGGATTACAGTTTGATGCAGTATTACAGTATGGTGCAGTATGATACAGTGTTACAGTATAATGTAGTATTATGTAGTATGACAGTATTACAGTATGATACAGTATGTTGTATTATTGCAGGATCACGGTATGATGCAGTATTTCAACATTTATTACTCATTTACTCTCTGTGTTTGTGTGTCAGCTGTTCATGAAAGAGGACATATATTACCTGCTAGAGAGTAAGAGAGACCGAGTTAGGCACGTGGCCGCTCTCACTCTGCAGCGCTACACTCGGATGTTCTTCGTGCGGAAGCGCTACACAGCCTTCCGCATGAAAATCATCAGACTGCAGGCCCACTGCCGAGGCTACCTCACACGGTACACACTATCATGTCATTAATACTTCATTGATATTACACAGTTTTGGTATTGATTCAGATTCATTCCCCAGTGCTTTTCCACAGGAAGCGTTACGTGAAAATGCGATCCAGTCTGGTCAAATTCCGCTCGCTTGTCCACATGTATGTCAATCGAAAGAGATACATTAAGGTACAGACTGCACAGCTCATACTACGAATGTCCATGTGTTCAGACTTCAAGAAACAGACCCGTGTTCTTATCTAACATTCCCTTACTAATCTTTGGTCATTATTCATCTCCTTTCAGATGAGACTGGAGGCCAGGAGGAGGGCAGAACAGGAGAGAATCCGATTAGAAATGGTTAGAGGGACAGCTTTGTCTGATTTGGGAGTCTGTAGGGCGGGGTGGGGAATCAAGGGCCAGACTACAGCAGTTTGCTGTTTTCCCTGCTCTAACAGACCTACTAAACCTGGCAATTCACAGGTGAGCTGAATCAGGTGTGCTCGAGCAGGAAAAGCACAAAACTGTGCAGGAATCCAACCCTCCAGGACTGGAGTTCTCTACCCCTCCTATGTGGGACATGGGGGAAATGTGCCCCTAAAAAAAACAGTGCCCATTTACAGTGGAGCTAAACTATACACTATATGTCCAAATGTTTGTGGACACCCCTTTTAATGAATGCATTCAGCTACTTTAAGGTGCACCCATTGCTGACACAGTGCCAATAGAATAAGACACTCTGGAGCACATAAACATGAACCTGTTGGCATCGTGCCCAATGCCAGGTGTGGGCTAGAGCAGTATAAAACCCCCCAGCATTGAGCTGTAGAGCAGTGAAACTGCATTCTCTGCAATGATACTTTTGGGATGAGTTGGGGTGTTGGTGATCATCCAACATCCTGACCTCACTAATGCTCTTGTTCAAAATCTAGTAGAAAGCCTTCTTCCCTGGACAGCAGAGACAGCCACTCCAACAAAAGCAGGAAAAACTTTTTTTAATACCTTTGATTTCAGAAGAAACAATTAATAAACAGTCCCAATACTTTTGTCCATATAGTGTACTTTAGCAAATACGTCTTACAGTTTAACATTTTCCCTTTATACCTGCAGGAGCTATCAAGACGGGAAGTAGTTAATGTCACCCACTTGGTCATTCCGGCAGAACTCGGCAGGTTGTTGCAAGCAGCTGCAGGTATGTTTCTTTTGTGTTGCTTTGCTTTTTGGAACAGGAGAATGAGAAATCACAGCTTGAAAGAATGTGATTGAATGAAATTAGACTTCCCAGAGTTTGCAGTGCTTTCTGGAATGGAATATCTTACCCTGTACAGTAATAGCTTTTGTCTGTCTGACAGGTGGCCGAGAGCTCCATTCTGATTGCTTAGCCCTAGTGCAGGCTCCCACTGTTCAGTTGGAATCCCAACTCACATTACCCCTCGACATCAACAACTTCCCAATCTCCAAATTCATCCAGGTTCACTTCAGAGTAAGCCATGCTTCTTGATTCACCCCTAAAGTGCAAGGACGCTCTAACAGAGCTGAACAGCCGCAGTGGATCAGTGTATGTGAGTGTCCACTGTATCAAGAAATTGTAATTCCGTCCTGCTTTCCAGGAGCCCATGTTTGGAATGCTGACTGCACCTCTGAAGACACCACTGACTCATGTTGATGAGGACCTCGCTCATGAAGCTCTAGATGTGTTCATCATGGTAGAAGCTCTCTTCCTCTGGACTTGCTCTGGACCTAACACAAGCACTTATTGATCATTAATATTGACCTCACTCTCATGTTCTTTCACTTCTGCAGATCCTCAGGTTTATGGGTGACCCACATTTGAATGGGGCTCAGGAGAACTTATTTGGAAACTACATCATCCAGAAGGGACTCTCCATCCCTGGCTTGCGAGATGAGATTCTGTGTCAAATTGCCAACCAGGTCTGGAGAAACAGCAACCCAGACAACGCTGACCGGGGGTGGCTGCTGCTGCTTGGCTGCCTGAGCACATTTGCACCTTCAGCCAAAATAGAGAAATACCTTCTGAAGTGAGACCTGAACTGCTTATAAGCCGACTACTGAATAAATGTGTGTATTTGTACTCATTGTGATGATGCGTTGTCCTCAATTGCTGTTTTTGGAATGCTACAGGTTTGTCTCGGATTACGGCTATAATGGCTACAAGGCTCTTTGCCAACACAAGCTGATACAGGCCATGCATAAGTCCCTTTATGGGCCAGAGACTGCCAGGACATACCCACTGTCTCTACTGGAGTGGACAGCCAACAGGAAGAAAGCCAACATGGTGTTGCAGGTGCATTGCTTTGATGGTGAGAGTTACAGATGTTTATTAGGGGCCTGGTGTGTTCTTTAACTAGGCTAAAATGTCTAAGAAGCTATAAGAATAAGCAACTTCATCAAATTCTGCTTGTTTATGTAATATGCTATAGGAAATATCAGCCTCATCATATTCCACTTGCTTTGGTGATACTATACTATACTATACTATACTATACTACTATAGGACAGTGTTTCTCAACCCTGTTTCTCACAGTATCACTACTATAGGAGATATCAGGCTCATACTGTCCCCTTCAGGCAAAGTCCTGGCGTCTCCAATTTGTATGTTTTTCATTTTTAGACATAATGACTGTGTCCCAATTACGCCCAACACACTAATACGATATTTGCTATATAGTAATCTTAAAAGCGTGGGTTTGGCAGATTAGACACACTATAGGTACTAATCCGTTTGTACTAATAGGAGAGTTGCCGCACTTGCATAATTATCTGCCATTTCTTGCCACTATTTTTTTCCAATCTGAATATTATCTCCCTTTACATTTTGCATTGCATTGTGGGACACTCTAAAACTGACCTATTCTAAGTGTTCATTGTGGATATCTCTACGCTGACACTTATCTATGTATTATGTCCCATATACACAAAAACGAATTACTATTACTTATTAGTACACAACTGGGACACCTCCGCACAAATTCATAATATTAATAATGTGACTTTATTGTCAGTTATACTTGTATAGTCTAAAAATTATTTTCTTTGCATTTCTCAGCTTAGAAAGCCAGGGTCAGAGTTCGAGGTCAGCCATGGTACAGCACCCTTCGAAGCAGAGAAGGTTACGTGCCGTAGCATCTTAGTGGACCTAGGTTTGAACGCAGTAACCCAGCCCATTTACTACCAATTCCAGAATGGACCAATAGAAATGCTCTGAAATTACTTGAAATTGACCTCATCAAATTTTGTCTCATCAAATTCCATCCAAATTTCAATCATGGTCTTCTTGCTTTGCTTATATGTCGTCTACAGTTGCGATTCTCTGCTACAGAGAAAACCCTCACCTTTCCTTTCCAATCGAAAACAGGTTGCACTCATGTGAAACCCTAGTCTGAAATAAGAGGAGCCTGAAAAGACTGCAGTAGAACTGTAGAAACGAAGGTGTCAATCTTCTGTGAGATTACCATCTGTAGATACTCGCTGCTCTGGCACGGCTGGGATATAAGCACATTTACGTAACACAAACACACACTTAAGCTCTCGGCTCTCAGGCACACAGTGGGGTTGATCTCAGCATCTGTCAAGCTCCCCCTATCACTCTCATCTGTCCAGAGTTATCCTGTCAGAGTTTCTCAGTGCCTGGAAGCCCTCTGGAGACAATTATGTAGCGCTCAGCTAGATTAAGAGACACTTGATCTCTAGTGCTAAACGGAATGGAAAAAAAGTGCTTGAGGTGTTGCCTTTCTTCTTCACACTGCCTCTCTCATCATGGTTGTCAAACATCATGTTGTTTCCACAGGGGCTTCCTTTCTATGTCCCGTGCACTCGTGGACCAGTGGAGAGGATCTGGCTGGGGACATCCTTCAGCACAGGTACATGCCAGGCCCGGGGAGGACACTGTGCTCAGACACCCCTGCACAGCCGTACAGAGCTTGTGCCAGCTGGTTCACAGAGAGAATTTGATCCCTCTTTTGTCCTGAATTGTTCGTCACCTGACCACTCTTCTTTCTTGTCATTTAACCAAGGTCATTGTACTCTTCTCTAGGCTTCTAATGTTCCTCTGGGAATCTGCTCAAGATAGCTGTCGCGTGTTGGAGTGGAGCCAGCACATATTAAAATATGAGGTTGAATATACATGAAAAAATAAGGACAACCCCATGGAAACCTTCGTCTTTTTTAACATATTTAAAAATCTGGATATTTGATTGTTGTTTAAAAGTAATTAATAAGGATGTCCAGATCAAGTTATTTTGCCACCCTACCCCGGCGAATTTGAGTCAGTCGATACAGATTTGATCCGATCTTTGTGTTTGTATAAATAATACAGCCACAGTTTAGATAAGATGAGCTTCTAATTAATACTTTAAAGTATTTAAATGAACATATTTACATTTTAAAATATTTTTTTACTATAGTTCTTAATGCCATCAAATTGAACACTCCATTTAAGTGAGAGAAAAGTAGAGAGTATTGCAAGTAAAGTATTTCTGTGTACCATTTAGCTCACAGATATTCACAGTTATGCATGGCCTGTTAGTTTGCTCTTGCTTTGCATCCATTCTGGTGGCCAGTTTAAACATCTGGGTGCTTTAATTTGAGGGCACCAGATTGGCCAGTAATGCTGGTTCGTGGTTTGTTTTCGTAACTCATCCTGATATTTACATTCACAAACCGAGCAAAGCCAAAAAAACAAGAGGGTTAACCACCATGTTTGTGTCTCTGTGTTTGGTTTTGTAGGGGCGTTACTGAGTCCTGGAAGGGCTGCTCGGTCATTATGAAGGAGCATGGTCAGTGGGCAGAGCTCGCCGGGCATGATTATGTAATGGATCTGATTGCAGATCTGGAGCTGATGCGAGATTTTCCTAAGCAGAAGTCCTTCTTCATCATCTCAGCAGAGAGTCCCATCAGAACCAGACCCAATGCCGGCCTGTTAGTAAAAACTGCATATACTTTATATAACAATAATAATAATAATAATAATAATAATAATAATAATAATAATCATAACAACACTTCATCACTTCCTGTTAGTCTAAAACGGGTGGTAATATTTTTATGGTAATATTTTGGGTACTAACCTGCCAAACCTACACTATTAATATCTGTATATAGTATATACCCTATAACCTTATAATAGTACGCAGGTGGGAACGCAGCCGATATGTAAATGTGTACATAAATGTTAAATATATGATTATAGTACTGTCTTGTGAAAAACTCCATAACTGATACGTTCTAGCCCCTTTTTATCTCATTAGCACTCCAACCTTAGACAGCCTATGGTCTGCCGACGGGCCAAAAGGGGCATTACAAACTTCTATTACCAAAGAATAGACCCGCCAGTTTCCACAGAAGTCCCTGTAGTTACTGAGTAATACGCCGTAGTGAGTAATAACCCTTTCTGCATTAAGGGGTTAGGCTTTAGGGCTACTTGGTGAGGACACTTTAATCCAGCTGAAGTGGAATATTGAGGAATCTAATCTTCAAATTTACAGAATTAGTAAACATCTGTTAGATGTTAATACAGCCTTACTGGTATTTCCAAAGAGGGCAAGAGATCCCAAACCTCCCACAGTCAGTAAATGTGTATGTATGCAGTACATCTGAAGAGGAATGGGGGGGGGGGCAGTTTGGACTGCTGGACTTGGTAGGACACTGTGCGGTAATTTTGCAATTGGAACAGCAACGCAGTGCGTAATGCGTTCTGGGATATTTGGCTGTGCCAATTCCACAGAAGTCACGTCCTCGATAACACAGGCGGAACAAGAACACATCCGGGCGTTCTGACTGTACTGGGCCAGATGTGAACTTTTGAATGGAGCAGTACTGAAACTGCAGCTGATGACGTTTTACAGGAACACAGGAACAGTACAGACAAGTACAGACAGGAGTGCAGGTCGAGAATCGGCCCTGGTCTCTTCACAGTCTGATGAGCGGTCATTGCTTTGACTGAAGTTTGTAACAGATGGTGGAAGGGAATGTGCTTCTGTTGTACAGACACAGATGTTTTGGTCTTGCTGTCACAGGGCTCTGTTCGGAAGTGGCTTTGATTCAGATGATGATAGTCCACTCCTGATGCCTCCTGCACTTGCCAGCGCCAGCCTCCCAGATTCAGATGGATACTACAGCCACGGTCTGACATTCACTGCTCTTTGTACTTGTTCACCATGTTGTTCACCACCTTATCTGGACAGTCACTTTCCATAGATTCTCAAGATTATTATCTACTAAAATTGTACAAAGAAATCTAGCATCTAAGGTGGAGATTTAGATCAGGATTAGGATGTATACTCTTGTTTGTATTCAGGTTATAGTTTCAGAGTATATAGTTCAGGTCCATTAGTATTTGGACAGTCTACTTTTTTTGTATATATATATATATCTCATGGCATGGAGCCATTAAGATGTGAATTGTGAACTGTAGAGTTGTAAGATGTGAAATGTGTGAAACATAATGTTGCATTAACTATTGTTAACTGGACCACAGTAAATGGACAAATAGATAAATAAATAGATGAATTCTTTTCTACTTGAATGCAAATCCTTTGCAGTGAATGACTGCCTATACTCTAGAGCTCACAGTCATTACAAAATGCTGAATGACCATCAGTTGCTGCTTGTTTGTGGGCCTTTCAGCTTTAGTCTTTAGTAAGAAAAAGCTGCTTAATTGCTGATAACTGATTCAGCCATTTATTTATTTGCTTTTGGAAGCTCTTGTTCTTGTTGCTTGCTTTTGGTCATTGCCCATCTGTAAAGTGAAGTGCCTTACAATCAATTTTGCAGCATTTGAGCTGGAAAGATCTCTGCACACTTCAGAGGTTATCCTGCTATTTCTGTCAACAGTTATACTGTATTATCAATAAACTCCAGTGAGCCAGTTCCATTGGCAGCTATACATGTCCATGCTATAACAGTGCCTCCGCCAGATGATGCAGCATAGGATGCCTAGGATCAAGTCTTTTCTAAAAGTCTTGTTCTAGAACGGGGTGGGCCCTTTTTTAACATGTTTTCTAGCAGTCCAATCTAATACCTTCTTGTTACTGAGTGTCTCAAAAAACAGAAATTCATAAATGGCTCCTAAACTCCAGTAATTGCTAAATGGCATTTGCAATGTGCGCCTGTCCAAATACATACAGACCTAACTGTACACACTCTGTGTAATGCATGTTTTTGTCTCCATGTCCAGATGTATGACCTTCATTTTCTCTCATCATTTCCACTGCATGAATAGAGTCAGATTTTAGCGAGGCTCCGACTCAGAGAGGCATGGACCGGTATCTGGACAGCCTGTTTGACCCAGTGTTGTCTGACGGCAGTGGGGTAAGTCCCTCTAGCTTCTCGGAGTGGCTTGTTTTGCAAGTTCCCTGACTTTGTGTAATTAAGTAATTACACTTTATGGACAAAAGTATTGGGACACCTGCTTATTCATTGTTAAAATAGTTTATCCTGCTTTTGTTGGAGTAACTGGGAAGGAAGAAGGCTTTTTACTAGATTTTGGAGGAGAATTGCTGTGTGGATATGATTGCATTAGTGAGGTCAGGATGTTTGATGATCACCACCCCACCTCATTCTCAACTCCCCAACTCATCCCAAAATTATTGGATGAAACACCATCCATCATTCCAGAGAACACAGTTCTTACACTGCTCCACAGCTCAATGCTGGGGGGCTTCATACCCCTCTAGCCCACATCTGGCATTAGGCAGCATGGTGCCAACAGGTTCATGTTTATGTTCTTTAGAAACTCTACAGGGACTAGACAAGCTGTGTGTGTGTGCTTGTACGCATCTGTGTCAGCAATGGGTGCAACCTAAAGTAGCTGAATGCATTTATTAGAAGGGGTGTCCACAAACATTTGGACGTATATAATGTGTGTAAGATTCTCCTAAAAATCTTCTATGAACCCCCTAAGGTTCTAAAATTACACATTTTAGAAGAACCAAAAGTGGTTCATCTATGGCAGAGCTTATTTTACAAACAGTATGAATAATAAGATGAGTTGTTAGTTCTGGTGGTTTATCCGGATCATTTGAACCTCGGAGCGTAAGTGATTGAGTATCAAATGCTCTCCCAGCACCAGCTCTCCAGCACTGTGGGCGATTAGGTTACTGGATTACCGTATTTCCTGCAGCATTGAGCTCCACTTAATCTCCTAAGCCATTACCATTAAACCATTATCCCCTTAAAAGCTGTTTTCAGACACCTGTAGAGTAATGGCTCCTGGCCAGCAAGCGGTTTGTTTAGAGGTGCGGCATGCACTAAGGGAACTGTTCTCGTTTGTTGGCCAAAAGAAAGTTCTGAAGCTAACAGGTTCATATAAAACATGGTCTGACCTTTCTTTATAATTACAGATGATGCACAACACAATTACAGAGTCTTTGGGAGTTGAAATTCCTTAATAAAGTATGTGAAAGCCAGCTGTTTAAAGGAATAGTCAGAGTAGGCTAAACTCCTTTTAGAGAGTATAAGGTACTCCCAGGGGGAGATTGATTTCTCCCGTGACAGAGCACTGAAGGGGTCCTGGCTATTGCTCACTGCTTTATCTCTGGAGCAGGATCTGGAGAAGTCAGCCAGCATGTCCAGCCGGATGAAGGGAGCTGGTGGGGTTGGAGGTGGGGATGATGAGGAGGAGGATGAGAAGGTATGGGCCAGCAGGCCCTATCCACCAGGACTGCAACCCGGCGGTGAGTCACACTTCTGCTCCCCTCCCAGCTCTCTCTTTACAGCCTATGAATTATGCATGGAGGCCCTTGTGTCAATTGGTTCCTAAATGCAATCAATTCCACTGCAGAGTGGAATTCAGGCTTCCAGTTTGTTTGGGATCGTGCTTTTCATTTCAATGGATTTTGCATGCGTAATGAAGCGGATGCTCTGTTGCGGTGCTGGTAAATTGCAGTGAATGTGGTTGTGACTGTTGGTGATTTCCATTACTAGTCCCTTTCAGCAACTTGTCCCTTAGTTGCTGGCCTGTGCATGTACTTGTGTCTGTTTGTTGTCATTTGAGAAGGGTTATTTGATTGCACCTATAAAACACTATTCAAAGTATTATGCACAGTTTGTGCTACGTCATTGGAACAGTTTATATTAACATTTTTAAAATTTCTGCCTAATTCTGTTCCTGTAAAGCTGCTTTGTGACAGCGGCAGTTGTAAAAAGCTTTATACAAAAATAATTGATTAAGTGTTACATCCAAAAAAATTTCTTTAGGCACACAAATAAAAATATATCGCAATAAAAAAATCCTTCAGACTTTAGGTATGTTACATTCATCACCACTATGAACAATTCTGGCTTGGCAAATTTGTCTTGTAGAGTGTATGTATCATCAAACCACACTGAATGATTTTATTTACATTTTTTTTACTTACATTTACATTTATTTACACTTATTTTGAAAAAATACCACCCCATTTAGCCTTCCTTGCTCTATCCAAAGCCACTGCCCTGCTGGAAAAAAAACAGCCTGGCCATCAATCAGCAAAATGACCAGCATATGGTATGTTATTGTTTCATTTAGTCGATCTACAGCCATGACCAACTTGATCGGACAACTAGTATGACTAGTAGTGAGCAAGTTTGGCCATGCCTGGTCATGATGGTAAGCCAGCTTGGTGATGCTGGTAATGGAATGCATATCTAAATGTAAATAAACTTTTTATGATTTTTTTTTATTTTATGTTTGTTAAAATGCAATTAAATAATAAAAAACATATATATATATATATATATATATATATATATATATATATATATATATATATATATATATATATAACAGGGTTGTAAAAATAAAACTTTTATTTACTTTTTTTTTATTTTTTGATCTCTGAGAGTGTGAAGTGATTTAGCGATAGAAAGGTTATTTATTTGTTTTTGGTGAATGTTTATGTATTTAATGTTTATTAACAAAGCTGCATGATTTTAAAGAAATTAATAACTCCCTCCTGCCCTCATACACACACTGCCACAGTCCTCCAACTTACCTACTGACCTACTTGAAGCCCCCCAGCCACAACATCCTAACATGATGGAAGCCTGTGTGTTCCCAGTGTCCTCTTTCTTTAAAACCAAAATATGGTCACCCTAGTTTATCCCCTTTTTCCAGTTTTAATGGTTGACAACCTCTGAAAATCAGTGGAATTCCTGTTGAATTACCCGAATTAAAGCTAACATGTTTATAGACGCTAAATCATATTATTCAGTACCTACAGGAACTGATGGGGCTATTTTCTGGTAATAGAAGATCTCATGATAACACTTTTGGCCTGCCAATGGTCCATTGGCTGTTTAAGGGGTTTTGTTTGTTTCTGTAATAAAATAACAAATCTGTGAGTAGCCCTTTCCTATTCTTTTTCTCAGCTGTACCAGTTCTACCCGTTATGGGAGGAGCAATGATGCCACCTATACCTATGCCAGCTATGCACTCTGTGCCTACTATGCCTGCTCCTACATCCATAACCTCGGTGCCCTCAGTACCCCCAGTTTCCCCAAAGCCTTCAGTGCCGTCAATGCCAGCTATGTCAGCTATGCCTACCATGCCTGCTATGCCACCTATTCCAGCTTTACCTAATGTGCCACCATTGACTGATGTGCCAGGTATGGATGCAAGAGATCACTATCCATCTATTGTCTGTCGGCACAGCTTGATTCTGTGGGATTAATTGAATTATTTTCTTTGTTCAGTTTTTATGTTTTTTAATGAGATCAAGGCATATGGTCTTCACTGTTGCATATTTGCATATTTATTTATCATTGGAAAAGGGGTAGATCACAGCATCCTAGCACAGCAGCAGCAAGCCATCATCAATCAGCAAGCAATCATACTGGTGAGTACCGTGAACTAGTAGAGTACCCTTGGATCTCGGGCTGAATGTTGCGCATGTGTGATTGGGCTGTAAGTGCACCCTGTTCCAGATCTAATTGCTGGTCTGTTGTGCTGCATGAAAGGCTCAGCAAATGACAATGCAAGCGATGGCCCTTCAACAGCAGATGTATAATTCAGTGGGTGGGCCGTACACTGGTCCTCCGCATCACAGTGAACATATACCAATGCCCCGTTCTGGCCAGTCGAGCCCGGTGAGTATCTCAAGGATGAACAGTAATGCATCATGTTTTATGCAGAATACACCACTACCACATCTACACCAATCAGCCGTAACATTAGTACCACTAGTAAGAATTTGAGCCACTTTGACAAGAACCAAACTGTGATGGCAACATCAGGCAAGTCCTGTGGGTTTTTTTCTGGTATACAGTGGTCAGTATCTACCAAAAGTCCTCTAAGTAATGACAGCCAGTAAAAAAATGGGACAGGGTCATGGGTACCTGAGGTACATTGATGCAATCCATGGAGATCCCACCTCACAACTTACAGGACTTACAGGATCTGCTGCTAACATCTTGGTTCCAGATGCTACATAACGACATTTAGAGGTCTTGTGGGATCCATGCCGAATAGTCAGACCTGTTGTAGTAGCACAAGGGGGATCTACTCAATATTAGGCAGGTGGTGCAAATATTGTGGCTGATCGGTGCCTGCTATAGCTCACATAGTGTAATATTAGATATGTCCATAGATATGTCAATGGTTCCGGTAAATTCAGAGCTTTTTTTAACAGACCAAATTCGAACCTGGACTCATTCCCTACCCTCAGCCTTCTGTTGCCCCTGCTCAGAGGCCCTCAAGGCATCATCACAGTAAGGCATTCGTTCACCTTGTGCAGTCTGTATTCCTGAACTAAGATAAACTCTTATAAATAAAGGTGATTCACATGGTTCTTTAAGCGATACCAGAGAAGAACCACTTTTGGTTCTATAAAGAAACGTTTTGCCTGGTCAGACAATACCATTAGCATATGTTGTTCAGATGAGTTTAGGTGGCTTCTGCTGGTGGTAGGCCACCAGTCCTTCTCTCTAGTGAATGGAGACAGGAATCAGAGGTGTGGGGTGGGGGTGTGTTGCAAAGACTTGTCAAAGATTGTGAACGTGGTAAATATGGTATTTATAGGATGTTAGATTGGGAGGAGGGGCTTCAGGCATGTTCCTCCTCCCAAAATGTTTGATATTTCATAACATCACTTTAGGAATAGTAAGAACCTCTACAGTACATCAAGTGATGGTTATTTAGGCCTTAAACATTTCTGTTATGAATCTGGTTCTTTTATTTGAACCATTTGAAGCACCTTTAGACCAAATACAAATAATGGCTCTTTAATTCGCTAATTTATTCTACTCTATGGATATGATTTATAAGGCCCAACCAGGGCACCACCCCCAGAAGCCGTGGTCAAGTCCAGCATCTCAAACTCTGAGCATCTGCTGCCAAGCCACAACATCAAAGACATAATCAAGCAGTACCAGCCTGGCCCTGTCAAACCAGTAGAGATCCCGAGGTTTGTATTTTCTTCTAAACCAGTATGACCATAATGAAGTATAGCCTGGACAGATAACAGCTAGGGTCCATACGCCTCTTCCTAACTGCGTGTGGCTTTTTTTCATCATTACAGAAAAGAGGCTAAAGTGTTTGTTAAGAAACCCGACCCGCATGATGAAGCTATGCTGATCCTTAAAGACCAGATGAATGCTCCACCTCCTCAGGTAGATCAGTTTGTAAGGAACTTGACACCTCACCCTGTTACTACTAATAAACGCCCTATTGTGAGTTACCAACATGTGCTCAATGCCTTCAACTTCCAGCAAAAAAAGAGAAATGGACCACCCCCCACTGCTTCAGGTTTGAGAGACTTCAATGACGAGGCTGGTGGTCTACAGCCAGTAAAGAGCATGAAGGCCAAAAGATCACCTCCAGTGCCTGCAGTCAGTCAGAGGTCCCCACTCCCTGCACCTGGTCAGTACAATCTATTTTCATGAAAGAACCATTTTGGGTTGCATAGAGAACCGTTTTTAGAAAAGAGATGGGAGTGTGAAGAACCTTTGTGGACAAAAGTATTGGGACACCTGCTCATTTATTATTTCTTCTGTTTATCCTGCTTTTGTTGGACTAACTGTTCCAACTGTCCAGCAATTGCTGTGAGGATTAGATTGCATTCATCAACAAGAGCAGTAAGAGCAAGATGTTGGATGATCACCACCCCACCTCATCCCAAAAGTATTGGATGTAGCACCATCCATCATTCCAGGGAACACAGTTTCACTGCACCACAGCTCAATGCTCGGGGGCCTTTTGCCCCTCTAGCCCACGCCTGGAATTAGGCCGCATGGTGCCAATAGGTTCATGTTTATCTGCTCCAGAGAGTCCTATTCTATTGGCAGTACTTTTCTACAGAGGCTAGACAAGCTGTGTGTGTCCATTTGCAATGGGTGCAACCTAAAGTAGCTCAATGCGTTCATTAGAAGGGGTGTGCACTCACATTTGGACATATAGTGTACCTGGATCCAACCCTAATCTACCCCACCTGATCCAACTAACCTCTGCCTTTAGTAGATATGACAGATGTGAATCTTGGATCAAAATACCTGGATGGTTTGTTGTGAAGTAACTCTGCTTGTTGGTCCAGTATCTCGAGAACTTCCTATAGAAGAGGAGACTGTTCAGACCCAGCTTCATAGGAGGAGCAGTGAGGAGCACTACACATATTCAAATGTCCCCTGGAAAATATACCTCAGAAAGGAGGTTCGAATTCAGTGTTTGTCCAAAAACATAAAAATAATATCAAATAATGTTATGCTCAGTGCTGTAGTCTCATGCCATCTTCCTTCTTAGGTCTTCTATCCCAAGGACAGCTTCAACCACCCGATAGTATTAGATCTCCTGTTCAAGCAGGTGTGTATTTTTGTTTCTGGATTCAGCTGGCTGGATTTCTTTTTTTTTTTACCTGGCGCTGTTCCCGCCATGCTAACAATAGATTCCTGTTTCAGATTGTCCACGATACGTTCTCAGAGGCTTGCATCCGGATCACAAAGGAGGAGAGGCAGAAAATGAAATCCCTCTTTGGTAAGCTGCAGAAACCTGATAGAGTTTAATGTCTCCTACTCCACACTGCTGTAGAAACGTTTAGAATCAACATAGTCAATAATATAAAACCAGTGTGCTTATACAGTACTATGCTCATATTTTAGGTACCTGTGAAAACTAGAGTTAAAAGCTGCTTATCTGGGCAGTAAGAGATTATCTCCTTAGTAAAACACTGATATCAGAATAAACACTAATAACAACATTCCGACAGAAAGTGGTGGTGGTGATTCTCTATCACTGTGTTCATCATTAGAACATCTCCTAAGGTCTGCTCATGGAGTCTAGTATTATTTAGAGTTCTCCTCAGATCAACACCTGGTTTGGTGGTAAATCAGGGCTTAATGATGGTAAATCAGGTGAACTGCTGCTGCTGCTGCTGCTGATGGAGTTGAACACATCCTCCATGCTTTGCTGGCTGGACTGGGGGGCGTCCAGGAGAAACCTGGAGGAACCGAGCTCTGTTCTTCAGACTAGCTCACAAGATCTCACTACTTTCTTCAGAATGAGAAGCTCTTGTTCATTTTTACTGGATTTATGTTTACCTGCATCTGTTCTGATGGGATCTGGAGTTTCTACAGTAAAGACTCTTACTGCTAAAAGACATGGTGCCTAAAACCTCTGCACAGTACTATATATTACTGGGTTTATGTAATTATATAATTAGTAGGGAGCTTTAATATGAAATTAAGTCATTTGCTTAGAGATGTCGTATGTAAATAAATAAAATAACAGCTTGAAGTTAATTAAATAATAAAATGACAGAATTGAATTTTAAATGTGGCAAGTATGGCTGTGTATTGGCAAGAATTTGTATATATATATATATATCTAAACAGTATTGCAAAACATAACATCACAACCCTTCAATATATCAATAATAACATTAGGCCTATTTAATCTTTCTAATAAAAACTGAACAAGAATCCTTGAAATACTGAGTATTTTGCTGTGTAATTTAAGTATTAAGTATTAATACTAAGTATGTAAGTATTAAGTATTAAGTCATCTTTATACATTTATGCATAATCTTTTATGCATTGTTTACGTTCTCAATGTACATACTGGACAATAAAACAAACATTACTATGGAGGAATGTAATTAACAACTTTCAAACAGTGGTGTACATTATTAAGGAATGACCTTGCCGTATCTTTTCCAATGTGACAGCTGAGCACAGCATTGACGCAGCTGCCGCCACCCAAGATGAGAACGCAAAGAAAAGAGTTGTCACCGCAGCGAAGGACAGCTGGGAGATCTACTTCTCTCGTCTTTTCCCAGCTTCCGTGAGGAACTCTACTCAGCTCATCTCTTATTCGCTAATCAAAGTCTTAAATTTCTCTTTAGTTTTTCTATATATATATATATATATATATATATATGTGTGTGTGTGTGTGTGTGTGTGTGTGTGTTACAGGGCAGTGTGGGCACTGGGGTCCAGGTGCTTTCTGTATCCCACAGGGGGATAAAGCTGCTGAAGATGGTGAGGAGCAGTGCTGTGGCCCCAGATTACTTTAGAGTTTTAAGACCATACAGGTAGGTTTCAGCAGAGGAGATCTAACCAAGGTCTTAATTCTGTATATGGACAAAAGTTTTGGGACACCTGCTCATTCATTGCTTCTTCTGAAATCAAGGGTATTTAAAACAGAGTTGGTTGGAGTAACTGTCTCTGCAGCCCTGAGAAGACTTTTTACTAGATTTTGGAGCATTGCTGTGAGGATTTGATTGCATTTAGCGACAAAAGCATCAGTAAGGTCATCGTAATGGATGATCACCACCCCACCTCACCCCCAACTCATTCCAAAAGTATCCATCGTTCCAGAGAACACAGAGAACACAGTTTGCAATGCTTCAATGCTGGGGGGCTTAATACCACTCTAGCCCACACCTGGCATTAGGCAGCATGGTGCCAATAGGTTTATGTTTATCTGCTTCAGAGAGTCCTATTCTATTGGCAATACTACTCTACAGGGACTAGACAGGCTATGCATGTGCATGTGCAGCAATGAGTGTAACATAAAGTAGCTGAAAACATTAATTAAAAGGGGTGTCCACAAACATTTGAACATATAGTGTGTAAAGACTGATTCAGGCTAATCATAGTTATTTTACTGATGTGTGTTCCTCTATTTCCAGCTACACAGACATCATGTTTGTCACCATTCCCTCTAAGAACATGCTGGAGTTCAACCTCACCAATGAGAAACTGATTCTGTTCTCAGCTAAAGCTCCCCAAGTGAAGACCATGATTGACTACTTCATCACCGAGCTGAAGAAGGTTAGCTTTCTCTTCACAAATACACTGAGTTTGGAGGTGATCTTTGAGGTGTTGTGCATTAATCGCATTCTCTTTTGCTCTAGGACTCCGACTATGTGGTGGCTGTGCGTAATTCTGTTACAGATGACAGAACGCTGCTGAGTTTCCACAAGGGAGACATTATACGTTTGCAGAAAATGGAGGGCCTGGAAGAAGGTGAGGTTGCTTATCACCAAGTCCCTCAAATGTCTTAGGGGGAAACACCTTTTAGTACTAGTACGATCTTGTGAAAAATATATTTACATATAACATATTCTAACATATTTAAACATCTGTATGTTTGATCTTCATTTGAACAATATTGAGACATGGAGGTAATATAACTAAGCTCACACAACTGAAATATAATTTAATACATTTAATAGGTGAGAAAAAAGATTTGTAAAGAAGTCTCCATAGATCCTAATATGTTATGATGGGATACACTTTATTTGAAGTGGTCCCTTATAGATGATTAATAAACTCTAACAGAGTATCAGTAACATGTTACTGACCTTTATCTTGGCCCTAATCCTAACCCTAACTTCGACCCAAAACCTAATCCCAACCCTTATCTTGGCCCTAATCCTAACCTTAACGTCAATCTAAACCCTAATCCTAACCCTCATCTTGGCCCTAATCCTAACCCTAACCTCAATCTAAACCCTAATTCTAACCCTCATCTTGGCCCTAATCCTAACCTTAACCTCAATCTAAACCCTAATCCTAACCCTCATCTTGGCCCTAATCCTAACCTTAACCTCAATCTAAACCCTAATCCTAACCCTCATCTTGGCCCTAATTCTAACCCTAACCTCGACCCAAAACCTAATCCTAATCCTTATCTTGGCCCTAATCCTAACCTTAACCTCAATCTAAACCCTAATCCTAACCCTCATCTTGGCCCTAATCCTAACCCTAACCTCGACCCAAAACCTAATCCTAACCCTCATCTTGGCCCTAATTCTAACCTTAACCTCAATCTAAACCCTAATCCTAACCCTCATCTTGGCCCTAATTCTAACCTTAACCTCAATCTAAACCCTAATCCTAACCCTCATCTTGGCCCTAATCCTAACCCTAACCTCGACCCAAAACCTAATCCTAACCCTCATCTTGGCCCTAATTCTAACCTTAACCTCAATCTAAACCCTAATCCTAACCCTCATCTTGGCCCTAATCCTAACCTTAACCTCAATCTAAACCCTAATCCTAACCCTCATCTTGGCCCTAATTCTAACCCTAACCTCGACCCAAAACCTAATCCTAATCCTTATCTTGGCCCTAATCCTAACCTTAACCTCAATCTAAACCCTAATCCTAACCCTCATCTTGGCCCTAATCCTAACCCTAACCTCGACCCAAAACCTAATCCTAACCCTCATCTTGGCCCTAATTCTAACCTTAACCTCAATCTAAACCCTAATCCTAACCCTCATCTTGGCCCTAATCCTTACCCTAACCTCGACCCAAAACCTAATCCTAACCCTCATCTTGGCCCTAATTCTAACCTTAACCTCAATCTAAACCCTAATCCTAACCCTCATCTTGGCCCTAATCCTTACCCTAACCTCGACCCAAAACCTAATCCTAATCCTCATCTTGGCCCTAATTCTAACCTTAACCTCAATCTAAACCCTAATCCTAACCCTCATCTTGGCCCTAATCCTAACCCTAACCTCGACCCAAAACCTAATCCTAATCCTCATCTTGGCCCTAATCCTAACCTTAACCTCAATCTAAACCCTAATCCTAACCCTCATCTTGGCCCTAATCCTAACCCTAACATCGACCCAAAACCTAATCCTAATCCTCATCTTGGCCCTAATCCTAACCCTAACATCGACCCACAACCTAATCCTAACCCTCATTTTGGCCCTAATCCTAACCCTAACCTCGACCCACAACCTAATTCTAACCCTAACCTTGACGCAAAACCTAACCCTAACCCTTATCTTGGCCCTAATCCTAACACTAACCTTGACCAAAAACCTAACCCTAACCCTCATCTTGGCCTTAATCCTAACCTTAACCTCAATCTAAAACCTAATCCTAATCCTTGCCCTGTCCCCTCAATCTCAGCCTAATTCAGTTAATCTCCAGTTGCAGACTGGTTTCAGCAGCAGGTCTACAGCAGCAGCTGGTTGAGGATGTTATGGTGGTCAGTATTAGAGCTGTTAGATGATCAGTGATCTCTCAGATGAACATCTACAGATCTGAACTTGGACTCTCTAACTAAAGTGAAGAACAGCTGAATTCAGTAGACGTCTCTTGATAATACTAAATGCTCAGATGCTGCTCCATCACTGAGATGTTGTTCAGATGTTTCTGAGAGTGTGCTGAGTGTTTATGAGGAGTGTTCATTTGATTGAAAAAGACCACTCCAAATACAGTGTCACCCTGCTTTGCTACAGCAAGGTCTAGCAAGCTCTTCTCAGCCAAAGGGGGAAAATACCAGCTTTTAGGGCATAGGGTGTCTAACTGTTTCCTCAGTAGGAATTGACTCTTTTGCCATTGTTGGTTAAATAATTACTTATCCATCAGTTATCTATAGTTTTTATCATGTCCATATGTCCATATGTCAATAATTAAATATTTAAAGCAAGATCATGTAGCATTTGTACCTTAAAATAGCAGCTTTAAAATCACAAAAAAAAATCATAAAAGCCTGTAATATGACCGCCTCAGTCCACATGCTTCTTTTAGTTTCAGTGACAGTTCTGTATCTCTTGGCTTGTCCAGAAATGCTTGTAAGCAAGTTCCTCTTGAGGGGTGTCTCAAAGCACAAATTCCACTTCCCGACCCTAGGGGGAGCCCAGGATCAAGAAATACCAATTCTTACATAATGCTGCTTTAATGGGTGTCTATTTTATTTGTGAAGCCAGTGGTTTGTCTAAATGTCATTCAAAAATGATTCAAAGATTTGAATAGGAGGGAAAAATAGTTAATAATATGTTATATATGGTTTATATATGTCCATAATGCTGACTGCTATCTCTTGTGGCTGTCCCGCAGGCCACTGCTATGGCTGCATTGTGAAAAAGAAGGTCATGCTTCTTGAAGAGTTAAAGAGAGACACACCTGATTTCGGTGGGTCGGAGTGCCCTGATTGCCTGCATGGAGTGCTGTTCACTCTGTAGTTTCCTGCTTTGTGTGTGGTTTCTCTTTCCTCTGTACTGTGTCTCTAAGGCTGGTCTTTGTGTGAATTGCTGGCATTACCTTCTTTCAATGATTTCTTTGTGCCACCTTAAGGCTGGAAGTTTGGGGCGGTCCACGGTCGTGCAGGGGTTTTTCCTGTTGAGTATGTCCAGCCAGTGGCTGCTCCAGACTTTATCAACCTCCCTGTGGACAAGAAAGAGGAGCCCAAGAATAAGCAGGGTCGCGTGGCAGCCTCCGCTGCTATAGCAGTGGCTGTAGGCTCTGCAGCTGCTGCCCATGAGCTGGACCGCTCCATTGAGGTAAGTATGACAGCACAACTGTGGCTTTTTTCCTTAAAATACCTTAAAATAATAGCTTTAAGCTCACCAGAACTGTGTTACGGGCCATATCTGGGCAAAACACCGTAGTGTTACTCTACCGCCTCAGTCCACATGCTTCTTTCACTTTCAGTGATGGTTCTGTATCTCTCAGCTTGTCCAGAAATGCTTGTCCTTTAGGGGTGACTCAAAGCACAACTTATACTTCCCATATGAAGATCTTCAGTTTGTCATAGAATGCTAAAATCAACACAAAATTGCTAAATACTACATGTGTCCAAAAGTATTTGGACATCCCTTCTAATAAGTACATTTAGTTACTTGAAGATGCACCCATTGCTAAAACAGGTTAGTAACTTGCTTATACACTGTGTATACACAGATCCACTGGAGTAGCCACATATATGCCAAAGATCACCATGCCCAGTGTCAAATGTTAAGCTGTGGAGCAGTGCAACTGTGTTCTCTGGGGTGATGGGGCTCCATCTAATATCTTTGGCATCATCTAACCAACACCAGTTGCTGACTTCACTCATTCTCTTGTTGCTGAATGCAATCGAATCGTTGCATCTAGGATGCTGCCTGCTCCTAAGAACAGAAACTGTTACTGCAGTAAGGGGGGAAACAAATCCTGATTATTACTCTTGATTTCTGGAGAAATTAAGTGAGGTGTCTACAAACTTTTGGAACATTTGCCATTTTCCTGCAAGTGTCAGGTTATCTGTTTTGTCTCCAACATGCTAATCACGTATTATTTGTTTTTTTCCTCTAGGTGGCCTCACCAGTCAGTGAGTATACAGAGGCCCACACAGACTACAGTGACATGGAGATCGATGACAGGATTCTGCAGGACAGCCAGTACAACATGGTGGAGTTCGCCAAGAAATATTTCAGAGATGGTCAAAGAAAGACCAGGTCAGCCAGTTTCCATACTTAGACCTTGTGTGTAAATGTGAATGTAAATATTATAGGGGTTGGACTTGAGTGTCATGATCCATGAGATCACTGTATATTCTCCATAATGGACATTCTGTCTCTCAATGTTTTCTACAGTGATTCATATAAGCAGAAATCAAAGAAAGGAAAGGAGGCCAAGGATCCAGCAGAAATGGTGAAATTTTCCAAGGTGCAGAATGATGTGATTTATTGCAACACTTACAGTAGCAGTTCAGATTACAGATTACCTTTATGTAGGCTTCATGACTTTATGACTTGTGGGTCATCATCAGTTGTGTCAATGATGTTGCATTTGTTATTTTTCAATAGTCCCCAATCCAGCAGTCCTTGATTGAGTTCACTGATGACAACATGAACAAGGTAGCTGCAGATATGTTTGTGGGTAAGTGTCCGACTCACAGATGACATTCCTTCCTTGAAACTTAAATAAAAACATTCTTATTAATTATAACTAAATCTAAAAACATCTGCTTTCTTTTTCTGTACTGTTTGAGCTTGAAGAAGAACAAATTCCATATATGGACCAAAGTATTGGGACACCTGCTAATTCATTGATATTAAAAAGAGTTGATCCTTCTTTTGTTGGTGTAACTGCTTGTACTGTCCAGGGAAGTCTGTCTACTAGATTTTGTAGCATTGCTGTGAGGATTTGATTGCATTTAGCGATCAAGATTTGATGTATTTGATGGGGCACCATCCATCAACTTAATCGACTTAATACCCCTTTATACCCCTCTAGCCCATGCCTAGCATTAGGCACGGTGCCAATAGGTTCATATTTATCTGCTCCACAGAGTCCTATTCTGGCAGTACTTAACTCTGCAGGGACTAGACAAGCTGTGTGTGTACATTTGGACGTCTGAGTAGCTAAATGCATCCATTAGAAACGGTGTCCACAAACATTTGGACATATAGTGTATGTATGTAGATGTCTAAAATAGATAGGTATGTCATACATTTGTCTGATGTTTTTTTCCAGCTATAATGAAGTTTATGGGGGACTACCCAATAAAAGGCCAAACTGAGCAGGACATCGTCAGCACCGTACTGAGGGTAATCAAACAGACCACCCCGTCACGAAATACACATTTTACAATTACTAAAACAAATCTGGTTCTTCTGTAATGTGAATTTAATTTCTTTGGCAGCTGAGTGGCGAGTATGGCTTAATGAGGGATGAAGCGTACTGCCAGGTCCTCAAGCAGATCACAGGAAACACCAGTTCCAAAACGTATCCTGTCATTTTTCTCTGCTTTAGGAAGTTCAAATTTGTGGACTTTAACGGACCTGGCTGTGTGATGATAGACTTTCTTTATTACTGTCTTGTTCAGGGACAGTTGTCAAAGGGGGTGGAGGCTCTTGTACATCCTTACAGCCTACTACCGCTGCTCAGAAGTACTCAAGCCCTATCTGCTGAAATACCTCCAAGACGTCTGCGCAAGCCCCGGAGTGCACTTTCAAGGTATGATACCGTTACAGTTACAATATTAGACCATTCGGTCAGTGTAACTTCTGGCATTGAACAGAAATGAACATGAGAAGGTTCCTGATGTTCCCAGGCATTGCCAAAGCTTGTGAGCAGAACCTAAGGAAGACATTTCAATACGGCGGGCGCATTGAGTATCCTAACAGCATGGAACTGAAGGCTATGATGGTCAGTAGCATGGTCCATATACATTATTTAATCAAGCAATAGGGCTGTTCCTACCTATAAGTTCTCCCTACCTGTGCTCTTGGCTCCCGTAGGCTGGTAGGAGCTCCAAACGTCAGCTGTTTCTTCTCCCTGGTGGAATCGAGCGGCATCTGAAAATTAAGACCTGCTCAGTGAGTGTCCGTTTTCTGTGCCCTTTGAGGGGTTATGTTATATTCATTACTTTATATTGAAGCTGCTGTTTTATTCAGGTTGCTTTGGATGCTATTGAGGAGCTGTGCTATGAGATGGGATTGCACAACCTGGAGGCCATGGATGAATATGCCATATTTGTTGTCACAAGCAGAGGTGGGAACATATGTTTAAAAAACACCAATCTATTTCAGATGACCGGAAGGACAGTGTATGTACTGTAGGATCGTAGACAATACACTAAATTGACAAAAGTATTGGGACACCTGCTCAATCAAGGGTATTCAAGGGTATCAAAAGGAGCTTATCCTGATTTTGTTGGAGTACCTGTCTCTACTGTCCAGGGAAGGCTTTTACTAGATTTTGGAGCATTGCTGTAAGGATTTGATTGCAGTGTGAGGTCAGAATGTTTGATGATCACCACCAGAACTCATCCAGACTCTCTAACTCAATTCAAACGTACTGGATGAAGCACCATCCATCATTTCAGGGAACACAGTTCTTCCACTTTTCCACAGCTCAATGCTTGGGGGCTTTATACTCCTCTAGCTTACGTCTGGCATTAATCATGGTGTCAATAGGTTCATGTTTATCTGCTCCAGAGAGCTCTTTTCTATTGGCAATACTTTTTCCCCTACAGGGACTAGACAAGCGGTGTGTGTATTTGCACTGCATCTGTGTCAGCAATGGGTGCAACTGACAAAGTAGCTAAATGGAGTCATTAGAAGGGGTGTCCACAAACATTTGGACATGTAGTGTATGTGCCATCTGACAGCTTGCCAGGATAAAGGATGGAAATTAACTGCTAAATTGGATTAGTTACATCGACAGTTCAGTTAACTGCCAGTGGTGACACAATCTGGGACTGTGTTCAAACCCCTGCCCTAGATCTGTGTTTCTCAGATGAGGCTCCAGATGAGGCTGTGGAGAACCTTGTGTAGGTGAACAGAACCATCATTTAATGTGAAGGTTCCTTACCAATGTAAATTTTCTTCACACTTTTCAAATCCCCATATATAATCCTGATTCTTTATGGAACCAAAAGTGGTTCTTTTATGGCATCGCTCAAAGAACCATTTGAAGCACCTTTATTTTTAAGAGTGTGTATGAGTAATGGGTGGAGACCACTGCAATAGATGTTTTCTATAAAATGGTCCATCGCTCTCAATCCACAGGTCAGAATGTTCGTCCACTGAACAAAAGAGAGTACATACTGGATATCGTCACAGAAGCAGAGCCTATTGACAGCAATTACAGTCTGTGGTTTAGAAGAGTTATCTGGAATCAGCCACTTAAATTTGACAATGAGCTTGGAGTCACTATGCATTACAATCAGGTATGTACAGTATGTATGTATGTATCAACCACAGCTTTTCATACAACTATTTGTGTAGATGGTGCATCAGTAGCAGGTTTCATGGTGCACTGCAGGACGCTATTAGGACTATGTATTGGAAGGAACCTGACAATATGATACGTATCACAATACAAGGTTTACAATTCAATATATTGTGATATATTGCGATACTGTAAACAAGGTGATATGTTGAGATCTTTTTAAATCAAATTTCAGAAAAACTGTCATAGTATAACAACACACAATACAATCCAACACACAATACAGTCATACAATCGCTGTCACACAAATAACTTTTGTGTGACAAAATAAAAGAATGTCTAGTATCTCTTTACTTGGACAGTCTATTGTTGATGCCTCATAGAGGCTCACCTGACATTCTAACAACTAAATATGTATTAAATGCAGATCAATTCTAAGCTGAATGTAAATGTCTATTAAATGCAACCCTGTAACTAACCCTAATCTTAACCTTACCCAGGAATCAATCCAAAATCCTAATCTTAACCTTAACCTTGAATCAACCCTAAATCCTAATCTTAACCTTACCCCTGAATCAACCCTAAATCCTAATCTTAACCTTACCCTTGAATCAACCCAAAATCCTAATCTTAACCTTACCCCTGAATCAACCCAAAATTCTAATCTTAACCTTACCCCTGAATCAACCCTAAATCCTAATCTTAACCTTACCCCTGAATCAACCCTAAATTCAAATTCTAATCTTAATCTTAACCTTGAATCAACCGTAAATCCTAACTCTAATCCTAACTTTACCCTTGACTCAACCCTAAATCCTAATTTTAACCTTACCCTTGAATCTAATCCTAAACTAACCTTAAAAGGGTAAGGTTAGGGTCAGGTTTAGGTTTCGGGTTACATTCATTTGCATTCATCTTAGAGTTCATCTGATTTTAATACAGATTCAGTTGAATGGTAGATGAATGCCAGGTGAGCATCTATGAGGCATCTACAATAGACCATCCAGATAAAGTGATACCAAAAACCTCAACGTTCAATGATCGGTCAATGTAAAACGATTTTACTTCAAGTCATTTTGGAGCATTTCTATTGGTCCATTCATCACAAAATGTTGGTACAATGGAAAGACCAATTACCAGAAACACATGATGTCAAAAAGTGAACACAGCAAAGATGGAGATACAAGGTTTTTGTATGACAGGAACAATATTCATAAAATTAGAATGAAAAAAGGTCATTTTGTATCCAATCAGAACAGTGGGATCTGAAGACCAACAGAACACACTGCCCTCTAGCGGCTGGAGTTTGAACGCACTATAAAATGAACCACTGTCTGCCACCAATTTTTACATTACAACTATCCATTAAAAATCAATACTGTGTTTTAGAGAATCAAGTATTGTAAAACGATTCTTTGATGTAAAATTGGTTCTTCTCATTGAACTTGTTCTGTTATTCTGCAGGTTGCTCCGGACTACTTAAAGGGTCTTCTGAATGTTGTGCCACAGGGGAAAGCAAATGAGCAGCAGCTTCAGCAGGTGGCAAAATTGGCTGCCCTGCAACATCGCGCCAAGGACTCTGTCTATCTTCCTTCTGTGTAATTCACCAGTCACTCACCTTACATTCTACCACACCTTACTGTTGATCAGAGGTTAAGGGTCCAGACCTTAAATCCAGTTTCCGGTTCTGGATTACGGAATTACTAGGAGTTAAGAGATGTTTTCCCTGTTCTAGTTCACTCATGGAGGGGCGGATCATTAGCTGATGAGTTGGATTAGTTATATTAACAGCTATACACCTATAATGGTTCTTCAGTGTTCTTAGTGGCTTGGCCTTCAGGCATGTTGGGAGATGGGATAAAGCAAAAATGTGGACCTTTCAGTGGGATGCAATGGCTGGATTGAGAGCCACTGACTGCACGCTGTTCACTTTTCCAGTGGTGGGTCGTGTACAGCATACAGAAGCTTTCAGCATTTTTGCTGTATGATTAAAGAGATGTCCAGCATGGCCTTTGTGGCTAATAATGTTTTAGAATGTTCAAATGCAACAATAATATTTACTTTAAAAATTCACCATTTTTTACGCAATATGGACAAAAGTAACCTTCTTATTTATATTTATAGAACTGTTTCTACTGTCCAGGGAAGAGGGCTTTCTACTAGATTTTGGAGAAGCAATGCTGTTAGGATTTGATTGCATTCAGTGAAAAGAGCGTTAGTGATGTCAGGATGTTGGATGATGCTTCACCACATCTCATTCCCAACTCCCCAGGTCCCCCCAGAAGTATTGGATGGAGCACCATCCAGCATTCCAGAGAACACAGTTCTTCCACTGCTCCACAGATCAACGCTGGGGAGCTTTATACCCCTCTAGCCCATGCCTAGCATTAGTTGCCATGGTGCCAATAGTTCATATTTATCTGCTCCAGAGAGTCCTATTCTATTGGCAATACTTGTCCACAGGGACTACACAAAAGCTCTGTGTGTGCATTTGCACATCTGTGTCAGCAATAGGTGCAACTTAAAGTAGTTGAATGCATTCATTAGAAGGGGTGTCCGCAAACATTTGGACATATAGTGTGTATATATGTGTGTTTATACTGGAGGCCAGTTATGCAGGTTGATGATAAGCATAAACTTCTCCTGTTCGATAACTGGCTCTCTCCCTGCTCTTACCTGTAAGCCATGAGGTCCAGGAGTGCATTCCTGCCCAGCTGTGTGTCCAGCAGCGCCCCCAGCAGTGGTTGAACATGGTGACCCAGCACATGCAGCAGATCCAGGCACTCAGCCCCCATCAGGCCAGGGCCCAATTCCTGGGTGAGGATCTCCCAAACTCAGTATATTACTATGAGATCTAGGTAAAGCGTGAATGTCCATGTGAGTGTCCAGGCTGCTCTGTACTTATGAGCACTGCTTTATATTTTGGTGCTACAGGACTTGTAAGCGCCTTCCCCATGTTTGGCTCCTCGTTCTTCTACATACAGAGCAGCAGCAACAGCTCCATTGATTGCCCCTGCATTCTGGCTGTCAATCAGAATGGACTGAACTTCCTAAACAAAGAAACACATGTGAGTAGAGGAACAAGATGGCAAGGTATTAAACGGATTCCCCGTTACACTGGGAAAAAGGAAGATACAGCTCATGACCTGATGACCTGTCTTGCTCTGCAGGAGCTGATAGTGAAATTCCCCCTAAAGGAGGTGCAGTCCAGCCGCACTCAGAGGCCTACAGCTGGCTCCAGTTACCCTTATGTTGAGATAATGCTGGGAGATCTAATGTCTCAGCGCATCACACAGCTGCATTTAGACCAGGTACGATCAGTAGATGGTACATCAACAGTCAATATGTGAAGGAGAGTAACTGGGATCTGGGGAATGGGATGATGCATGAGGGTGAGGTCAGTGTGAGCAACTGCTTTCTGAGTACTAAGTGATCTGTGTGTGTGTGTGTGTGTGTGTGTGTGTGTGTGTGTGTGTGTGTGTGTGTGTGTGTGTGTGTTTGTGTGTGACTTTGCAGAGTCTGGAGCTGTGCCGTGTCATTGCCATGCACATGGAGAACATGCTGTCAGTGCGGGAGAAGAGACTCACCCTGCCTCCCAGCGAGATCACTCTGCTTTAATAAGCCTTCAAACAATCTCTCTCTCTCTCTCTCTCTCTCTCTCTCTCTCTCTCTCTCTCTCTCTCTCTCTCTCTCTCTCACACACACTCACACACACACACACACACACACACACACTTAATTCAGATTTCTATTCAGTCTCACTTTAAACTCACTCTAATCTGATTCCTTGATTTAACATCGCGCCATCACTACCTCACACACCAACAGGCCATGGGTCCACTCCGTAAAGTAGAACACAAGATATGAGCAGCCCTGTGGCATGAATGTCTATGAGCTTTCTTAATATGCCATGTTTCTGCTGCTGTTTCATAGATCAGTTGCTCGTCTGTCTAAATGTACATAATGTATGTGTGTGTCCTTTTCAAACTATTGTGTCTGAATGTAAAAAATAATTTTTCAAATTAAATTTTTATAAGCTACCAAACTGTGGAAGCTTTTATATGATTTATCTGATATTTTTATTCATATTGATGAATCACTCCAGATTTTCTGTTTTGAGCCAAATACAGAAGCATATTTTATTTTGGAGTCTTCTTTTTTCACTACTGGATTAACTCAGATTATCAGATTATTATAATTAGTTGAATAATGATTAATCCTGACTCCCTAGTTGGCCAGAAAGAATGCAGTACATCAGTCAATCACTACTATACTGTGTACTGTATGTGTAGCTGCACTGATGATTGTGCTGCTGATGGTGGTGTATCATTAAAAGGCAGTGTAAAATGAGGCTGTTACTTTACTTAAAGATTTGTAAGATTTGTAATTAGTTCAAGTATTATTGAAATACTTAATATTTGTAAGAATATTTGTAATTTAGCTTTTCCATTTTCTCTTTTTCAATTTTCTGTTGCAGGGATGATTTATTAAAATAAGAAAACTGATTGTCAAATCAAAGGAACCATTTATTAAAATGACGGAACAGGTTATCAAATTGAGAGAAACATGTATTAAAATGAGAGAACAAATTATTAAATCAAAGGAAACATTCAACAAAATGAGGGAATGGATTATTCAATCAAGGAAATCATTTATTAAAATTAGGAAACAGATTGTCAAATAAAAGGAACGATTTATTAAAATGAGGAAACAGATTATTAAGTTAAGGGAAACATTTATTAAAATGAGGGAATGGATTATTCAATCTAAGAGAAAATGTATTAAAATTAGGAAACGAATTGTTAAAAGGAACGATTTATTAAAATAAGAGAACAAATTAATTAATCGAGGGAAACATTCAATAAAATGAAGTAAAGGATTATTCAATCAAGGAAATCATTTATTAAAATTAGGAAACGGATAAAATGAGCAATTTATTCAAATTTGGGAACAAATTGTTGAATTGAGGGAACGATTTATTAAAGGAGGGAATCACTAATGAAATCATGGGAATGATTTTTAAAATTAAGATAACATTTTTTTATTAAGGGGGATAATGTATTAAAATGGAAGGGAATAGTTTATTAAATCCAGGGAATGTTTTAAATCTCTAAATAATATTATTCTACCTGCTTTTAGGAGCTCTGGATGAGGGGGCTGAGCTTTGTTGGACCCCTCACATCAGTCTCAGCCAATCTGTTGTCTAACCTCTTAAACCCCTACATCTGAAGTCTTGTTAAGCGGGCTGACCTCACCGGCGTTTCTGATTGGTCGCTAGAAAATTGGCTCTGACGCCTGGTGATTATTGTCAGCGCCAGTGACGCTCCAGTCCAGGGAGTCCGGACCTGGTTTTGGGTGCGCAGTGAGCCTGGGGGCGTGGTTTAGCGGATTGGTCGCGGATTCCCGTGCTGTGATTGGACCTTTACGCCTTGGTTCCTGTGAACTTGCCCTGTGGTCAAACGGCATAAACACACAGGCGAATAGTTGCTCTGCTTTGAGGAGTGGATACCAAAGAGAGCGCGAGCGAGAGAGACGGGCAGGCTGCATGGGAGCGCGCTGGTTGTTTCTTCAGCATCGATCCAAACCTTCAAGGAGTTGAGAGTCTGAGGCGCTGCGGGCTTTGAGGACCTTATTTCGGCTTCAGGATGATGAAGTTTAGGTTCCGACGACAGGGGAACGACCCCCAGAGAGAGAAAATCAAGCAGGACCTCTTTGCATTCAATAAGGTAGGTGGGATATGGGGGGTAGGCGTGCAGTTAAACGCTGGCTGAGGGTCGTGAAGTGCTCCCTAGTCTGCACGGCTTTCTGTGGCTGCAGAGGAATTGTGCGTGGTCAGCTGCGGCTCGTCACAGCGTTCATTTTAGGTGACCGACTGAATGGAAAAAAGTTGGTTTAAGCGGTCGTTTGCAGTGTTGCCCACTCAGTCTTACAACACAGCCTGATTTGCATTGGTGTATCTTTACAATGTCCCACCCACATATCCTAAAAAAGCCTTAAAACGCCTTAACATTCCCAATGTATCCAGTCCTGCTGTTCCCAGTAAACAGTCACCACTCTGGCTGCACCACAGCCATGCTGTTATTCTGTTGTCTGGCTCTGGGACAGTGTAGGAGTTGGTAAAACGGGCAAACATGCTGACCCAGCATGGTTATACCCTAACTCAGCTTTAATTAACCAAATCTGAAGTTAGATAGCTTACATTTCTTGTCCAAAGTGACTGAAACCCCCCTTTAAAACTTATCCTGCGCTCTTCCCAGTGAGCAGAGACCCCTCTGGCTGCACCACACTGCTGCTGGGTCTGTGCTGCCCGTCCCTGGCAGTGTAAGAATTGGTAAAACTGGTAAGCACAATTAACAGGAGAGAGAGAGAGAGAGAGAGAGAGAGAGAGAGAGAGGTCTGGGATGTGTCTGAGTAGCATTTATTATCCAAATGTCCTGACCCAAATCTCCAGCTGGTCCAGTACAGCTCTTCCCAGTAAACAGTCACCACAGCCATGCTGTTTTTCTGTTGTCTGGGTTTGAGACCGTAAGAGTTGAAGGGGCAGTGTTGGCTCAGAGGTTAGAGCGCTGGGTTATTGATAAGAGGGTTGTGGGTTCGATTCCCGGGCTTGGCAAGCTGCCGCTGTTGGGCCCTTGAGCAAGACCCTTTACCCTCTCTGCTCCCCGGGCGCTGGAGTTGGCTGCCCACCACTCTGGGTGTGTGTGCTCATTGCCCCTAGTTTACGTGTGTGTTCACTACCACAGATGGGTTAAATGCGGAGGACACATTTCGCTGTACACTGTACAGTGATCAATACGTGCACCTTTACCCTTACCTTTAGTTGGTCAAATAGGCGAAATCGCTGAACCGAGCATGGTTATACCCTGATTAGCTCTCCTTCTCAACTTTAAAGGACCAGATCTGAAGTTAGGTCACATTTCTTGTCCAAAATGACCCTCTGAACCCAGTAACCAGTCACCACTCTGGCTGCACCACTGGCCGTGTGCTGTCTGTCTTTTGCTGTGTAATAGTTGGCAAAACTGGCAAAGGCACTGAACAGGGTAGGGTTCCACCTTAATGGACACACATCACCTCATCCGAAGTCCTATAAGTCAGCGTCCACAATGGAGAGAAGTATGGGACATATCTGTACAATGTCTTGTCCACACATTCAGAACTTTTCCTGTAAATAATCACCACTTCAGCGTTACCACAGACATGCTGTCTTTGTGCTGTATGTCCCAGATAGTGTAAAATGACAGACAGACAGACAGACAGACAGACAGACGGACGGACAGGACAAGCTTGTTTAATTTTTTTTTGTTACCCAAATTGCCTGAAAATATTTATCCTGGTAAAAATCATCCTGTGCTCTTCTCAGGAAACAGTCGCAGCTTGTGCTCTCTGTCCCTGACAGTGTAAGACAAGACAACCATATTTACCATCAGTGTTTGACACAGCTGGAATTTGTCCTCTGCCTTTAACCAATGCCATGCAGTGAACACACACAATCACACTAGTGAGCAAACGCACACAGTGACCGTGTGCACAGTGCCCGGAGCGGAGGGCAGCCGTGGTTGCAGCACCCAGGGAGCAGAGAGGGTTAAGGGCCTTGCTTAGGGGGCCTGCAGTACTGGCCGCTTGCTGAGCACGGGTATCAAATCCACAACACTGGCATCATTAGCCCGGTGCTCGGGCTTCGAAGCCAAAATCCGAAGTCAAATAATGAGTGTTTGCTATGGAAAGGGGTCTGGGATATGTTTGTGTAACGTGTCTGAATAAAATTCCCTGTGTATCCTGTGGAATGTCCTGTGGTCTTCAGAGTTACCAATCACAACTTTGGCTGCACCACATTGGTACCATCTCTGTGCTGTCTGCACGATTAATTACCAGAGCATTTACCCATCACCTGCCTCTCTGAGCTTTGGGATTCGAGACTCATCTGATGTCATATAAAGGTTGAACACAATGGAGAGAGGTCTTGGAAGTATGCCAGGCAGTAAATTTTCCCACCTGAGTTGTACTCTTTCCCCAAGGGCAGGAGCTGGCTAGATTTGTTGAGCTACGTTATGTAATGGGACAACTAACATCATCATTAAGATAAAACGGTTCACTCTGGCTCAGACGTGAGAAGGCTGGGCCCCAAGATGCCTGATATCATTCTAACAGTGCGCTGAGGAAAGATTCTGCCCCCATTCTAGTTGATTTCTCAAGCTTGCTGTAGAAATGGTATTATAATTATGCTTGCATTAATTAGGTTGATTAACCAGTACTTTGTGAAGTCTCTTTCTGTTCTGAAAGTCCCTTGAGGGGGAAACCCTGACTGATTGGAATTTTGCTTTGTTCCGTACAAACTGAACTGAAACGGAGAGAAATCGCATTTCAGAAAAGGAGAACCGACACTTATTTCATTTGAATTGTAAATAGTGTACAGTTCCTTCATCTCCGTCTGAGGCACCCAGCAAGCAGTACTGCAGTGACCGGTCTGGTGCGCTACATAGAGAAGCGAACACATGGGACTTTAGTCATGTTATGTCAGTCATGTTAAAGGTCTTTGATCTCTGCAACTAATGACAGTGTACACTTTAACACAACCTACAGTGTAATATTCAGCATAAGTCTCACCTAACCCCATAGGTGGACATTGAAAGGGGTGGGGTTGATTGTTGTCATAGTAAAAATGTATGAACCGTGGTCAGTTGATGCAGTATGCAATTGATTGATATACTTTCACCCAAATATGTACTGGCACCGATCAGCCATAACATCAGTACCATTAAGACCAGTGCTTAGTAATGAGTAGTGGTTGAGTAGGTTGAGCATGAGGGCTCACTTTTTAGATGCTCGGTTTTAAAATAATTTTTAATTATTTGTATATATTTTTTAAAGACCAATATTTGGATCAAGTAGTGCTGGGCAATATGACCATTTTGTTGTATTATGATCAATTTTGTTATCGTGGGACATGATGTGCTTTTATGAGCTTATTGTGGATAATGGCAGTGCTAAGAGAGCACTGATTAACAGCACGTTTCGTTACAAAGAGTGTAATCAGTCTTATTTAATTCAGTGGAGTGCAGCGTATTTAAGTAAAAAGCACGATACTCCGTATGGGAGCGTATTTGGTGGTGAATTATGCTGTTGATGACGCAATGATGACAAAATATTGAGAACTACTGTAAAAAATGTCAGACAATATTGTGCAATATTTTAGTATCAACTGATAGTCAAGCTGTCGGTGTTGGAAGAGGTGGTATTCATTAAATTCTGCACAAAGGTCATCGACCCTGATCAGCCAGAACATTAATACCACCTGCTTAATATTGAGTAGGCCCCCCTTTGTGCTGCCACAACAGGTCTTCTAAAGGACCTCTAAAGGTGTCTTGTGGCATCTGGCATCTGCATTCATGGGTTGCATCCATGAGCCTTAGGTGCCCATGACCCTGTCGCTGGTTCATGGGTGTGTTTATTTTATTTAATTTTTTTTTTTCTTGGAGCACTTTTGGCAGGAACTGACCACTGCATACCTGGGAAAAACCCTACATGATCTGTCTGATGTTTTGGAGATGTTCTGACCCAGTTGTCTAAGCATCACAGTTTGACTCTAGTCAGAGTGGCTCAGGTTCTTATGCCATTTGTCCTTTTTCAAACATCTTCAATAACTGACTGTTTAATATGGCCACTCCTTAAAAGATGCTACTGTAGAGTGTAGTGTATTTACAGGATCAGTGGTGCTAATGTAATGGGCTGATCGGTGTATATTCTGCATCAAAATAGTCTGTGATGGAGGTAAACATGATCAGTTTTATCCACTTTTATATATATTTTCAAAACATTTCATTATAATTTTTTTATTTACATACTTAGTAGCACTTTATATGGAAAAAATAGCTTTTTTAGTCTTTGGAAGGCTTCAGGGTTGTGCAACGGGGGCTGGAGTCCAGCTCAGTTTGCTGATTTCCCTGCTTGAACAGACCTACTAAACCTGGCAATTAACAGGTGAGCTGAATCAGGTGCTTGAGAAGGAAAAACACAAAACTGCAGGAATCCAGCCCTTCAGGACTAGAATTGCCCACCCCCTGAGCTGTTTTATTTTTTGGGGGGATTTGCTTCAAAATGGTGCTAAATCACAGCCGCCTGAGAAGGTAAATAAAATATTGTTACTTATTTAAACAAGTCTTTAATCAAGAAAGTTGCTGTTATTGTGCACCAAGGATGAATCGATCTGATTCTTATCAAAATGATCTGATTGGATGATGGCCAAGCATGTTCAACGTGATGTTGTTTAACTATGTAAAGTAGTATGTTTACGCTTTGCATTAACTGCTGTAAACACACATCGGACGCATTATGAAAGGATTGCAAATAAAGCCTTCGAACCACATTCAGAGGGGGTCAGAGATGCAAATGTAAACGTGATCCGATTTATGTATCCGAATACATCGACCACAGCGGTTAGAATTACGCAGTGTGATCCCTTGTGGTCGAAACGGCCCCTTGCATTCTCTCATGGATCTGTTATGGGAATGTGCAAGCTGTCCAAAGCATTGTGGAAAGCCCCACTGTTCCTCGAAACCGTTCATGGCCTTCGGGAGTATTACCACAATATCACCACAGCGCTCTTCCACCTCTGGGCTGAACAGAGATGATTTTCTTCTTCTTTTTTTTTTTTTTTTTTTTTTGGGTTGTTGCTGTTGATGTTTTTCCCCCTGGCGAGCGATCGCAACGCTTTTCCACCAATAGAGTTAGTTGTCTGACGTTGTGCGTGAAGGAATGACAGATTCTGTATCTGTGAAACTAGACACAATTTCCCACCAGTCTGGAAATCAGTCATGGCACGAACCACTGCAGAAATCACAACAGCTGCACAGCTTCTCCTCCACCAGTGCATTGCAGGGATTTGCTGCCTTTTTAAAAACTTTTTCTTAAGGTTTGATTGTTATATATGTTCAGTAGATGGTGAGAAACCATGTATATGGCCACTAACAGGAAGACCAGGGGAAAGTAAAAATTGGATGTGGTCTGGATCTCACTGACGGCGGGGGTGTGGGGTGGTCTAAACGGGAACAACCAGAGTGCATCCAGATACTGTCTGGATTTGAAGCATGTTAATGTGAAGTGTGAACAGCCTCAAAACGTCAGTGTTGCATCTCATCCAAAGTTGGGCAACAAGGGCACTGCAATTTAATGCAATTTAACTTTATATAGATATAATAGTCATTATCTGATTTTATTTATTTATTTTCTTCATACATACATGAAGAGCAATATAATAGCATTATCTTTATTATCCTATATACTGGATTGCTGGTTTTATAGGTTTTATATAGGGTGATCATGCTGCCTCTCTTTCCTGGATGTAAATGTAAAAATACATTTTAAATTTGTGCAAGGATTTTTGATTTCTCGTTGGAGGTTGATCCTATGGTCTCCACAAACTCTGTGTGTGGATTCTTACAGCTTTAAACACGTCTGTTTATGTCCTGCCTTCTCACCACCCCATTGGTCTTCATGTACATACGTCGACAACAACCATTGGCCAAACTGCTTCCCACCCCGGCCGACTGACCATGGCATAAAATGCTAAAACACAAATATAAATACACATCAGTTTGACCTTACTGGACTATATTTTTATTGACTTATTCATTTGTTTGTTGAAAAAAGACATCTAACAGCTATCTAACAGCTATCTAAAAAGTGCTATTTTTTTAAAGTGTTTTTATTTATTTATTTTTGCAATGAAAGGAGGTGACATGGCAATTTAGGCAGTTAAGGCTATTTAATAGTTTTGGTAAGTAAGTGAAGGTTAATGTTAAATAATATTCAATACGTGTATATCCTTATGTATATATTTATATGTATTTAATTGTGTTTCTTTTTATATTGGCAAATTTCTTTTTATTTAATTTTCATTTAATTTATTTTAATAGACTTTCGCAATTTGTCTAGGCACTGACATAACTAGTCTTGGTTTTTGAGTAAGGTGTTCTGACATTTTACCTTTAGGAAAAAGAACAGCGACTGACAGGGTGACGCCGTCTGTGTGAACCTGATGAGGCCTTGTGTGAGAAATGTATTGGGATGGCCCAGTCATTTATCATGTCATGCTTTGTCATCTAGTGCAAAAGCCCCTGCCGCCCAGTTAATGCCAAGCCCTCGTTCCTCTCGTCCGGTCTTCTCATCTTCAAACCTGCCTCCCTTTGCCTAGTAATGCTCACATTGTGCTCTGGTAGGACATCCTCTGCCAGATTGGGCTGATTGTATAGGCCTACTTAAGTAATGTTTTGCCTCATTAGTTGTTCTGTATGAGACTCTGAGTAATTAGACAGTTTTTGATGTTGCCCGTAAAGTTCATCCTGCTGCCTCATTATAATGGAGCATAATGAGATGTCAAAATGCTGAGCTGGTGTGTCCTCGCAGTCTGACTACAGCAAGTGTTTACTATTTTTTTTCTTTCATCCTTTCAGACTGTCGAACATGGATTTCCCAATCAGCCGAGTGCTTTGGCTTATGACCCAAAACTGCAGCTTATGGCCATTGGAACAAAGTCCGGAGCCATCAAAGTGTATCCTTTTCAAACAGGCTGTATGTATATGTCCATCGGGCTGTGCAAATGACCGGGAGTGTTATTGGGGGTGGTTTGGACATCACTGTTCGGTATAGGGTTTCTTTTCAGTATAAGGCATTAGGCTGTGTATTGTTGGTGGGTTTTCATTATTATTATTATTATTATTATAATTAATTAATTAATTATTTTATTTATCCCCCTGCCCCGCCTTTTCACACACTTTCTTTTTCCATTCTTGTTTCCGGCACCTATCAAGTTGAACTAGGCTTATGGAGTTTTGTTAATTTGCTAATGGCTAATGACCAAATCTTTAATTTATTAAAAATGTATGTGGCTGTATGTGTATATGTCCATCCGTCTGAGTTCTGGATGGAGTATAGGATTGTGTAGTGTGAAAACCCACCTCTACCCTATATGTACGTCCTGGTGAGTGAACACACAGAATGCAGGTTTTTGCCAAAGGCCTGGAGGAATCAACCTACTTTACTTGATCATTTGCTTTTTTCCACTTAACTTTTATTTTATTTTTTTTTTATTCCTATTAATTCTATTCTAATTTATTTTCTTAAAGCATTCACTGAACATGACTGACTGATGGCATACTTTTGAACAGGTTCTGAGCTTGTGGTTCTCTTAATTAGGGCCTTGGTACGTATGCATACAATGAGAAAGTGGCCTACTTTATGCTTCGTTGATGACATTTAATTACTGAGCTTCTACGGCTCTCGATGAGGACCTTTTCTTCCCATAGTTTTGGGGTTTGGGAAGTCGGTTTGAGTCCTCTCCCACTATTCCCATTGTGTTTTGTGTTAAACTGGGCTTTAAACACATCTGAATCCTTTTTCCAATCGAGAGGACTGGGGTTAGATGTGTTCCCAGAGTTGATATTAGTAGTAAACCTCGCCCTGAGTTGGATGCTTTTGGAGCTGACATGCTCCAGGTCACAGTGTGGATGTTAATGCTCCCAGGGTAAAGGAATGTTTAGGAGGGTGTAATTACTCCTATCAGACTGCAGTGGTGGAGACTCCCTTGGTGACCTGTGATTTATCTGGTCCGTTTGGACTGGGGTAATCGGCGTGGACAGAATCCTGAGAATGTCCTCAGCATTTGTTTTTCTAACGCTCGGCGAGCAATGTGTGCATGCTGCAGAATGTGTGAGCTCCTCTGTCCGGGTCAGGAAGTTCTCTATGCTGTTGTAATGGTGGGCGTTGTGAGCACAGTGCAGGTCTTTGAGCTGCAGTAAGGCTCAGTTAAAGGAGGCTGGTGCTGTCAGGCACAGCCCAGCTGCCAATCATTGGCTGTAGGGCCCTGAGTCATTCTCTAGACTCTGGTGGGCTTTGGAGGAAGGCAGTGTCCTTCAGCATTCAGTCATTGGTTAATCCAAGATAGGGATATTGATGCTTGTGCTAGTATTTGTTTACATATTGTTATTTCAATGAGACACTATGTCCAAAGGTTTGTGGACATTCCTCCTAATAAATGCATTCAGCTACTTTAGGTTGCACCCATTGCTTGTCTAGTCCCAATAGGACTCTCTGAAGCAGATAAACATGAACTTATTTGCACAACGCCAGGTCTGGTCTAGAGGGTTATAAAGCGCCCCCCCCAAGCATTTAGTGTTCTCTGGAATGATTGTGCTCCATCCAGAACTTTTTGGGATGAGTTGAGGGTGAGGTGGGGGTGGTGACCATGCAACATCGTGGCCCCACTAACGATCTTGTCCTTCCCTGGACAGTATAGACAGTTATTAAGCAGGATAAACAGAAGAAATGGTGACTGAGCTAGTGTCCAAATACTTTTGTCCATATAGGGCGTATGTAGTTTTAAATAAGGTGTAATATTTTGGCTTCTTCGTCAAAGCATGTGGCTTAGAACTGCAGGTATTGCAAGCAATTGATATGGTGTCTCTTCCAATAAGAGTAGGTAGTGCTGGGTAATATGACCTCAAATCAATATTGTGATTAACATTTTACCTCAGTTATGATTAATAATTGTTGTTATAAGCTGCTGGAGTTGTACAGTTGGCTCAGTTTTTGAGTACTCCTTATTGCTTCCATGTCGCAGACTGGACGGGGGCGGTGTCATTATTTATTTAAAAATAAAAGTCGGTAGGTTTTTGTGTTGGACAAGGAACTGTGGGTTCAGATGAGATAATGAGCTAATGGTGACTGGTTCAGTGCTAGAGGCTGAATGAGACTGGATGGCTTGTACACAAGATCTTTTCTCTTCAGTGGGTGACGTGCCAACTTGCTAGTTTGTCAGAGAAACACATTGCCGGCTTGTTTGGTCTCTGGTAAGAAGCAGGGTTTTGATCTTCTTTATGGAACCACTTTTGGTTCCATAAAGAAGCATATTTCTAAGTGTGAAGAACCTTTTTAAAGGTCACTTGTAAAATGCCTTTACTAAGTCAAAGGTTCACAATCCCATATTTTCCATATCTCTATTGTAAACGGGGTTTAGATCGCTAGCTTGTGTTTTTTTTAAAATTATTATTTATTTATTTATTTTAAACAGATTAACATATCAGAATAATAACAGATTAAAATGTTATAAAAATAGATAAATAAAAAAATTCCCAACCCTGCCACTTGGCTACCCTCGATAACCCTCAACTTGTACATAATGAGAGAAATGCAGTTCTCATTTGGGTAAAATCCCACCACTACTACCTGTCCATCCCCAGGCCCAGTCTGTCTGTCTGTGGCAGAAAGCTCATTCGTCAGCTGCTGCTCTGACGAGAAGGCGAGCGGGAGAGTGGCATGGTTGATAGGTGGGAAAGGAAGAGGTTGTTCTGAGGTTGGCTAATGAAGGGGTTGGTTTCGGGAGCATTTCCTCTGTCTGGATACACATGGGCGTGTAGTGGCGGTGAGAGGGGTGGCAGGGAGACGGAGGATTACGGGTTCAGTTTCTTTGCCCAGTGTTTTAGTGGCCTCTCGTTAAAGGGTTCCCTCAGAAGACCCCCTCCATTTATGCTCTCAGCTCCAGGGACCACTGCCATCATAAATCATGGTTCAGAATGTTTGTGAGAATACGCGATACGCCTGCGGTAGAGGAAAAACACAACAAAACACAGAGGTCTATTATTGGATGTCATTTTTGACCTTAAGATGTTGTTTTTTCTTTCGTGGAAATGTGACGGACATCGTGTCAACCTAAATTTGTTTAGAAACGGACTCCTTGCAGGCTGACGTGGGGCTCATCTGACCTCAGATAAAGCTGCTCTCATCCACCTTGATTTATTTAGGCAGCAAAGGCCTGTAAATTCCCGTCCTCAATCTCTCGTCTTTATCCTGAACCTAGGATGCCTTTCTCACCTGCTTTAAAGTGTTTACTGGTAAAGATGGGTGGAATGATGATCTTTGCTGTCTAGGAGGTTATTACTGGCTTTGTAAACTTTGTAAACATTACAGTAGTTTTGTAAAAATACAGTAGTTACGGCCTTCTGCTGTGAACGCATTTGGACACCAGATGTGTAGTTTGCACTTCAAAGACGGGATGGCAGTAATCTGCTTGGATTCACTGTCATGGTCGTCCATGGTCAGCAGTGGACTCCACAGCAGGGTTTGGCTCTGGTCTGAAGAGTGTCGTTGATACAAGGTCCATCATCTGTCCTTTTATAAAAACTACATTAGTTTTTAGGTTAGGTCTCAGATGCCAGGACTTTCCTTATTTCTCATTTCTGAGTTTGGATCATGTCATATTAGGTTTTGGGTAGTGGTCCAAGTCCAACTGTGACTCGTGCCATCGATGAAAGGGTTGTGTGAGCAAGAATGTGGTGATACAGTTTGTATGGCGATTCAGGGTGTAATAATTGGAGTGTGTACGTGTTATACTGTCGCTCACAATCATTACCCCTGTATCGTCATATATATAAATATATTGTATGTTAAACAGTGAGTGTGAGTGTGTAATATTACTTATTATATTATGTGTATATATTTTGTGTTCATAAAATGAGGACTCATAGTATGAAAAACATTGGATTCAAAATGAGAGACAATGAGGCAATGTGTCATATTAATATTAAACACAAATGTTCACCAGAAGTGACTGGACTAAAATAATATAAAATTATTATAGTAAAATTGGGCAGATATATAATTGGATGCGTCATGAAAAATTAGAACAGTGCAGATTTTCCTTTTGATCAAGCAGCAAAAAGGCTGGATCATGAGGTTGTTATAATTTGACATATTGTGCATGCGCAGCCCTACATCTATGCATTACTCTTTATGAAAGTTTTTTTTTTTTTATCCAATCAGAACTGTGGGATCTGAAGTGTATAACACTGCCCTCTAGAGGCCAGAGTTTAAACAAAACCCAGAATGAACCACTGTCTGCCACCGATCTCATTAAACCGTTCATTAAAAATCAGTTCACTTTTTAGAATCGATACAGTATTTCAAAACCCTACAGCTGTTCCGATAGATCAATATTTTCTCACACTCCTAGTCAGCGATACAGTATTCAGTGTTCGGTTATGTCATGTAAACATGAGCAGTCTTTGAACGGCAAACCCTCAGACTTGTTCAGTCCATGTCTTTTGTCCAAGTGAGATGTTTGTTGGTGTCTCTTTTTGTTGCTCCAGTTGGATTTTGTGCAAACACGATGAAATACGAGCTTGGCTGTTCATAAACATGCCTTTGCTCCAACCGCAGATTGAGGCACAGGGCAGGGGACTGTGTTGTAAAGCTGAGGGGGAAGTGTGTGTGCGTTTGGGATGAGAGGGGGAGGGATAGTAAGGGAGAATGGAAAGTAATGAGATGTCTGGAACAGAAGGGCTGTTAGAGGAACCGGGTTCACTCCTAAAGAATGTATGCCGTCTTGCCCCGAGTTCACCCTCTGCAGTAAGAGGAGATTCTTCCGAGGCTTTGTCGCTAGGCCAGGCCTCTCTGAAGGCATCTTTTGAGGCTGTTTCCAAGGCCACCGCTCCAGCAGCCAGATAATCGGGATGCGCCGCTGCTTTCCAGCGCTGAGTGTTTTGGAGCGTGATTTAGAGAGCGCCGCTGTTTGTCGTTTAACTGTCAAAACGGTGCCGGGCGACTTCTGCTTTGGGTTACGATGATGCCAGAACGAGGTGCTGTCTCTGGAAAGAAGAAAACCTTGTCTTCAGCTCTCATGTGGGCAGTTTGTCATCCAATTTGTCGCTCGGGTTAAAATTTGCAGTAGTAACTGCTTCCTGACAACTATCATAGCTTTCTCTTTTGCATGTATTTGCAGGTCTTCAGGATGTAACTGCGCTGATCTCGCACGACAAGCGTGCTCCACAGAGACTTGACGAGATCCTAAAGAGACGTTAGCCTAAATTATTACTTTTACACACTTGCGATGCTCTGTGTTACCCGATTCTGCCCTTATTGGTATCAGTCCGTCATAACAAAGTGTTGGTCCTCCTCGTGTCACCAAAATGTCACTCTGAGAAGTTGAGACATGGACTCCATAAGGCCTCTGAAGGGGTGCTGTGGTATCTGGTGTCAATACGTTAGCAGCAGATCACTCAAGTCTTGTAAACTGGGAGCTGTGGCCTCCTTGGGGGTCAATGACCTGTAGTCTGTACTGGCTGCATCCTGGAGCACTTTTGGTAGGTACTGACCACCTGAAACGCACCTGCTGGATGCTCTGGCCGAGTCCCCTAGCAGTCACATTTTGGCCCTAGTTAAAGTGACTTGCCCATTTTTTCCTGCTTCTGTGCCATTAGCTTCTGCTTCTGGTTCCTCCCAGAGTCTTCATGTTGGTATATCCTTTTTAACAAATGCACAGGTGTAACCAGGGCTCAAACCAAAGGCCTCAAACCCAGAGTAGATTGTACAGTAAATGTTTGACCAGTGTTTTATTGCCCAGGTGGGTCCTGTTAGATTGACTGCTTAGTCACTAGAGCTTTGAGTTTTGGCAAGAACCTGGCAATGCGATGCATATTCACGATACTCAGCTACGGTTAAATGAGTTACAGGTGGGATGGGTGCCATTTTCTAGGTTTTGCTGCCCAAATCAAGAAATAGAAGCTGAAATTCTGATTGGCTTCCTTCAGTCTATGGCAAAACCAATTGATTTCAGGGAGGACCATAAATATCGGCCATATTGATGACCATATATGCCCAGTACTTGGGTTTAAAACCTCCTCCTAGTCTAAAACCTCCTAGTCTATTAGCAGCATTTGCATTAGATTAATCCAGGCCTGTATTAGCTGACTTGACTCCCTTCAGGGGCTAAGCCGGAGTACATTTCAGCAGCTTGTGGGATAAGCTCCCTGGCACGCTGATACAGCTGTGTGCATGGGAATTTTTCCTGAGCGTACCAGTCATCTGCTTTCCGTGCACTGCAGTGGATATCCGTCGTTACCCACCGTCAGCAGCACAGCAGATCAGTGCAGTTTGTAAACCGGCGTGCGTCCGTATGGGTGGGCGGTGCTGCAAAATCCAAAACCTTTGTCTGGACAGAAGCGAAGGCCTATCAAAACTTTGGGCCCAGCAGGACGCCGTGTGAAGGGCCGATGCTCTCGTGTTTCATGGAGGACTCTGTTCTCACGTTGTGCTGCGCTCTCTTCTGATTGAATGCAGCTGAGGAAACAGCCATGCAGACTCCCTCATTATGTTTCCTCTCCCTCTCCTCCCCCTTCTGTGTTTGCTTAGTCCTCGTTTCTTCAATTGTGCTGCTCTGGGATGCTTAAATATCCAGCGTCTTTAAAAACCTTGGCCTCTCTTATTCCCCTGCTCCTTTGCCCATACTTTTCTCTTTTGCTCACACATGCAGTCGCTTTCTCTTTCTCTCTCGCGCTGTCTTTCACTCACTCACCCTCTGTGTCTCTGTGGAAGCATCAGTCACAAGTCATTAGTATTCTGATGCAAGCCTCTTGGACACACACAGGGAGCTTAAAATCGACCCCCCCCCCATGGTAGTCCACTTCTCAGCCCCTGTTGGACTCTCCAGGTTTTTGAATGCACTCTGTGGGCCTTTGGAAATTCGAGGAGCTCTAGCACCGTGAGGAAGCCTCATTGAATTGTCTTTTATGCTTATTGGTGCCTATTTAAAAGCTGCTGTGTAATTGTGAACAGTAAAAGGGTCGTTTTGAAGAATTACAATACAGGGAAAGTCGGCTTGTCTAAGCTGCTGAAGCTTTCATTATATAAGGTCCTTTTTTTGTGGCTTTACGTTAAAGGCCATGATCATGTGAGCTGAAACTCAATGTGGTGTCCTCTATTGTGGCATGGACTTGCCAGCCCGCTCTGTTGGTAACCGATACATTCCCTTTGTTTGCTCTCTCAAACTGAAGAGGCAGAGATATTTACTGAAGCAAAGTTCAGTAGCAGTCCAGGGACTACCTGCTGCTTGTGTGATGGCTAATGGCTTGTTCGTGGTGTTTTATGGGTGATTCTGCAATGTTTGGCTCTTTAAAAGTAAAGATTTAATTATGACCAAGACTGCGCTTATATAGATGTCTATATTTCTTTTATATTTAATGCAGAAATCCTGGTGAATCCAAAGAGCTCTCTGCTGAAGTCTTATGGCCATATTGACTAAAAAGCTTTAAAAAGATTAGCAGGTGCCTGTGATGTTTGTGTCTGTTAGCTGGTGAGGTGGAGCTGGGAACCCGGCACTTTCCTCGGAGTGTGTCTGCTGGCTGGCGATGCTGCGTTTGTGACTGTTCGAAAGGAGGTGATGGCTGGCTTTGTGCGTATTGGAGATGTGTTGAGTCCTTACCCTCGTTAGTGCCAGAGAGAGCAGTGATTGGTGTGGCGCAGTAGAGAACACCACTACCGCACAGCATGTGGGAGACCGGGGTTCGATTCCTGGTCTGGGTGGTCTACATTGGCCCAATTCTGTAATGCAAGTAACTGGTGTGTTAATTGGCTTAAACCAAATTGGCAAAAAGGGGAAAAATTCAATAAATATTTGAGAGGTTAGTTTGCATTTAACTCATTTCTTTTACAGTTCATTTAATACATGAATGAAATAATAATTCGGTCTTTGTATCCGTAGTTATGACAAACAAGTGTTACCTTTAAAAAAATTAATAAATAAAATTAAAAATTCTTAAAGAATTCATAGATCCTTAAAGAAGTCAGACCATTGATAGTAATGGGCTGTTGCGAATGGTAGCAATAATCTATTGTTTTAAAAATGTGTTTTTTACTAATTTAAAAGTCTATTTTGCTTTAATAAACTGACCACTGTCCATTTCCACTGAGTTTGGGAGAAGGCAGAAGTAGCAAAGTTTGTTAATCATTTTATATTGATAATTACGTCATGTGTATAAATGCATACAAATAGTTGGTTAAACATTTATATAAAGAAATATTTTAATGGGAATCATTACTGGGATTTTTTTTGTAATGCAATAAATAGTATATTTAATAGCTAAGCTATTTATGTTCTAATAGGGTTTCTCTATTTGAAGAATCATTCTTGTACAAACTGACATTGAAAGACGTTTTTGGAAACCTTGTTGAAAAACCAATGCTTTTCTTCATATCACATATTTTGGTACAGGACTAGCCGATACAGACGACCTAGGGTGTCCCATACTATAGCATATTATATTTTGCTGAGTGTTCTGGGAGTGCTTGAGTAAGTAAATGTCCAGCATTGTTGAGTGCATGAGGAGAGGAGATGACTACCGTGGCCTTTAGGCAGTGTGAGAGAAGCCAGAGGGGCCCTGGAAAGGTGGTCTGATTTAGGGCCTGCCTTTGGCTTATCAAATTGCTTGGCTTTGAGAATGGGGGAGGAGCCATGATCAAAGACCCACAGATTAGATAAATCTATATTAGTCCTCACATGCACTTGTTGCCTAGAAGTATAGAAGTATGTGCACATGTTCAGCATAGAACCACTTGTTGTTTACATGAATCTGAATTCCAGTGAGTTGGAGTGGACACAAGTGGGCACCTTTCCCAATTTTTGAATGTCGAAGATATTCATTTACTTCATATTTACATATACCTTCACCAGGCACTTTATTTTTAGAGGAACACTATACAGGACATGGCCTCCTGCTCTTAAAACTGCATCAGATCTTGGTGGCATGAATTCCAGAAGATTCTGGTTCATGTTGATGTTGTTCTTGCAGATTTTCCAGCAGCACACTCATGATGAGAGCCTCTACCACATCCCCAATGTGTTCTATTGGGTTCAGATCTGATAATGAGGATCTATTGTTTTGTTGGCATGAGGCATCTTGCTTGAAGCAGCCGTAAGAAGATGGGTCAATTGTGGCCAAAAAGGGATTTGCATGGTTAGCAACTGTACTACAATCCCCACACCATTATTACCACCACCTGCACCAGCCTGGACTGCTCACACAAGGCAGGTTTGGCACGTGGATTCTGTGCATGCTGTTAACACCAAATTCTGACACTACCTTCTGTAAGCCTCCGCAGTACCTTGGCTTCATCAGACCAGACTAGATTTCTGGCGAGACTGCCTGTGCTGAGCCACTGCAGCCTCAGCTTTCTGTTCTTGGCTGACAGAAGTGCAACCAGACATGGTCTTCTACTGTTGCAGCCCATCCTGCTCAAGGTTGGACGTGTTGCTGTGCATTCTGAGATGCTTCTGCTCACCACAAAACCGTGACGTCAGCTCCAGTTAGTCTGGCTGTTCTTAGTTGAACCCCTTTCATCAGGTGTTGCCATCTGCAGAACTGCCGCTCACTGGATGCGTGTTCTTTATTGCACCATTCTGAATGATCTCTAGAGACTGTTGAGCTGAACATCCCAGCAGGTCAACCATTATAGAAATAATCACTCTGGAATCAACAATCATGCTGTGCCCAATATAGTAGAGTTTTTTTTTTTTTGGTATTGTCACAAAGCAGCTTTACATAATCAGTAATTAGTAAAAAGACAAGAAATCAACAACATAAGGAGACCTGAAACTCCTTCAGCTGGAGGAAGAAAACTTGGGAGGAACCAAGACTCACAAAGGGGGACCTGACCCATCCTCCTCTGATCAGAACTATTTATTAATTAATAAGTCACCAAACTATCTATGCTGTTGAACTGCTTGGGTGTGCAACATATTCTTAATCATAATATAATAATCATGCTGTAGTATAACTTAATATAGTCATGACAGTTATGGTCAGAGTAATGAGAGTAATGATGGTTACAAGTGGTAATATTAATAATGATAGTTAAGAGTCTGTTTAGGTTTTAACATGGTCATTAGGCAGGTAGCAGTGGAGAAAAGGATGGAGATCATTCATTTGTCCCCATTTTGATGGTTGATGTGAACATTGAACCTGAAGCTGCATGGTTTAATGCACTGCACTGCTGTCAGCCGATTGGCTTATTAGATAATTGCATGACTGCGTTCTAGTGTTCCTAATGAAGTGCCCATTAAGTGTATCTTAGTTTGTTGAACTGGTCCCATGTGTGGGAAGTAAAGTAAAGCTGTGTAAAGGTAAAACGGTCAGCTTTACAGACGTTTGGTCAGTTGCATATGCTAATAATTGTGGATTGTTTTAGGTGTATATTTACACTACCAGTCAAAAGTGTACACAGCCCTATTTAAAAGATGTGGAGCTGGATTCCAGATGTTCGAATAACAATGAAGACATCAAAGCTGTAAACCAACATGTTGACTTGTACAGTGACCAAAAAAGTGTCCAAAGAATGAAAACATTTTTTTCTTCTTTTTTTTTTTTCTTTTTTTTTCTTTTTTTTTTTCTTCTCTTCATTCGTCACACACTCTTCTCTCCCGTGCCTTAGTGCAAGTTTACACACTCCTGGCGTTCTCTCAAGCAGCTTCATAAGGAGCCTCCAGGGATTGTTCGTCCAGCAGACTTGATGCCATATGTTTCCTATATGCAGCTCATGCTGAAGGCTTGTTGCCTGCCTGGAAACCCTTTGGCGGAGGAGGTTTTTAATCAACATTCACTTCTTCGCTACTTATGTTTGTCCTAGAAACAAACAGTAAGCACTTGGGCGTAGTGGTAGTTTACATCACAACCATGCTTCTTGCTGTAAGTGAGAAGAATCGCGATTAATTAAGGAATCCGTTTTATAAGTTGTGACCAAGTGCACGCACTGCCCATCAGTTGGGCTCAAAAATCTGGCAATCTCACTATCCACTGGGTCATAGCCCTTCATGTTCACTGACTATTGCCAAGTGTTACATTTGTTCATCATGGAGATTACAATCTGAATGTGTTTCTCATGAACGTCTGGATTTTTATAAATGGTCTGGGGATTTTGCTAGTTTTTGGGTGGCCTGGAGACGCAAAAACTCAAACTTAATTATTCTTAGCCTTTATCATATTACCTTGCCCTGTCTGGGGAATTTGAGGTCTGTTTTGAGTCTTGGGGGGGCCTGCTGATGGAAACCATAGCACTGTAGCTGTTAAAGTGAGCGGAGGTCTTCAGCACTCCTCAGAAGAAGCTTGTCCAGGAGCTTATATAGGTCAAAGCGTATCTGTCTGAGAGTAACCGGGGAAACTGTTGACTGAGCACAGGAAATCCTTTACTTAATGTCCTTATTCCGTTTCACCAAACGAACCAAAAAGATGCATTTTTGCATGAATTGCATCTGTTTACATCCTTTTCCATGTATTTACATCAGTTTTACCCTAAAACAATGCATTTCAGGGGGCTGTCAGCAGGGTTAAAGGATGAGATTTGAAGGACTGTGTAATTCTCTCCAAGCTGATTGTGGGGGAGTTTTAGGGGGGGTGGGGAAGGAATCGGTGTCTCTCAAAAAGCTGAGACCTTTCTGTTAATGATTAATGAGCTGTGGAGCAATCAGACCTTTTCTGAAAGCTTCATCCAGCTGCTCCTAACCCCTCCTCCACCACCACCACCACCTCCTGCTCTTGTGTTTTAATCCCCACACACCCAATGCATTCCAGCACTGGGGCCCAGCACATTGTGCTGTATGGGCCCCCCCCTTCTCCAGCTCCCCACACGTCCTCTTCACGTTCCTCACGCCGTCAGCCTGCCCCACCCTAACTCCCAACACTCTTTAACCTATCTCTCTGATGAATGATGTAACACAAACTGACTGTGCAGGAGGAGCGGGGGGAAAAGGGAAGTTTAACTTTGTGACGCTTTATTTTTGTCACCAGACGGCCGTGCGCTGCTGCCGCAGAGGATGCACGTTGGCTCCGCTCCAGCTGAAACAAACAGTAGGAGAATAGAATATGAATACGCACTCAGACTGCGAGCCAATTTTGGCTGTGTTTTGGTTTTGACAACCAGCGTCCTGGCCTTCATCTCAAATCTCTGCCGGGAGGAGTGCGCTGTGCATCGATTGCTATCTTGTTCATTTCAGCCTGTTTTTGGATTTATCGCTGGAGCAGAGATGATTGCTTGAAAATGGTGTAAATGAATCTTTGTGGCCTGTCAGTCTGTATCTGTTTATGTATTAGCATGCAATAATAATAGTATGTGTTCTGATTAACTTTAATGAAACACTGGCCCTCCTGTTTCTACCAGATAATGATTTTTTTCCCCCTTAATATTTATACTTAGTTTTAGCTTTAAACATTTTTTTAGAATGAATATGGGCTGATTTTTATTCCAGATTTGCCTTAATTTTATATTAATCCGCATTTATATGTAGAAACATATAGTTTTGAGTAGTAAATAAAATGGCTAAACTTGCTTTGCAGACACTGTGACCCTCCTGGCTCCTGGGCTCCTGTCACCACCACTGTAATACTGAAAGTCTGCCAATTTCTCTGCAGTGCACCCCTTTCCAAAGTTTTCACTTCAGTGAACGTAATCTGCAGAACTTTACACCACTCTCTGGACCTCCCCTTCAACTCCTTGTAATGTTTGTGCAAAGGCAGCAGAACATCTTTGGCTGAGAGTGCGCCTCTGCAAATGACACGGGCGCATGCCTGTGTCCCCATGTGACATAATAGTCGTGCTGCCATGGCAGCAGCAGGAAGCGGCGGGTGGAAGCGGCTCTACTGAGTGGCCGGCATGGAGAGCGGTGGGGTTGTGTAAGCTGTTAGAGCCCAGTGCCTCTCATTGTGTTGAGTGCAGGGTGGCAGGACTGACGTGCAGCTTCTGTTGTTCAGGCTGCAGCACAGGCTGCCCTTTGTTCTGGGTTCAGCTCTCGGTCCTGAATGGGTTGCTCCATGCTGTAGAGGCATTACGCCACGCCTGCATCTGTCTTCACTCTTTACGCTCATCCAGATGTGAGCCTCCCCTCCTCTCTCCTTCCTCTTTAATATGAGCAGAAATCTGCAAGAGGGAATCTAGCAGCCTGAAGCTTCAGATATTTGTGTGTGCTGTGCAGTTTCTACATGTGACACTCAAGACTTTTGCTTTGTCATGTAACGTGTCAGTTTTTCTCTTTTGTGTGAACTACAGGACTTGCACAATGGTCCAGGCCTCAAATGAGGACGTCTTGCCATCTGCAAGGGTTTGCATTGTTTTACATGGAGCATGAGACAGATTTGACCTAGATATCCACTCCTTTGTTAATGGGAGGAGGGGAACTAGGCAGATTTGTAATGAGAAGCAGACTACAATGGCCATTTTTCCTCCCCCGTTCTGTTCCAGCCACACTGAGCAGGGTTGAAGATTTGTAAAGATTTTTGTAGGACTGTCAAATTCTAGAGATGTATTTCTGCAATAGGAAGAAGAAGCTGTAAAGAGAATTCTGTATATTTCAGTGTTTTATAGAAAATCCACTAAAAACATAAATTGTCTGTAAGCTGTTGCGGCCACAGCAACTGAACAGCAGCTGTGCTCAAAACAGCAACTTTTTGGAGCATTTCTGTTGATCCAATCTAAAGAACATCGTCCAGATTCACAGCAAGTACAGGTTTGCTTGCGGTATGTGATGAGTATCTCAGCTCTAATTAAGTCACTGTACTTTTTGTCCTCAGACTAGAAATGCCCAAATTGCGGCCTGCGGGCCCAAGTTGGCCCGAGAGAATGTTTCATTTGGCCGGTCTTAGTTACTCTAACCCCACCCACATGCTCAATCTGACACAAACATCACTGTCACCCCCCCCCCCCCCCACCCCCTCCTGTCTATGAATTACAATAGAAATGCTCTAAAATAACCTGAATACAATCTTTTTACATAGACTTCCATTGAAAGTGAAGAACGTGATACAGGGGCTTTGGGTGATATTCACATACTGTATACAGCTGTATAAAGTTTGGACAGCCCTGGTATATTTTAACAGAGGTTTCTGGTCATTTGTTTAATTTAACATGATGTGGGGGGACAAAGTAGAAAAATGTGCTGAAATTTGCATCAAACTGCCATATTCAGGTTGGGAATCCCTGTAGATTTTAACTTGTTGATTCAGATATTTACATCATTACATCATTAATATTGTTATTGCTTTTTTTAACTTCTATTATTTGTTTTGTATATAGTGGTAATTTATCTACGAGTGTCTTGCTATCCATTTTCTGCTGTGATGCTGAGAATTTCCCCACTGTGGGACTAATAAAGGATTCTTATCTTTTAGAGTAATTCAGTTTAAAAAGCATTATATAATAGTTTTTGACCCTTGGCTCACCATAGAAATTGCAATTTGGCCACTCAGGAGGGAGAAGTGGGCGTCTCTTTTCTAGACAAAAACAAATGCTGCTCCATTTCTGTTCTGTCTGTTTACTCAGCTTTGCTGCTTGACACCATGGAAATTAGGGTGGGGTTTTATAACTGTACTGCAAATTAAGAAATCTTTGGGTTTTCTCTGTACTGAAATTATACATGCCAAATCAAAGAGTGCTTTTTTGGAGGGGGTGATTCTTTCTTTCCTTGTCTTCTAATATCAACAATCTATTAATTAGATGGCTGGAAGTATGTCCATGTTTTTTTTTTTTATTATTTTTTTTTTGTGTGTGTGTGTGGAGCTGGAGAGTGTTACTCATACTAGGCACAGCTCCTTGACTACACACCCAGATATGGCTTTCCTGGAGTGGAGTTCACTGGACTTCATAAAGACACTGCGACGGTCACACAGCTGCACTTCCTTCATGGGCAGGTAAACCATTTCCTATTTCACCATAAATTCAAGGCTGGACTTTCTTGCGTATGACCGTGGTTAAAATAAAGTAATGGTTATGGAGGGCCTTTCTGGCGAGTGTGATGCTCAGTCTCTCTGTTTCTAATCACAGGGGAGGATTCTGTCTCTGTTGGATGATAACACTCTGCACCTGTGGGAAATTGGGCAGAGAGAGACGGGCTCCCACCTGGAGGAGGTGCGCAGCTTCACCATTCCCGGCAGGTCCGGCATTGAAAGCACAAGGTGATTCCTCCACTCAGCCTCTGCTGGCGTTTTCAGGGACTTGCCCTGAAATGTGCAAATGCACACACGGTTGTCTTGTCACTTTAGAGATGCCAAGAATTGAACCCTCTGGAGCAAAAAAAACATGAACCTATTGGCACCATGCTGCCTAATGCCAGGCGTGGGCTAGAGGGGTATAAAAAAAAAGCCCCCAGCATTGAGCTGTGGAGCAGTGGAAGAACTGTTCTCTGGAATGATGGGCGGGGCTCCATCCAATACTTTTAGCATGAGGTGGGGTGGTGACTGTTCTACATTCTGACCTCACTAATGCTCCTGTTGCTGGATGTAAGCAAATCTTCACAGCAATGCTCCCAAATCTAGTAGACAGAACGATAAATGCAGGGTTTTTTGCTGATGGCTTGGTTTTTACTTTCCTGTTGTAGGAATGTGTATGTGTGTTTCTGATGAATGGGGCAGTTTTGCCCAATCACTTCTGTGCGAGTATGCGCTCTGACTAACGTTGAGTCACTGTCAGGATCTGCTTGGTCAGGAGTGTCTGGAATTGCCTTCTGTTTACATCACTTTCCCCCCCTTACAGTGCAACGCGAGTGACCGTTCTCCTGCCGAAACTCAGCTGTGACCTCCTGGCTGTGGGCACTGAAGGCGGTGGAGTCCACTTCTTAGAGCTGCCATCTTTTACTCTTCTGGACAAGTCCCTGTTTCAAGATGAGATCATGCAGAGGTGAATAAGTGGTCTGTTTGTTGCTCTTTTTTTTTTTTTTTTTTTTTTTTTTTTTTTTTTTTTTTGGTCTGTGCTTTTCTAGCTTTACTGCTCGCTATTGTTCCCATCACTACTGCTCAACCCAAAGTACTTTTAAAATATTTTTTTATTTATTGGGTCTAAAAACTAAAGTTTCTTTTAGGTTTTTTATTTATTTATTTTTACCTCAGTGATTGATTGGTATGCAAGCACTTCAAACCATACAATTAACTCCCCATTTTCTTTAGAATATTGTTGTGATTTAAGTAAAAAAAAATTAAAAAGTTGGCTTATGCTGGCGGGAGAACAAATTAACTAAATAATTAAAAATAATAAAATTGGATAAGAGCGTCTGCTAAATGCCTTAAATGTAAACGTAACTGGCTAGAAGAATCTTAGAATATCTTGGTGTAGTTTTGAGAACTGTAGTCTTGAACATGACGAAGCTCAGACACAGAAGCTTTAGTAGAGAAAACGTTTAAACAGCATTTAACAGATGAATGGATGGGTGGGAATGAGGGGTATGAGATTGAATCCATATTTCAGCATAAATAAAGTGTAATCTATCCTCTGAGCTCAACAGTTGCGACGGCTTGTTTACTTTGCTAAATAAAGCCACTAATGCATCACTAGGCTCTAAAAACAGGAAGGCGTTTGGGCCAAACTTATAATTATATAATTTGCCTTAAAAAAGGGTTAACCGGTTAAAGTTTGCAGACTAAGCACATGCATTAACACATTAGCATTGACCGGACTAATATATAATATCATATAAAATTGTGTAGAAATGAACATGGGTACAAGGCACCTAAAACCTGATTGTTGAGGTGCTGAAGTGGCTGAGTATATGTTCTCACTGGTGGGTTTGTTCACTGTACTGTGCAATAACGGTAAAGTGTGTTTAATCTTTATTGTAAGAAAATGCAATGTTAAAATATAGAAATTAGGCTCTTATTTAAATGTTTGAAAAAATAAAATTAATTTTGTTTGGGGAATGTGGGTGTGGGGTTTTTTTTTTTTTTTTTTTTTTTTTTTTTTTTGTGTGGGAGTCTGTAGCCTATTCTCCCTCAGCCCTGCTGGTGGGTGGATGCATTCCACTGCCTGTGAGCTTACCTCATAAAACAAGCATTTGGGGACTCCCTCCTGACCAAGAGTTCTCTGCTCTGCTCTGAGGGTAATGAACTCTCAGTGCTCTATTGTTTACCTCCTCATGCCCTCCTCCATTGACCCTGTGGTTTGGGGGTAAGTCTCATGCTGATCTGGGACACTTTTGAACTAGGGAGGACTTTCAGCAGCCTTCTTTGGTTGGGACAGTTTCCCTACTCTTGTGTCCAGCTGTGTCTGTCCATTACAGGCCTTGGATAGACCCAGCCTCTGCACAGCCTTCCTGTCCCATGGCCAAGTTCTTCGCTACCTAGTCCTAATTTCTTTGATTTACCTTAACTAAGCTAGTAATACGGTTCTGTAGTACTAGCATTTGTTACTTTTTTCGTTGCCTTTATGGGAATTTGACGTTTGAGTTATGAGAAACGGCCCACTTGGCCAGATGGCTGCAGTGAGGCCTATTAAAAGGCAGAAAATCACACCTCTGTCTCTCACCCCACTGTTGAAGAAGCTGTTTAAGTTGAAATAAATTACAGCTTTCCCAGAGCCTCATCCCTCTTATAGCCTGGTTGTCTTGGTGTGAACTTCATGTTCCTGTAGGAAACGACCATGAACTGCTCATTAAGTGAGCGCAATTTGGGCTAATGGGCGGCCTGTCTAAGCCTCTGCTAATAAGTACGTGTCAGCCAGGAAACTACAGAACAAAATGCTTTTGTACCAACTGCCAAATCCCCTGAGCCCCAGTGGAAGAGGCATTTGAGGCAGAGCCTGCGAGCTTCATATGCACGTCGTTGGGAGGCAGCAGGATGCCAGAATCCCTAAAAATACTCAGAGACTCTGTTAAAAACAATGCCCAGCATTGTGGTCAGATGTTTCTGTCTTTTAATCCTTGAGAGACTGTCTTAAGTCAGGCATCAGCAGGTTTCCAATTTTGTAGTCACAAGAATGCAAGAGTCCAGTCATCAATTTAGTTGTGTTCTTGCAAAACACACAACTGTGAGAATTAGAACTTTAGCTCCTTCAGCTCCAGTAAGAGTTTATCTCCTCAGTAAAACACTCATATCAGAATAAACACTAACATTCATACAGAAAGTGGAGGTGGTTCTCCATCACTGTGTTCATCATTAGAACATCTCCAAAGTTCTCCTCATGGAGTCTAGTATTATTTAGAGTTCTCCTCAGATCAACACCTGGGTTGGTAAATCGGGGCTTAATGATGGTAAATCAGGTGAGCCGCCGGGGGGGGGGGGGTGTCCAGGAGAAACCTGGAGGAACCAAGCTCTGTTCTTCAGACTAGCTCACAAGATCTCACTACATTCTTTCAAATTCTTTTTAGTATAACTCTATGCTCCAAAGCTATACTGACTTTTATTCTAGCTCCAAACCCTAAAGCTCCCACAACACTAACCTTACCTCAATCCGGTCACTCTCACAACCACAACTCTTGGGTCTGTTCTAAACCTAAGCCTACCTCCAACCCCCTTTTTATATATAGTTTTATAACCAATTCTTTTTTTGTTTCATTTTTTTTCCCCCTTTTCTCCCAATGTGGTGCTGCCAGTTACCCTTCCCGTCCATAACTCCCCTTAGCACTAGCAATGCTCCCGACACTAAGCCAAACCAAACTGTTGCCGATGTAGCACCACTGGGCACCTGACATGCTCTGAGGAAAGCACCGGGTCCCCAGCTCCACCATGCCAGCTAACAAGACGCCTGTGTCTACCAACATGCTTTAAGAGTGATTAGATCTGCTCACCTGCACAGCGCCTCGAATTGTGCTCTCTCGAACTCTGGTTGCTGATGGCAAAGCAGCATGACTCGAGATTTGATCTGACTTACTGCTGCAGTACAACAGACTGCTGAGCCAGTTTTACAGCTTGAAACGTGAAGCTGACTTTGATCTGTCTTAAACATTCATGAGGATTTCTGTGCCTTAAATGTGTTGTTGTTGTTTGTCTGACATCGTATCTGTTTTTTGCCCTGGCTGATCTCAAGCCACTAGAACTGCACTCCAGTCCCTCTTTTTAGTGTTTCTCTCCCTTTCGTCTCGCCCCGTCATGGGTGCATCTCGTCCTGAGCGTGTGGGTGTACCATGCACATTCCACTACTTGAAACCATGCCACGAGCGTAGAGGAATTCCATACTGTGGCTTTTGATTGGTGGTCACTGGTCAGGGTTTTAAACAGTAGTGTTTAAGTATTAAATTCATGTCCTTGTGCAACGTCGCTTTGTCTAGAAACCCGCAAATCTTTTTGTTTAATTTAATTGTAGGTTGTCCTACTCTCTTCAGACGCTTGAAGCATGCATCAGTGTAATTGCTACCAAATGTTGTTGGAAGTGTTGTTCACAGTGCCTGAACTAACAATACACACGCGAACATGGTTCTTGGGCGCTCTTAGGTTTGTATCGCGGCACCCTTGCCTCAGTGTTGCATCTTACCAGAGAGTGCACGGCAGAATATGTGAATGAAGCATTGCTTTGATGCCGGGAGCACGTTGTAAGCTCAGCGGAGTGATTCAGGAGATGTGGGGGACGGCCGGACGGAGGGAGGGAAGTGGTCGTCTGCGTGCTTTGATCTTCCCAGGCAGGAGCACAGCTCAGCAACACTGCACTACAAAGAAATTGCAACTTTGCCAAACACGCCGCTCTCTGGATCAAGTTGTTTTTCATTTGTCACTTTTCCTCTCGTTTGAAGTGCACACTGTTGCCTCAGGCATTGTGGGAGTTTGGGCCCTTTGGTGAAATGCAGAGGTTCAGGGTTCACAGAAATGAGCACATCAGATCTTCTGCTGTAGTGAAATGCATGCAGATCTCCTACTGTTCTGTTCTCCAGTGTTCCAGAGGAGTACAAATGTGGGAAGTCTCTGGGGCCGGTGGAGTCCCTGCAGGAACATCCTCAGTACCCTGACAAGATCCTAATTGGCTACAGCAGAGGCCTGGTGGTTCTCTGGGATCTCCAGAGTCGACGCGTGGACAACTACTTCCTGGGAAAGCAGGTTAGTGTGTGTCAGATTTATTTTTATTTATTTATTTCTCCACTCCACTCCACTGCTGCATTCTCTTCACTGGCTTCCTGTAGCTGCTGCCCGCATCAGATTCAAAACCCTGACGCTGGCCTACAAAGCCAAGAACGGACCAGCCCCTCTATACTTGATGGCAATGGTCAAAAGCCGATCCGCACCTAGAGCCCTTTGAGCTTCAAGTACGGCTCGGCTCGACCCGCCATCCCTCAAAATCCGCGGAAGACGAGTGTCCAGGCTTTTTTCTGTCCTGCCAAAGTGGTGGAACGAGCTTCCCCTGGGTGTCCGAACGGCCGAGTCACTCGCTGTCTTCAAACGCAGACTGGAGACCCTCCTCTTCTGAGAGTACTTGGCTGAATAGCAGAGTACTATGGTCACCTTATTGACTTGTGTTTAGTAGAGTCTAAGCTTAAAGGTATCTTTGAACTATTAGTCTATTCTAACTAGCTGAGGTTTTCTTGGGTAAATAGCAAAGCACTTTGTAAGTCGCTCTGGATAAGAGCGTCTGCTAAATGCCGTAAATGTATTTAAATAAAATAAATATATATTAAAGTGTGTGTGTGTGTGTGTGTGTGTGTGTGTGTGTGTGTGTGTGTGTGTGTGTGTGTAAAATATGGTTACCTTTCTGGCTGCATTCCTATTAGTTTTGTTTAAAATATTTATTAAATACCATGAAGTCACTATGCATTCTATTTATTTTTGTTTTTAGTTATTTATCCCTCTATTTATTTATATAAAAATGCTTCTAATTTGTACACTTTTTTCACTGCTAGTTTTTATTTTGGTAATGGTTGCTTCTTATAGAATAATGACGTGTGTGTGTGTGTGGTGGGCCACAGCCTTTTCAGCACCAGCAGTCAGAGTGTGATTCAAATCTTCAATTAAAAATAGCTCTAAACATTACGTAGTGTGGCTTTCAACAGTTTTAAGTCTCCATAACTTGTGTTGTCATGGGCAGTTCATGTCACGTTCTAATGACTTTCTGTGTGTGTTAATTCTGCAGCAGCTGGAGAGTTTGGTCTGGGAACGGTCGGGGAACAGCTTCGTCAGTTCCCACAGTGATGGCGGGTACATGGTGTGGTCTGTTAGTAGCAGCACCCCCTGCACCCATGAACCAGTCACCTCCACTATAACATACGGTAAGTCAGGGCTGTTACTTCTGTGCAGTGGCCACAACTCTCAATGTACCGTAAATATGTCCAGACAGATATTAAATATCCAGGGCTTTCTCGTTTGTTTTGTGGATTGAGTGGATTTCTTCCCTGCCTGTCCAGAGAGCCTGAGAACTGTCTGACATGGGGAATTTGTGTGCAATGTGCTGTAAAGAGCGTGATTAGTGTATGATGACTCTTACAGATGCTAATAGTTTTAAGAACTTCTGCTGGACTTCAGCCAAAGAGGAGGTTCTGCAGGGTTCTGTTCTGTGTAAGCAGTTAACACACCTGATTCCAGCTCATGAAGCTGGCAGGGCTTGTACAGATTAAGTGTTCAGCTGCTAGGTTGGGTCAAAGAACTACAGCCACAGCAGTGTTTTTGTAAGCTACGTCCAAGCAAATCACACACACTGCTAAACACAGGTCTGGGTAGTTGGCTAGCAAACTGCACATTATAATATTACAGTGTAGTTTGTCATTCTTCCTTTCGTAGCAGGATCACAAACTTCAGCTCAGCCAGCCAAACAAAATAATCAGATCAACTAGCAAAGCAAGTTTGGCATCAGTTTTTAAGCCTTGTGGGTTTCTCCAGTGCTGAAGACTCTTCTCACTTGCTCAGTACAGTACTTTCTGGATGTCTTCATTTTTCTGGACTGTTCATTTTCTTAAGGGAGATGAATGGGAGTTGTACACCAGACGGTAGGGGGAAAAATTAGGTGCCCATGAGCCTTTGGCTGGTTCACAGATTCTCCTTTCTTGGATCTCTTTTGGGAGGTACAGATGACTGCATAACGGGGGGGGATATTCTAAGATGTTCTGACCCAGTCATCTCATCATTACAGTTTGGCCCTAGTTAAAGTGGCTCAATCTTTTCCTGCTTTTAACACATCGCCTGCAGGAACTGACCGTTCCCTTGTTGTTGACTAGATTCACCCCTTGACAGATGCCACAGTAGATGAAGATAATCAACGTTTTTCACTTAACCTGTGCTAATGTTCTGGCTGAACTGTGTATATCAGGGTGATGAATACCCTTACTGCTTTGTTCTTGTACAGCTGTAATGCTGATGTTTTTGTCGGTTTAATTGACTGTAACGGTGTGTAAGAGGGCGGGTCACTCACGAAATGTTTGTCTAGCTCACACAACATCTGGAAATGTAGTTGTATACCACAGATTTTTGTGAATACTGCCTTTTTATTGGCTTGTAAAGTTGTTCTGCAGACTTATTAAAAGTTTATCCTTTTTTTTTTTTTAATCAGCTGATGGGTTAACACATGTTTCATAGCTGTTTTCCTGATAAATATCCACTCTTGGGATGATGTAGAGCAAAGCTTGCCAAAGTGTGTGTGTGGGGGGGGGGGGGGCTCACCAAAGTATTATTCAGAAGTCTAAACCCTCACCCTACCCCCATTTTATGCAGCTTTTGCATTTTCTTTATTTGTATTTTTTCATTTATTTTTATAGATGCTCTTAGTTATAGTAAAGTAAAGGTCTAGTCCTCACCTTTTTGTTTTAGATTTTAATTTTAGTCTTTTTGGCCTATTGCCAACCACATACATTGACAATTTTGTCCCCCAAAACAAAACCCTGACTATCTGTCTGTAGAGCTGCATTAACGCCTGCTCCTTTCTCTCTTCTCTTCAGGTCCGTTTCCCTGCAAAGCCGTGAACAAAATCTTATGGAGGACCACAGAGTCGGGGTCTGTGTCAGCACTGGGCAGCAGTGGGTGAAAAGTGAAAGCCTCTGATCGTGCATGTTTTAGCTATGCCTCTTTGACTCAGGGGGATATCCTCTCCTGCACTGTGTTTTCACTGCAGAGCTCCATTGGTGCTGTTCAGCGGCGGCATGCCCCGAGCCAGCTACGGAGACAGACACTGTTTAACAATACTGCAGGACAGCCAGCACGTTACCCTCGACTTCACCTCGCGAGTCATCGACTTTTTCACCGTCCACTGCACAGACAGAGACAAGGGTGAGTGGCCCGAGAGTTGGCTGCAGTAGACTGTCAGCGAAACGTTTACATTTAATGAAAACAGAAGCTTGTTCAAATAACGGGGAGAAAATTGGCTTGGCAGTCGATTGCCTCTCTTGTTTTTTCAGAGGACTCTGAGAGTTAAATTTATCTATACCTATCTGTCTGTTGGAAGGTTACTTAAGGGGGCTGGAGGAGTGGGGTGGGGTGGGGTTCCAAAAAGTATGTAGACATATTTGAGAGTTTTGAGAGACCTTTTGTTTAATGTTTTCCACAGTGATCTCCAACTTTGGGGACAGTGGTGGCTTAGCGGTTAGAGCTTCAGGCTGTTGACCGGGTTGTGGGTTCGATACGTGGGCTCAGCAAGTTGCCAGTGTTTGGGGGCCTTGAGCAAGGCCCTTCACCTTCTCTGCTTTTTATAAATAAATATATGTATATATTTTTTAAAGCACTACTCCTTAAAAGAAGATATTCATTATTATATATATATTATTTAATATAATATTATAAATAATATAAAGAAAATAAATCTAAAGAAGTTAAATTATAAAGAGTGTGTGTTTAATTTTTTTTATTTATTTATTTTTTAAAATAGATTTTGATGACCCTTCCGCCCTTGTTGTCCTTCTGGAGGAAGAGCTTGTGGTGATTGACCTTCAAACAGCTGGCTGGCCCACTATCCCCGCCCCTTATTTGGCTCCTCTTCACTCTTCTGCCATCACCTGCTCCTACCACATCTCCAACGTGCCAACCAAGCTGTGGGAGAGGGTGGTCTGCGCTGGTCAGCAGCAGGGCACTCTGCAGACTCACACGGTTGGTTCTTTCAGTACATGTTTTGACTTTATTAAAGATATCTTTAAGACCTGCTGTAGCTCTGTTAATGTGGCTCATGTGTTCGCTCAGTGACGAGTCCCTGGGCCACATTTCTTGAGGAGAAAGGTGTTCTATAATGATATTTACCAGTTTCAGAAATGCTAAGCATATTTAATTTATATTAAAGGCGTTTGGCAAAAACTTATAAGCCAGGTTTAATGGGCCAGGGGTTAGATTTTAAGGGATGTTTTGGCAGTGTTTAAGGGTTTAAAAAAAAAAAAAGTAATTAATTTCCTTAAAATCCAAACTGTATAGATATACCCAGAATATATTAATTCCCCTTTTTTATTTCTTTTTTCTTTTTCTTTTTTTTTTTTCTTTTTTTTTTTAAATAATGAGGTTGACTGCCTCCAGTATGCTCATACCGTATTTTTAGAGGTAATTGCTTGGAATTAAATGCTCTGAAAGGGTTTATTTAATAAACAATAAAAGCCTAGACTCTGCGGGTTGATGTTTTATTGAGGGTTATTACATCAGAGGATGGAAGATGTTTGGCGCCGTTTGATTGATGTTGCTGCTTCGCAAGGGATGTAATGATTTCTCTCACTGTTTTGACAGAACTGGCCGATATGTGGAGGAAAAAACTTTGCACCAGATCCAAAACAGCAAGAGCTGCTGCTAACTGGGTAAGAGCTTTGGCAGTATTAATTGCCTGTGTCTGCAGATTAACGTCAGTGTGCCAGCAGCGACTCTGCCAGCTGCTGTAAGGGTTTTTACTAAATCTTACACAACCCCTTGAAATAGGGGTGTGACTTTTTGGAAAAAAAAATATATATATATATTGCTGCACTAAATCTGTGCCTTGCAAAATACAGTTGAGTAAATGAGTTCATAAAGTGAGACAGTGTTCATAAAGTGAGACTGGTTTGTCACTTGTTTGTCTTCAGTCACGAGGATGGCACAGTGCGTTTCTGGGATGCTTCAGGAGTGTCGCTCAGGCCTCTCTACAAACTGAGCACATCCAACATCTTCCAGACTGACTGTGACCACAATGACAGCCTAAACCAGGCCAGTGAGGAGGAGTGGCCTCCCTTCAGAAAGGTCAGGTCTTGATCAAACCCACCTGGGCTTGGTTTTATTAATTCATTGACGTAGGCATTGTTTTTCTGCTCAAAGATCCTGTGGTTAAATCTCATGTTGAGCTTTTTTTTCTGTTGAAATGATGGTAATCTCTCAGTTCTGGAGTTTTCTTACCTCGCTTCTCTCTTCTTTCTCCACCTTTCCCCCTGCCGTGGACTGCAGTCTGGCACGCAGCCATGCACGGCCTGTGGGATTCACACTGCAGTCTTTCCCCCCCTTTTTTCTCCTCTCTAATTAAAAGCAGACTGTCTGAGGCCTGAAACGCTTTGCTTGGATCTGCTAAAAATCAAGCACATTCCTCTTCTGGATGGCACAGCTGGACTGTTTTGCTGTATATGCTCCATTTTTGTTCCATGGCCTTATATGTTCCTGTTCGTTCTGTTAACTTTAGTCTTGTCAACTCTAAACAACAAGCTCCTTGAAAACCATACATGCTCAAGATAAAATATAATCTTCAATGTTTCCTGCAGGTTTGAATCAAATCTGGTGGGAGTACGGTGGAGGTGTGTGGGCTGTGATTAAAGAATAATATCTTCCATATTTTTAGTGTTGTGGCTTTTAGATGTGAGGTACCTTGTAGGCTTGGCTGGCTGAAGTAAAGGTTTAGGGCAAGGATATAACCATAGGACTGTATTCTTTAATTGGGCTTCATGTCAGTGTAATGGAGTTGTTGTTTCTTAATTAATTAAATTGGCAATAAATCAATTGACTATTGAATATAGTTGGGTGGCAATGAATATAATTTGGGCTAGTTGGGACTCCCACCTATAGAGGGTATGCACAGGACGTCACAGGTGGCAGTCACTGCTGCCATGCCTGTTAAATGTCTAAAAGACAGACTGAGTAGCTGTGTTGCTGTTCTGTGTGAACACTGCCAAAACACAAAAACAGGAAAAAGCTGTTGCGATACTGACTGTACAAACCGATTCAGCAGGAATTCTGACTGCTGAAAGCTAAAGAGAAGAGAAACTGATGGATTGCTGCAATCCTAGAATCCAGGTACTGAAACCTGTGGGAACTTACCGTTTGGTGAGGTCACCCTTTGAAAACGGGTTGTAAACAAACTAAACCCACATTAGTTAAGAATTTGGGGACATGCTGAGTTCAATTAAAAGGGAAAGCAAGCAAATCTGGATGAGATTGTCTAGTAAATTCAGACTTTTTGCTCTGAGATGAGGCTTTATCCTCTAAACAGGTTCGATTTGAGCCTCAGTTAGCTGGCTGTTCCTTGCATCACCAATGCTTATAGACCGTTGGTTATTTTGATGGATCACTGTCGAGTCCTACTGCCCGCCTGTTAAGCAGATAGCTTGTTTAATTCCAGGTTTCCCCTAATAAACGCTGCAGCCATGCCGAGGAACATTTTGTCAGTCTGAGTAAAGGGGGTGTGTTCCAGCGGGAGCGTGATGTCAGTGCATACCCTCTATAGCCTGTGTGTGGGACAAATCTGGACTGTTTTCAGCACAGGCAAAATGTGTATTTAACAAAACTGGTGTTTTTTTGACCACTCTGTTGTGCACGCCAAGCCGCAGAGGCCTGCTTAAGATTGGGGAACACTACTGACTCACCCATTGAATGAGAGAAAACATACCTCAGAGCTTCAGACTGCTTCACACTGCTTCAAGGAAACGTGTTGAACCTGGAAATCATAGCAGAACAGTGCACAACGCTCTGAGCTTGAACATGCGCCTGGTTGTGCTGTTGAATTGTGGACATTTTGGGTTTAATCAGTTTGGGATGTGTCCGATTGGGCCTATGGAAAGTATGTAGTATGTTATTGAAGGTAGAACGTGTGTTCTATCATCTGAGTGAGTGAGCGTATGCTATGCAGGCTCTGCCCATATGGGCCCATCTGTGACTATACCCTAACAGGATATTGAGCCACTTTTTTTGTTTTTTTGCAGGTGGGCTGTTTTGACCCATACAGTGATGACCCCAGGCTTGGAATCCAGAAGATCTGTTTGTGCAAATACAGTGGCAAGCTGGTGGTGGCTGGAACTGCAGGGCAGGTAGGCCTTTTTCTGCTTAGCAGGGAAACCAAAACATGCCTGTATACATCAGACTACGCTGGCTGTTCTTCCACAGTGTCACAGAACTGCTGTTATGACTCTCTTTTCAGGTGATTGTGTTGTATCTGTCTGATGAGAAGTCTGATCACATGATTGATGTGGCCACGCTGGACCTCCTCCAGGACCGGGAGGGTTTTACGTGGAAGGGTCATGACAGACTGCCTCCGAAGTCTGGCCCTGTGCTGTTTGCTCCTGGATTCCAGCCTGTTGTCCTAGTGCAGTGCATGCCCCCTGCGGCGGTTACCGCAGTAACGTTGCACGCAGAGTGGAACCTCATTGCATTTGGCACCAGTCACGGCTTCGGCCTCTTCGACTACCATCGCCGTAGCCCAGTGCTGGCAAGGTAACAGTGGGGCCCAGCCAACATGAAAGACCATATTACTTTGCAGAGTAGTTGCAGTGCGTCCAGGATACCTTTCTGATTAGTGTTCTTCCTTCTAATAATTCAGGTTTAGTAATTGTTCCAGTGTGTCTTACTGTAATTATGCATTGTACTTGATTATGTATTATATTTCCTCAACATGCGTGACTTGAAGACGTCAGAATGCACAATAATTGCCAAGCTCATAAATATTTGAAGTCAGAGAAAATGATCAAAGTTCTGCATCTGAGAAAAGGCTTTGCTTTTCGCTCCAGGTGCACACTTCACCCCAATGACTCACTGGCTATGGAGGGGCCTCTCTCACGAGTCAAGTCCCTGAAAAAGTCCCTTCGGCAGTCGTTCAGGAGAATCCGGAAGAGCAGAGTGTCTGGAAAGAAGCGCGTCTTGGTCAGCAGTCCCTCCAGTAAAGTGAGTGCTTTATTACTGGACACTTTCGGCAGTTCTTCTCAGTCAGCATTCATGCTGGAGCTGTAGCTCTTGGCCCATTTACTGCCAGTGTAGTACAAGCATGCAAAAGGACTGGGTGAATGATAATTCTTCTCATGGTCTTCTATAAATTGATTGATCAGCCTCTCCTCCCCTACATTTATAGAGGGACTTTATTATGTAACCCTGGATTATTATTATTATTAACTATGCTGTTAATTCTGTTAGAAACAATTATGGCAATGTTATTATTTATGATGATGATCATAATGATTATCAGATAGATGGATGGATGGATAACTTTATTAATTCCAGAGGAGGGAGAGGTAAAGTCGGGTATTACAGCAGCACAGAAGTACAATAAACATATTAGAGCAAAGGAGCCTCATACATATGTACAAATACTTAAACAGAAGGAAGGAAGATTGTCGTTAGTAGTAGTAACAATTGCAACAGTAACTTGAATTGCAATTGTAATTGGATATTTTTTTGTGATGGCTCATTTATTATTATTATTATTATTATTAATAATAATAAAAATATTAATATTTATTATTATTTATATTATTATTTATATATATTTTTAGTAACTGTCTTGTTTTCAGTCATTGTATCCGCAACAATTATATTGATGCATAAGAATCGACAATAACGTATTACAGTTTGTATGAATGTTTTAAGAAATTGATATAGATGTATAAAAAATATACATGGATTGAATGAGACCACGACCATTGTTCCTGCCAATTTATTGGTCTCCAACCAAATGTTCAGAAAAACCCCTTGATGCTGGCTATGTTCTGCACATATTCAGCATAATGAAATTTTATTAGTGACCAACCTGGTTGGTAATTATATAGTAATCAGTTTACCTTTGAGAAAAGTGTGAACTCTATGGTTAGGCTCTGTAGTATTCTCATGTGACTGAATTGATCTTTTATTAAAATTCTGCAGATGATTATTCATCTAAATTTACATTGTTCCATTTATCCCAGTGTTTTCCCCGCTGCAGTTCTTCAGCTGATTGTGCTGTAACTATCGTGTCCCCTGGTTGTGTTCATTTTAGGTCCAGGAGGCCAATGCCCAGCTAGCAGAGCAGGATGCTGAGGTGACGCCGGTGCAGAGACGGATTGAGCCACGCTCGGCTGATGACTCCCTCTCTGGGGTTGTGCGGTGCCTCTGCTTTGCTGACACCTTCCTCCGAGACGGTACACACACCTCACCACTGTGCTCTGCTGCTGGTTTTTGGAGCGCCACCTCTACCATGCATTAATAATACCATTTTATTTAGCAAACCTGTACATGCAGCTCAGGAGAGGTTAATTTGGTGATGAGCTTTTAATAGAGTAGAGAAGACCTTCTGTAATATGCAGAGGAGGCCTACAATAGGACCAAGGCTGGGAACCATTGATCTAGTCTAATTGGCAAACATTTCAGCTCAAGTAAATAAATGGTTCATTTCTGTTGGTGTATAAATCCCCATGAGCCTTGACTACTAGATTGGTTTCTGTAATTAGCCTAGATTGAAGAGACCTTTTCACAGTGATGCAGCGTTCTGCAGAGAGTAAAGCACAAGATCGCTGAGGTTTTTCCATCCTAAGACATTTACATTGCTTTGTGTTGGAAAAGGAGTCTTAGTATACAGTGGTATGCAACAATTTGGGCACCCCTGGTTCAAATTTGTCTTGCAAGCTAAATGAGTAGAAGATTAATTGAAGCATGAATTTTTTTTTTTTTTTTTTTTTTTTTTTTTTTTTTTTTTTTTTTCCATGATTTATTTATTTATTTTTTTTGGTAACATTTTGAGCAAGATATTGTATTAGTTTTGTTTTTGTACAATTTTAAAATTAAAAGGGGAACGGTTGACCACCACCAGGAGATATCAGATATCTCAGAAAACCTTTATCATCATGTTAGGGCTTTGGCTTGTTAACACTCCTCTTTAGGAGTCCAGGTGATGGACATTTCTAAGCTCAAACCTTCCTCAAACATCCTTCCAACAATCAGCAGCAATGGGCTCCTCTTTTGCCAGATGTGTGTGTACTGCCAGATGTGTACTGTGTACTAATCTAATTAGAGGGGCTTTGGCAGGTTGGTACACACGGTATTAATGTAATTAGTTTTTTTACTAACAGGAGGTAACGAAGCATTGTTTTGCCTACATGCAGCACTGAAAGTTCTTCAGCTGCCGTTGCTTTTGACCTGAGGCTTATGTCCAAACACAGGCAGCGACTGAAAATTGGGGCAAAACTTGTGTGAACCTGGCAGAAGAAGCAGCTTAGCACTGAACATTAAAATAATGAATGCCCACAAAGCAGTTGATGACTTTTGAGAAGAAGTGTTAGTAAGAGGTTTCCTCACTTCACCTGTTCATTGCAGATATTTTTTATATTTCAAATTGAGCTCTGGAAGATCAAGAATGCCTGCTGAGATGACTGCTTATAGAATAACAAGCAAAAGCCTTCTGAGAACCGCTTGTTGGGTTGCTAGAAATGCAAATCAGAAACCTCTGACTGCAAAAGGACCCTTCAGGACTCTGGAGTGGGGGTTTTGCAAGCCACAGTAAATAAGTCCAGCTCAGCGGTTATTTGAAAAAAACTTTAGAAGTGCTGAAGAATATCCAATAGTACCAAAAACATATCTGACTGTGGCCAAACTGACTCGCCCAAGCTGTTGTTTTTCTTACTGAAAGCCTCTTTGCTGAATTTGGAAGCGTCTGGTCTTTTTTGGACCACACACCCAAGCCTTGCCCTGTCTCAAACATCTGCAAAGGTCATTCTGAAACTCTGTTTTGCACAATAGAGGTCGAATAATGTATTTACAGGGGATTGGATGCTTGCAGGGGGAATTTTGCACAAGGAGTTATTGTTTGTTTAATGCAGTAGATTTGAATCATGTCTAATGGTTCTGGCTGTGTGTGAAGGGTTAACGTTATTGGAAGTTCAAACTTTCGTTCAGTATTTTTAGAGAAACAGCTGGATTGCTGTTCTACACCTGCACTTAAAACTCAGATGAACCCGTGAAATTCTTTAGGGACAGATACAGATGTGCTTTTGCGTAGGTGGTAGAAGTGTGCAATAATTTCCATTATTGGCAGGAGCTTTTGGCGGTTTTGTTCGAAAATTGACGCTTACTAAAACATTGTTATTTGCTTAAAGACGGAGAAAATAAAACAGATTTTATCAGCTCTTTCTTGCCATCAGTGTGTCTAAGAGTCATCTCCACTTTCTATAATATTTCTTTTTGTGCTCAGGAACGCACCATGGCCCCACCATGTGGGCTGGGACGAACTCCGGCTGTGTGTACGCGTACGCCCTGGACGTGCCCTCTCAGGAGAAGTTTTCAGAGCAGAGTGTGGAGGCCCTTCTGGGGAAGGAGATCCAGCTAATGCACAGAGCTCCAGTGGTGTCCATCGCTGTGCTGGACGGCAGGGGCAACCCACTGCCGGAGCCCTACGAGGTGTCCCGGGACCTGGCTAAAGCTCCAGACATGCAGGGCAGCCATTCAGTACTGATAGCCTCCGAGGAACAGTTCAAGGTGAGCATGGTGTGCAGCTCATCAGTGCAAAAAAAAAAGAAACACATTTTGCAGTTACTATTTAACATTGATATCCTTTTTTAATTAATTAGCTACAACTAGTGTCTTCCACTAATCTACTAAAGTGAAAATTAAAGATATTTTTTAAAAATGAAATCTATGCAATAGCCTGTGCGAGTGGCCTACGCCGCTGTGAGTGTTTACTGCATTGGTTGGTAATGGGGGTTTCTATACTGCTGTGTTGACTTCTTTAGAATATTATAAACAATGGTGGCTACAGATACTTTTACTAAAATTTCTGCAGTTATAAAGAAGACATCAGGAGATTCGTCCATACGGCCATTAAACCCATTCATTTGGTTCTGAATTTAAAAATGACGGCGAAGGTGGAAATACAGTAGTATCAAGCGAACCGATCAGTTGCTGCGGTCTGCGTCTCCACGTCATGTAGTTACATTTCAGAGGAGGGGTGTGGTAGGGTATGGTGTTGGGTACGTGGCTACGCAGTACTTATGCTGTACTTATGGTGTAGATTTGACGCAGAAGCATAAATTAGCCAGGGAGACGGTGGCAAAGAAATGCATACTGACTAATAACACACATTGAGAGGTGATGAAACATAAAAGGGGAACTCCTCTTCCAGTAACAGTAACACAGCAGAGCAATATGATTTCTGAGAACAGTGAATAAGCAATAACAAAAATGCAATAATGAATAAAAGCCCAGCCCGGAATAAGAATTCGCAACTTCTGGGCTTTTTGTTTTGTTTTGGTTTTGTTTTTAATCCACGATTGTTTTACAGACATGTGAAATGAATCTGTTAGAAGAATCACTTTTGGTTGATTTGATTTTGATGAATAATTTTTGCAAAATTCAGTCAAACTTATTTGTATCAAACTTTTACAACCTGAGGTCACAAACCAGCTTCACAGAAACCTTCTCTTCTCAAGTCAAGTCAAGTGGGTTTTATTGTCATTTCAACTACATACAGAGTACACAGTGAAACGAAACAATGTTCCTCCAGGACCATGGTGCAACATAGACAGTGCATACAAAACACAAGTGCAACACAAACAAGTGCGGACAGACAACACAGTACAGACGGAGAATAATAAATAATTGACGGTAGTGTGCAAATTCTACAGTGTGTAATAAATAGAGTCCAGTGAGGTAGTAAAGTTATTAGTGCAAATGCTTTGTGCAAAAAAAAATGCTTCCCATTTTATCTGGGGTAAATGGTGAGTGAGAGAGTGAGAGAAGCAGAAAAGACATCAGGTCAGAAGTTAAGTTGAGTTGAGAAGTCTGATGGCTTTGGGAAGAAGCTATTGCAGAGTCTGGTCGTGTTGGACCGGATGCTGCGGTACCTTCTTCCTGATGGCAGGAGGGAGAACAGTCTGTGTGAGAGGTGGGTGGAGTCATCCACAATGCTGGTTGCTTTGCGGATGCAGCGGGCAGTGTAAATGTCCATAACGGAGGGGAGAGAGACTCTGAAGATCCTCTCAGCTGTCCTCACAATGCGTTGGAGGGTCTTGCGGTCAGAGACTGTGCAGGTCCCAAACCAGGCAGTGATGCAGACCCTGCACAGTTGTATCATCGGCGAACTTTATGATTCTGTTGGAACTGTGTTTCGCAACACAGTCATGAGTCAGCAGGGTGAACAGCAGAGGACTCCGTACACTGCCCTGGGGTGCCCCAGTGTTCATTGCGATGGTGCTGGAGCTGCTGTCCCCAAACCGGACTAACTGGGGCCTCCCTGTCAGGAAGTCCAGGATCCAGTTGCAGAGGGGGGTGTTGAGGCCCAGCAGGCTTAACTTCCTGGTGAGATTCTGTGGGATGATGGTGTTGAATGCTAAACTGAAGTCTATGAACAGCATTCTGACGGAGGTGTCCTTCTCCAGGTGGGTAAGGGAGAGATGAAGGGTGGTGGTGATGGCATCGTCCGTGGAGCGGTTGGGACGATATGCAAATTGCAGTTGGGTCTTGATGTTCCTCATGACTAGCCTCTCGAAGCACTTCATGATGATGGGCGTGAGAGCTACGGGACTGTAGTCATTGAGGCAGGACACCGTGGACTTCTTCGGCGCGGGGTAGATGGTGGTGGTCTTGAGGCACATTGGGACAGTGGAGCTGCGCAGGGAGACGTTGAAGATGTCCGTGAAAACATCTGTCAACTGGTCTGCACACTCTCTGAGCACTCTGCCGGGGATGTTGTCTGGTCCTGCAGCTTTCCGTGGGTTGACTCTGCGCAGAGTTTTCCTCACGTCCACTGCAATCAGACACAACACCTGTTCGTCTGGCTTGGGTGTGATCTTGCTCACCAACATGTTGTTCTGTGCCTCCAACCGTGCATAAAAGTCGTTCAGGGCATCGGGGAGGAAGGCATCACTGTCACAGGACTGTGGCATTGTCCTGTAGTTTGTGATTTCCTGGATGCCCTGCCACATGCGCCGCGTGTTACCCGTGTCTTTGAATTGGCTGTGGATTCTCTGGGCGTGTGTGCGCTTTGCCTCTCGGATGGCTCGTGACAATTTGGCTCTTGCTTTCCTCAGGGCCGCCCTGTCACCCACTCTGAAGGCCGAGTCGCGGGTCCTCAGTATGGCATCGCTCAAAGATGCTTTTGCAGCACCTTTATTTTAGTACTAATTGAGCCAGTGGTGTACAGATTACACCATAAAGCAGTGTACTGTGACTGCAAAATGAAAATGCAATTCAATATATGAAAGTTTTAAAATAAAAACTGGAAACTACGAGCTTCCCCACAAAGTTTTACGAACAATATTACAACATTGTGCTAGAACCACTTTGACTGGTTTGTGTGCAGATTCCTGTTGTGTGGAAAACGCTTGTACGCTGTACCAGTAACTGATGTCTTGTTACAGGTGTTCATGCTGCCTAAAGTCAGCGCCAAGACCAAGTTTAAGCTGACTGCTCACGAAGGCTGTCGTGTGCGGAAGGTAGCTCTGGTGAACTTCTGCAGCGTGGCCTCTGAGGATTACTCTGAGAATGGCCTGGTTTGCCTCACCAACCTTGGAGACATCCACGTGTTCAGTATACCTGCACTGAGGCCGCAAGTGCGATACGACTGCATCCGCAAGGAAGACATTAGCGGCATCGCGTCATGTGTCTTCACCAAGACTGGGCAAGGTATTTATTATTTTTTAATTTATTATTTTTTTTTGTTTGTTTTTAATATAATTATAGACCCATTTTGTTCAATTTAAAGATGTGCTTGTTGGTTGATGACCCTGTACTGTTGCCCTGTAACAGGATTCTATCTGATCTCGCCTTCGGAGTATGAGCGGTTCTCCCTGTCTGCGCGGGTAATTACAGAGCCACTGTGTCAGGTGGAGTTTGATCGACCACATGATTCTTCTGAACCCAGGTAAGTTACCTGTAAATGGAAAGAGTTTTGCTGCATATCTAACTAACAAACAACGCAAACAATAGTAGCGTCTTTCTCACGCGTCTGCATGTTTATTGTCCAGTATGCATTTTATTTATTTATGGAAAGCACAAAGTCTGAGTACTGTACAAAAGGCATTCTATAAAAGGGGTGCAGTTTCCATAATGCCATTTAATAGATCTTTATTATTAATTAAACTATGTAGCAGGGATGATTGTGCATCATTCAATACTTTGACATGAGTTCTTAATTCTCAATCACTGCTCTTATTGCTGAATGCAGTCAGATCCTCACAGCAATGCTCCGCAGTCTAGTAGAAAGCATTCCCTGGACAGTAGAGAAAGTTACTCCAACAAAAGCCTTTAATACCCTTGTTTTCTGAGGAAACGATGAGTAGGCTGGTGTCCAAATACTTTTGCTGAAGCAGGAATCGGAGTCATTTTAATTCTAAGCAAAATTGCACATTCTGTAGTTGGATGCTCTAAAGAAATCTGTGACTTACTGGGGTGGTGAATGAATAAGTAGTATGAAATTGAGCTTGTGATACTAAGTGTGGTCTGGCGTCATGCTGCATCACACTGGGCTGATGAGTGTTGCCTGTTTTAGTGAGAGGTATGTATGGTCTTGTGAGGTAGTAATTCCCTCTTATGAAATCCTTTCAGTTTCTGCGCAGTTTCACCCCAGGCCAACGGCACACACAAGGCGCAGTCGATGGGAGAGAGCAGGTCTGCGGGGGATGCTGAAGGTAGAACTTCTCATTTCTATCCTGTAATCTACTTTGCAGCTGTTTTGAGTTTTAAATACAGAAGAGCCTCACAGATGTTTTCTTATGTAAGGATGCTTAATATGCTAAGTGCTTGAAGTCATTCATTTTCATTTTCACATTTTTTTCAGAGTGAAATGGAAGTGCTTACTATTGCAGTTGTCTTTGCTAAGCTGGAAATCAAGCCTGTTGGGATGTGATGCATGTTTTAATAGGCCTAGTTGGTTTCTTCTGTTAACAGTCTCTTTCTCTCACTGGTTATCAGTAGTGTTCGATGAGGTGAGTCCTCTGTCCTCTCCTGCTCTGGATTCCCCAAACAGCAGCGCTGACATCACACTCGACACCACAGGAGAGCTCACATTGGAGGATGTGAAAGATTTCCTAGTGTGAGTGGAGAATTTTCTCTTGCAGAGGACCTGGAAGGCATGACCTTATTGGACCCCCCCCACCCTTAATAGCACGGATTCAGAAGCTAAATGGCCACACCATATTGGTTTTATGGATGTTTGGGTCTCTGTCTGTGGATGGTAGATGATATTGTGTGCCTTAGAGATGTAAAAGTGTTTGTTGCTACCTTAGGACCGTGGACGAGGCTGAGAATAACTTGAGGAATAGGAGTGAGGAAGATGGACGACCTTCTGGAATTCTCATCAACTGAGCAGGGACGTCAACTGGAGGCAAGTTTCACCTTTAATTTGGAACCACTCCACTAGATCCATTAGATCTAGCTGGGGAGTGATCTTGCTTTCATGTCTGAATGGAAGCGGATATTTGTTTTCGGATCCAGCAGGAGGATTTGCCCAAGCAAGGAAATGAGCCCCTGTTGAGCCCAGAGGCCGTTGTGTGTGTGTGTGTGTGTGTGTGTGTGTGTATGTATATATATATATATATATATATATATATATATATATATATATATATATATATATATATATATATATATATATATATATATATATATATATATATATGTGTGTGTGTGTGTGAGAGTGAAGATCCACTCTAGACTTGGTGAATCTTTGTAGTTGTGCATGACTAAACATTTTCCATTTTGTTCGGAACGCCATTAAACACCACAGGGGTCTTACAGCCTGCTTTACTTTTTGATAAATGGCCACACAGTAACAGAACACTCTTAAAGATCCTGCAGGGCTAAAAGAACAGTCCCAGATGCCATATGCTGTAACAGTAGCAGACTTCAGTCAGTTTTCCCCTTTTTGGGACCCAGAGCCCCCACTCAGTTTACCCACTGTTACACACACTGCATCAGTTTTTTAGTTTTATTCACTTCACACCAAAACAGCAGGATGTCCTAAAAAGTGTGGATGAAGGATGACTGACCAAAACATCAGAAATATGGTCATTATGTAAGAGCTCACATTTTCAACATTTTAATTTTGAACAGTGGTCTTCCTGGAGAGCTACACTATATGGGCAAAAGTTTGGCACACGTACAGGAGCATTTATGACGACCTATTCTAAACCCATAGGCATTAATATGGTGTTGGTCACCCTTTGAAGCTCTGCAGTTATGTCAGCAGAGCATTGGAGAGTTTTCTGCACTATGCACTGAGCTCACTCTGTAACTTTACGTGGTCTGACGCTCTCTGGGGTTCCTAAATGCTTCCACTGTTCAATAGTAATACCACTCTCAGCTGATGGAGGAAGGTCTAGGAGGAAGGAAATTTCACCAGGTGATGTTGTTTTGTTGCAGCAGTGTCTCCTATTACACACAGAACCACGCTGGAGTTCAGTGAGCTCCTTAGAACCTCCCATTCTTTCACTAATGTGTGTAAGAAAGTCAGACTGCATGACTAGGGGCTTGATTTTTATACACCTGTGGCAACAAGACTGAATGAATTGCCTGGATATCAGTGATTAAGAGGTGTGCCAATACTTTTGTCCATATGATGCATATTTCTACAGGTTTCATCACCAACCCAAATCTAACATACCAACACACTCCATTCAGCCAATCAGGTGGGGTGGAGTGGAGTTGAATCCAAAGCCCGGGGGTAGGTAGCTCTCCATGAGTAGGTTTAGAGACCACTGGGTAAGAATTTCCAGAACATCCTGATGTGTGGGCCAGGTATTGGAGGTGTGGTTTGAGGTTCTTGATTATACAGCCTTCTACTTCCTTTTTAGCTGTAAATGAGTGTAATTGTAGATTGCAACATGCCATATGTGCATTTGTGATCTCTCAGTGGGAAAACGTGACTGTGTATATCCTGCCTCCCAGCTCTAGTCTCATTGGCGGATTAGGCAACAACTGGATACAGTTATTTATCTTTATTATAAGTAAATATTTTGAACCCTGTATCATGAATTAATTGAATCATAGATGTCGCGTTGCACTCCGATTTGTATCATGATGGCCTTGAGAGCTTAATAATGCAGATAAGACTATAAATGGTCTTTCATTGTGTTTTGGGACATTTAAGCTTGGACCACTTTCTTCTGCCCACCTGGACGGAACCACAGCAAACTGGCAGTTCATTGTATGCATGACCACCTGCCCCAGCTAACATTCAGCCTGAGCAACAGGTCATACATGCCTGCGTAACACAATACACAGCCTATGCCTATTCTTTATACATTGCTTGACAGTGATGTACAAATATGAGAAGACCTAAGTAAAGACCTTGTATCCTTAAAACGACAAGATTTTATTCCAGGTAATTTTGGAGCATTTCTATTGATCAAAGCATGAAATGATGCAATGTAAAGAACTGCCAGATATTTAATAATATATAACATTAAAGTGAAAAACTCTAAAGCATTCTTTCTAAAGCTTCAGCAGATTGCTGCTGCTGCTGCTGCTACTACTGCTGCTGCCGCCTAGTGGACATTTGTGTTAGTGCGGGTCAAAGAGGGTGCTCTTTGGACAAGTGCCTGTAATTAAGCACCACTGAACTGATTACATTATAATTAAAGATTCTGTTTTTCAGGGCTCTTACAGGAGAAGTGATGAAGAATGTCTTGATGCTCCTAATCAGAACGTGAGATGGAGGATATGGCTCTGGGAATTTGGACAATGGCGGGGATGCTGCACGTTCTCCTGTGCCAAAACTTGGAATGATTCACCTTTTGCCCTCCCTTTGCCTTGCCTCCTCTTCCCTTCAACTAATGTTGCTCTTGCGGTGTGTGTGTGTGGCACGTTACACTAGAGCTTCAGAGAAGGAAGGTAGATCACATATGTTGCACAACCTGCAGGCAAGAGGCAGTCAGGATACATGTACTGACCATGTGACCAGTAGATTATTTTTACTTTTTTTTTTTTTGATGCCCTTTATTTTCCTACACATTCCTCTTTCCATGTGCCACTACGCCACTTTGCCTGCCCTCTCTCTGTGTGTGCCATTCAGTTGCCTCCCGACAGCCTTTTCAACCTTCTCTGTGATACTTTGATGGGTTCTGACGCACACAATAATCAGGAGGCCATTGAAAAGTTCAGCTTATGGACCCTGTGGGTTTGATGAATAGCTTTTTGTGGTCCCCCCCAACCCCCCCCCCCCTCTCATGTGTAGCCACTTGCCAACTAGAAGTAATTCTGACAATTAACTGTGAACTGTAGAAGATGAGGGAACATGGTGTGTTCACATGTGTAAGTATTCACATCAGTAATTGGAGAGTTTTGAGCATTGAGTTTATTACTCATGTACACTTTTGTTACAATATTAACAAAAAAAAATGAAGGAACTAATAATTACTGATTCTCCATGTACCCTGTATTCTATAGAATAATTTTATACCACCCATTTAATTTGGATTTCTACTGTTTTATATAGATTATTTAGGAATTCTGTGTTTCCAACTCCATTCGGAAAACAAGTTTCATGTAGCTCATTCAGCTGATGAAGTGACCTAGAAGGAAGCCTTAAACAAATGTTGTGCCAACGCAGTACGAGTTGTAGGTATTTGGGGAAATCGTTTGAACCAGTTGTCAATGTTGATGGATTTTAGAAATGACTAGGAATTTATTTTTTATTGTCTTTTTTTTGTTTTGTTTTGTTTTGTTTTTAATAAAAATAAAAATGTACATGTCACATTGTCCAGGGAACTGACCGCATCAGCACACTGCTTGGTAGAGGATATACTTTGTTCAGTTTAACAAACCCGTACTGTTACACCAGTGGAATTCCTGTTTTTAGACTTCAGAGGGACCTCACTAATCTAGATGTTCAATTAATCTTTTTTTTTTTTTGTATATTTTTGTCTTCATTACAAACATTAACCTTTACCTGTTACATTCAACACATAGCCTGTGAATCTGTATTTAATTTGTTTCTTGTGTAGAATTGTAATTGAAGATTATAGTTATGCTAATGGAGAATGTTAATAAAGTATTTACTCCTTTAATTGGTGGCATTTTTACTTATTTATTAATTCATTTTGGTCAACAGATTTGATCAAAAGGTGTCGAATAGACTGAGGTTCATCCAAGCAAATCAATTTCCGTTTTAAACGGAGGCTCAAATCCTGCATACTCTGTACATGGATGGATGATGTGAATCTGCGCAGTAGGCCATTCTGTACCTAACTAGTCACTGAAAGGTGTAGCCTTAAAGACATGCACACAGTGTGCCACTGCACTGAAAAACTTCAAAAAAATGACTGTGCATTGTGGCAAATGGGCTTTCTGCTGATGGGTGTATGATGCAGTTGCACTGTTTGAGGGCCACATGCTCCAGCACGTTTTCAGTTTTATTAGTAGGTTGTGCAACAACATTGATGATGATCAATTTTCAGAATAATGTGAGTTTGAACTATTATTTATAAACTATCTATATGAAGTGTGATTTGAATCTTTACATCCCTACTAATATATATATACACATTTCCTTTCCCCAAAATGAGTTCTGTAATTCAGTCAAATTATTCAGGTTCAGTGTCAGCTTTTATGAAAAGTTTGTTAAATCAGTTTAACACCTACATGTTCTTCCACTGAGACACTTCAGTGATTCTCTATCGTTTCTCAGTTCTGTTTGACTTTCGGGTCTTTAAGTTTAACCTTCATTTTTTAGTTCATTTGAAAAGAGGAAAAAAAACTGTGTGCATCACATTCAGTTCCCAGTTCAGCACAGTCAGCACACTGCTTGGTAGAGGATATACTTGGTTCAGTTCAACTCGTACTGTTACACCAGAGGAATTCCTGTTTTTACATTTCAGAGGGACCTCTCTAATCTAGATGTTTAATGTGGTGTTTTTTTTTTTTTTTTTTTTTTTTGTCTATTATTAACATTTACTTGTTGCATCATATGTAAAATCTCATGTATTTTTTTATCATGTATACTTTCTTGTTTTTCCATCTCTTGTAAAGTTGCCAGTTTGGAGAGAACAGTGTCTGTATGACCTTTATTCTCCTGTGCATCTATAAATGGTTTAGGTGCATTTTTTTTTTGTCTGAATGCTAGTCTGCCATAAGAAGAGTAACAAGATAAGGGATGTGTTTGGAGGAGCCAGCTGTAACTGTTTTAGCACACTGCAGAACATAGCCCAATATGTTATTCTCACACGTTTTCATTCACTTTAGCAGAAAAGGTATGAACAAGAAATGTGACGATAAGGCCATAGGAGAGAGAGTGAAGCTACAGCACGGCTGTGATGCAGCAGAATGAAATGTGAGTGTAGTATTTAGTTCTGACTGCATTGCGTCGATAATGCAACCTTAAGTGCAACATTCTGCTTTTATACAACAGGAAGAAAAATCTCGTTAGAAATAAATTAAGACTTGAACACAGCATTAAATGTTCTAGCATTTTCTTCTGCCAAATTAAATGATAAAACCAGTTTGTTGCTACGTCACAGAAACTAACTCTACTCACTCGCTGTACAGCCTGCAGGTCCTCCAGCTCCTCACACAGACCAACTAATTAAACTGTTTCTCACTTGCAGTTGTTTTCTTCTGTTTGTTATGCTATTACTTCTTAGGCAGAGGAGTTTTGCATTATAGAACTACACAGATACCCTATACCCAATAAACCTCACAGTAAACATCACAGCCATGCACGATCATTCATGAGTCATAACAGCAGAACATTGAAATTGAGATCAAGACAAAACAGTTTTATTCAGCACTTGAAACATGTTAATATGTATAATACAAAACTAGATCACTCTGTATAACAGAAGAAAGTGATGTTCCAAAGTTGCAGTGTTTTAAATCAACCCCTCACAACTTAGTTCATATTGTCCATCTTATCATCTTCTTCCTCCTCCTCCTCCTCATCATCTTCCTCATCAAAGTATCGCTCTTCTGCATCGTGGCTTAAGATGTCCAGGTTATCATAATCTGGGTTCTCGTCCACTTCGCTGCAACAGACGTGATTAACATATCTTACTGGGTTGGGATGTACTGGGACAGTGGTGTGTTAAAGGCAGAAGCCAAATGCTACAGTAAAGTTTTACACCAGGCATTAACGCAGGACCAACCTGTAGTCGAAGTCCTTGTCTTTGCCATCCAAGAATCTCTGATGCATTTGACTCAGAAACTCTTCTCTCAGCATTGCTTTCTCTTCAGCCGTCGGCTCCCATTCTGCCTGTCCAGATGCATTATTCTCTAAGAGTCCAGAAACACAATCCAGTCACAAACATTCATCATGCATGGTTCTAGATTAAAGCAGGTCTCACCACTGTGGTGCAGAATTCAGTGTTTCCCTCTTAACCTTACTGCCTTAGAGCCTGACAGCCTGGCAGGTGATTTAGTTTTAGTCACATTAAAATATTTTAGTCATTGTTAGTTGTAGTCTGTTTTAAAGGCCATATTTATCGCTACCTTTCCCAAAAAACTGCTTAAAGTATGTTGCATTTAATAACATGATATTTGAAATCATGGAAGGAATATGGCCCACATTTTTTATAAATATATTTTGCATTTATTTAACTTTAAAATTCTGTTAATTTCACTGATATGTCTGTTTTTTTATAGATAATAACTATAACAAACAGCAATCAAAAGAAAATAGAGTAGTTTGATCTCTGTTTTACTGTGATTAACAGAAATTTTAGGATGCTGTTTTTGAGCAAGAGGAGGGACAAAACACCAAAATCCAGTAATAAGGATGGTGTGGTTTGGCTGGTTTGAAAAGTTAATGTGCGCTGATCACTGGACTAAGAGATAAACAGATTAAAAATATAGCAAGAGAAACAAAGGCTTGTCTCTCATTTAGCAAAACACTACTACTACTACACTTTTACTACACTACTGTAATACCCAACTGGACAGAACACCTGAGTTGATGAAGAATTGTAAAAGATGCAATAAAAAGGCATTCAAACTGATGCCTTCAAATCAGGCAAAACCCGCAAAAGGCATGTAATAAGTCTCTTAATTAATCCTGGGTGTGTTTTTGGCATAATATGTAATAAACCAATCACCGTGCCACTTGCCATTCCCAGGTGCGGATAGCAACGAACGTCTGACTGTTGACGTCTACCTGGATTGTTTTCAGTCAGTGGCGTACCTGTGTTTTCCATTGCCAAGATAGTAACAATTCAGAAATTTACCTGAACACACCTCATTTTGAGACCACCACGCCCATCACTGTAGATATATTTGCAAACACTATTTAAACAACACAGATGGAAGATGGGATGTAAGATAGAAATGAACATCATGACGCGCCTGGTCTTCTGTTCAGTCCTGCAGCCCTAATATATTGTTTGGCGTTTTTAAATGTCACTCAGTGACAAAGTCCAAAGGTTACTAACCCATCTCCTCCTCTTCTTCCTCCTCCTCCTCCTCCACTGCACACTGCTCTTTGTCCTGCTCCTCCTGCAGTCGGTTCTGGAGCTGTTTCTCCTGGTAGGAGTTAATGAGCAGGTCAGACAGGCAACCTGGGCCTTTCTGCATGGCTTCTTCAGAGCGCTGCAGGATCTCCTCCTCGCTCAGATACTGCCCAATGTACTGCTCATACAGCAGAGGCTCTCGAAAACGCATCTGCTCCTCACTGAAGTACTGCCCCTCTATGGAGGAAAACAATGGTTCAGTTAGGACAGGGGTGTTTGATTCCTGTACAGGAGATCCAGAGTCAGGCACAGTTTAGTGATTTACCTGTTGTAGCACTTCTACTAAACCCAGAGGAGGACTTCAGAAAGCAGGGTTTCTCTGTTAGCCACTAACTTAGAGCAACATTATGTAGCAAGTCTACCTTAAAATATCAGAATAATGAGCTAAAAAGACCATCATACATAATTGGTTTAACCCAAACACATAACTCTCACAATAATATTATTCTATCATGACGTGTATAGTTCTAGCGCTCACAAATTTATACCAGCTAGAGCTGGGCGATATGGTAAAAATACTATGTCATGGTATTTTTTTGACAGATTCTTAAAAACTACTATTCAGATCCTCTCCCGTACTGAATACAGTAATCTTTATTTAACATCTGCTGCTCTTCATCTATTTAAACCAGTCTAATAACACTGTTTGTAATGAAACCTGCAGTTGATCAGTGTTTATTAAGCACTTACAAAATATCCTCAATATATTAGAAAAGCATATTATGTATCACAATAACAAAGTTTATCATGATACGATAAAAATATTGCTCTACTCTACCGCCTCAGTTCACACACTTTTTACCTTCAGATGCAGCCTCTGTATCTCTCAGCTTGTCAACAAATGCATGCGTACAGCCGTCCATGAGGGAGTACTCAAAGCATGATTTGTATTAATGCCAGTGGTGTGTGATATACTCCCCAACTGTAGGGGAAGCCCAGGACTAAAAATACCAATCCTGGCACAACGCAAGTCAGGACTATCTAATAAGACAAGAGATTAGTGACATTTCTATTGAGCAATCCTTAACATGTGGCATACGTTATTCAGCTAACTGAGCTCAGCTGCATCACTCTATACTGGACTGGAGAGACCCGCGAGTTGGGGATAAGATCTCTCATTATATTTTATTTTTGCTACGGCCAGTTGACTGTAAAAGCGAGGGCACACTAGACATCTACAGAACAAACACAAATCTCACCTTAGAAACAGAAAACTGTAAATAGTGAAACAATATAAACATAGCTTGAACTGCTACTCGTACCCTTCTGAAGTGCTCGGAGGGCTGCATAGCGGTGGTTGCGGACCCTCGTCCTGTTGGATGAGCTGGATGCCCGCTTCTGAACCTCTGTGCAGTAGTACTGTGCCCTACAGTCACTGCTCAGGTGAGAGAAAGCCTCCAAGTGTTCTGGTTTCATGTGTGAATGATACCGCTCCAGAAAGACTAAGGGCTTGGCTTTATACTGTTCCATTAAGACTTCCTTTTTCTCCTCCACAGAAAGGTCTGGCTCTCCCAGCTGCTGGCTTTTCACTGGACTTCCACTGAATGCTATGGCCTCAATCATAGCACTGAGGCCGCAGGAAACTTCTTTCTGTAACATAAAGGCAAGCAGAAAATGACCCTTTGCTTGTTACTACTAAAAGCAGACATGGTAGATACTAGTTGTTACTATACTTGTACTGTCCTGGCTAATTTAATGTAATATTACATTTACTTCTATACTAAAGTATATTAGTAAGGGAAGGTGGTTGGTGTTGTGTAGTTGTTAACATCACCCCCCCCCCCACCTTCTTGTAATAAGCTAGCATTTTGCTTCCTGTCCAGGCAAGCACCCCACACTACACCAATAATAGTCTTTAGTTAAGGGTCTACATTCTCTACTCCATCCCCATCCCTGAGTAACAGGATTCAAATGGAAGTCGTTCTGGATGAAAGTATTAGCTGATGCAAATGAAATAAATCTATTTTCTACTCTAGTTGCATTTTAGTCATTCAGATTTGCTTACCAGTTCCTGTGGGTGTGTGAATTTGTAACTTCTGAATTTTGAAGTTAATAACTGTATTTGGCTTGGAGCACATCATAAATTGTAGTTTAATACTTACAGACTACAATATAACAGAGCTTAACAAACCTCAGTTTCTGTGTTGATAGATGACATTGCATAGCAAATTGCACAGCATTATGTTGCACATTATATATAAATGTGTTTAGTTTTGTATATATATATATATATACAGACTAATGTTCATGCAAACATTATTTGTTTCTTCCAAAATCAAGGGTTGCATTCCCATTCTTTGTCAAGAGCATTAGCTAATGAGGTCAGGATGACTAATGATCACCCACCACCTGACCTCATCACAAACTTCCTAATTCATGGCTGGGGGGCTTTATACCCCTCTAGCCCACACCTGGCAGCATGGTGCCAATAACATCATGTCTACCTGCTCCAGAGAGTCCTGTGTGTGTGCATTTGCACATCTGTGATAGCAACAGGTGTAACCTAAAGTAGTTGAATGCATTCATTATCTATTGTTATTTGACATATTGTTGTTTGCTTTGATCATTTGCTACCTCTTACCATCAAAGCATTGCACTGCTTTAAAGGCCCAAACAATAAAGAGAAGCCCCATCCATAAGGTTGCCAGGGCAACAGCAGCATCAATAACAACAACAGCAACAGCAGCAGCAGCAGCAGCAGCAGCAGCAGCAGCACTTGCTTATTGCTATGGGTTTACTAGCTATATATATATATATGTTTAACTTTATGTTATTATTAATATCATTAGAGTCCTTACCGGTCCTTTGAGGACTGAAGACTGAGCACAAACCACACCGACACTCTGCACCATTCTGTCATCCTCATCCTCCTCTTCCTCCTCCTCCTCTTCTTCTTCTTCTTCCTCCCTCCGGGGCTCACAAAACTTTCCAAAAGCCCCTGGTTTGTCCGGCTTGTGGCTTGAATCTATTTCCCCCCACATTTCTGCTGTGACTGTGATAATCAGGTGGTCAGGAAAACTGGAACCAAGCAAAGCAACACAAATCAGTACAAACCCTGGCTTGAGCTTTAGCTACATCAGTGATTTATGGGGTGAGAACAGCCAACATACACACAAAACTCACATATCTGAGCTTTTCAGACGTCTCTGACATTAAAACTGACCTACAGGAGAGTATAAATGAGCAGCAGTGGACGTTTCACTCGCACACTGGAAGACTAGCTAGCTAGGATACATGCTACGTGCGTCCTGGTTAGTCGTCCGTCACACGCCTTGCTGTACTGAGTGGTTCCTCTTCAACTGTAACGCGTTCGACTTCCACTAGATGTCGCTAAAACCTCGGGGAAAAACACCGCTGTTGTGAGCATGCTTTATGGCATACTGAAGAGCTATAAAATATTATAAACGATTTTGTTTAATGGTTTATTAGAGGTGTGGTTGTGTAAAATGGGTTAAAATAATGTAATTCTCTAATGGACACATGGTTTTATAAATTTGTTTTAAAAATATTTGCTGTTTTCTGTTGAGCACAGTGGCTAAGTCTAACCCCTTATTGGCCCTTTCTTGATTTTTTTGTTTTTTTTTTAGATAATCTTAGGACCATCTTCTTAGCTGACAGCTGAAAATATGCATAATTTCAACATCACTACAAATATTGATTTGACATAAGATAAGATAAGATAAGATAAGATAAGATAGTCCTTTATTAGTCCCGCAGTGGGGAAATTCTCAGTGTGACAGCAGAAAGGGATAGCAAGACACTCAGTTACAAAAATTTAGATAAATAATTTACACTATATACACAATATAAATAAGAATTAAAAAAGCAATAACAATATTATTTACAGCAAAAGACTCTTAATTGCACATGGGGGAGGGGGGGGGTATTGCACATAGTATTCCCTGAATGCAGATTATAGTATTATATAGTATATATATAGTATTCCCTATATAGTATTCCCTGACATGCAAATTAACTGCCATAACCAAACGGTTAAGCAAAAAAAAAAAAAAAAAACCAACAACTTATATTTCTATTGCAAACAATATTTTGTTATAATCTGGATTTGACACGCTTGCATCACATTAGAAAAATTCATACAATATTTTAAATCCCTAGCTGTACTTTCAAAAATTTTGTCCAACATTAGTGCTACGTACCTATGTACCTACTGCTACTGCCAAGGCAAAATTATAGTTTATATTTTTATATATTTAATATCTTATATATTTTATTTTTTTATATTATAACTACTGTTCCCACTGTAAAGACATTTCCGCACATTTCCGCACTGGTGAATAGGCTATTCACCAGTTCTTCTTTTTTTTGTTGTTGTTTGTTTTAGACCAAAAAATCACACTCCAACAAAAGACTTCTTTTGTAAATCAGAATCAGGCAGCCAACACGTCATTTAGCCCAAACATTTAAGTGATAGAATCAACAGAACGTTTAAGAAAACTAAATACAGCTTGCCATGCAGCAGTGTAATCTACAGAGAAAAAAAAAAGAACTGCCAATGGGCCGGGACGCTCTGGAGCAGCTGTGAGTGGAACTGCATTCTCTGGAGCTCCATTCAGTAGGCCTACCTCTGGGATGAGCTGGAGTAGTGTTTGTGATCCAGAAAGAAAGAAGGCCCTGTTTATAGCTTTCATTTAGGGGAAGTCTTCTATGAACAGGTCTATTCCCACTTTTGGACAGTTAGTGTCTGATCTCACTTAATCCTATAAGTACGAAGGTACCTTTGGAAAGACACTATTAGACTTAGAGAAACTTGAGGAACTTTTAGAAGTTCTTCAGTTTAAAAAAGGTTCCTCAAAGTGCCTTAAGAGGTTCCTCCACAGTTTCAAACGGATGCATTTTATTGCTTTAACAGTGTAAAAGGAAATTCTTCTCTTTGCATGTTCCAGCTTAGAAAGCTGAGGTCAAGGCGAAGGGTCAGTCAGGCCATGGCCCCCCTGGAGCTCGAGGGTGGCAGCTTCTTACATGGCTCATATAGCTAATCAGATACAGACCTTAAAAATTCGAAAGCTAAATCCCGCACACATTAAGATCTCCACATCTGAGGAAAGATCACAGTTCCAGAACCTTCTGTCTTTACATAACCAGTGTCTTACAGCTATTTCTGCATTTCTCCTTTCAGTCTCAGTATTTTTTCTGTCCATTATTTTGCAAAAATTAAAAAAAATGTATGTACATATGGTGTGCAAGGGAGCATCTGCAGGGTACCCAACAGATTTAAGTAGACCAGACCTTAGGTCATTATTCTGATGATGTCATCACACACCCACTACACATAGCTCTGACCCATCTGGACACCAGGAGGAGAAATTGTACTTAAAGGTTTTTGTCTTTGAGCTGTGTTTTGTCTACAGCTCCACATTCAACACTACAATCCCTCCAAACTCATCACCACCAAGTTAGAAGATCTGAGAATGAACAGTTCAGCCTGGTTAGGGAACAGCTCCAAACAGGACAGGTGGGCTTTCTAGAGGATGGTGTGATCAGCTGAGTGCATCGTGACCTACAGTGCATCTACATCAAGCATTGCTGGACCAGGGCCAGGAATATAATGCAGTCATCCTAATAATGCACTCTTCTCTCTATCCCAGCCAGGAAAGTGCTCTCGAGCACTGAAAAGCCACAGAGAAAATGAGGAGGAGCTTCTTCACACAACTTATTCTGGCTCTCATTCAGGACAACACACATGGATATAAACTGATCAGCCAGAACATCAAAACCAGTTGCCTGATATTGTGTAGGCTCTCCTTGTGCTCAGACCCCTCAAGGCATGGACTCCAAAAACCTCTGAAGGTGTCCTGGGCCAAATATCTGTCACTTACGTTGTGAGGTGGGATCTCCATGAATTGCATCAATAAGCCTTATGCTTGCCTTACCTGTTTACAGATGGCAGTAATTAGTGTTCTTCATTTCACCTGTCAGTGGTTTTAATGTTATGGCCGATCAGTGTACATATACCATTCCTGATAAAGCACTCCTGCCAATACACACTGGACATTCTGTACTATACTCTATACTGTAATATGTGTATTTTTATTCGGCAGTTCTCCACTACTCTCAGCTTGATGTCGCACAGACTTGAGCACATAATATATTTGGACAAAAGTATTGGGACACTGCTTGTTCATTCACTGAAATCAAAAATATTATACGTCATAATATACATGTTTTGGTGAAATCTATTGTTGGAGTAACTGTCTGTACTGTCCAGGGAAGAAGGCCTTTAACTAAATTTTGGAACATTGGAAATTTTGGAACATTGCTGTGAGGTTTTGATTGCATTCAGCAGCAAGAGCATTAGAGAGGTCTGGATGTTGGATGGTCACCCCACCCCTACCTCATCCCCAACAACTCCCCAACTCATCCCAAAAGTATTGGATGGAGCACAATCCTTCATCCCAGAGAACAGCAGTTCCACTGCTCCACAGCTCAATGCTGGGGGGCTTTATACCCCTCTAGCTCAGGTTTATCTGCTCCAAAGGGTCTTGTTCTATTGGGAATACGTCTCTACAGGCAAAGTAGGCTAGGCAAGCTGTGTATGCTTGTGCATTTGCACAATTTTATAAATTTCATAATATATCTGTATATACCTTTTTAATACATTTTAATATGCCTAAATCTATCTTATATATATAGTCTGCACATGGTGGGGTTAGTTCCAACACAGTATTACAACCAAGCGCCCAGAGAGAAACCACAAGAGCACCCGTGTCCTCCCATATAAGTAACTTGTGACTTTAACAGTGGGTTCATTATTTAGTCAGACTACAGACTGGTCAGTTGGCCAGTTTGTCAACAGGAACATTGAATAATGTGACCTCTGTGATCCGTGGGAAAGACATCAGTAAACAGGGTTGGAAATCAGTAAACAGGGTGGTCAAACACACGGTCAGTGAGTGTGATGCTCTGGCATTAGTGTGGTATGTGAGGAAAACAGAACAGCAGCAGCTCCGCAAATCAGTTCAGACAGTCCAAAACGACACAAGCCACCATTACAAAGAACAGTGCACGCTTGACAGTTCAGTGGTGGTGGGGGGTGATGGGGGGGGTTGTTGTCTTTGGGCGGTCTGGTGGCTTTATCATGTTGCGGGTGCATTTTGATGGCCTGGTCTATTTAGAGAAAAAAATGCACTGGGTTATTCTGACTGATATTTATTTTATATTTTTTGAAGAGTAGGAAATGCTGTGCATCACATTCCAGTATGACCATGCTAGTTGAACCACCATGACAAAGCATGACCAACCTAACCACAGTGGCCCACCAGTATGACCAGCCTGATCAAACTAGTCAACCAGCTTGGCTAAGTTGGTCATGCTGATAAACCCTGCTAAACCATCAAACTCAAATGAAACCTTGCAAACGTGATTGACCAGCAAGGACCAAGAAGGTTGACAATCATGACCAATCATGTGATCAGCACCAACCTAACCACATTGGTCCACCAGTATTCTATGACTAGCTTAACCAAACTGGTCAACCAGCTTGGCCAAGTTGGTCATGCTGATAGACCTGCTAAACCATCACACCTAAATGAAAACAGCTCAGCTGGTCAACCAGCTTGCTTCCCAACATAGGGAAAGTTTTCACTTGGATGACCAGCTTTTTAAACCATCTAAGAACACTGGATTATTGGTCACTGGGTTGTGGGTTGTGAGTCCCACTGAGCCACTGCAACTTTCAACAACTTTCAACATTCAACACAGTGCTGTTTACCTGCTTCTTCAGTTGGGAGTAGGGCTGTGACAGGATGATAGGGAGATAGGGAGGCAGGGCTGCTCCCTGTTCTGGCACAGTGGCAGAGGTAGGGACAAGTCATTTAGTGTGCACAGCTGCTACAGGCTTTGCCTGTACTGATTAAATGTCGGCTAAAGAATACTGAAATTGAACACACTGATTCTTTTGAAGATATTAAATAACTAATGTTAACAGGTAACTTTTCAATCACTCACAACTACAACAACTACATCTCTCTCTCTCTCTCTCTCTCTCTCTCTCTCTCACACCTGTGTTTTGAGGGCGGACTGAACCATTTCATGAAACAGAAGGGGAGAGGCAAACCAAGGAGATCAGAGGCTCTGAATATTTACTTCTTGCCAAACAATAAAAAGTAAAGAAAACATTTTTTAAACATTTAAAATAAAATATTCTAAGAATGACGGACGTCTACTAGTCCTACCCCTTAACTCAGAAAGGCCGATTACACCCTGTGTAATAGTACAGGGACTTCTGTACAAACTGGTGGGGCTAATTTAAGGGGTTAATACTGAAATAAAAAAAAAATGTTTGTAAACGTTGTAACATCTAACATTTTTTAGGGCCCAGTCAGTCACAGGCCCTTTAGAATTGTCCTAACTCTAATCCCTCCTTTACCCACTCCCAACCCCCCACATATGATGCTCCTGTGTATGCTGTGTTCTTTAATATGATAACTCAAAAATACCACAAGTCAAAGGAGTTATTTTTGGATAAAAATGTTTATCTGTAGATGACAGTATCGCTTAGATCAACATGTGATCTTTGCACAATAAAAAGTAACAATACAGCGTAGAAATTGTTTAGCCATTTAAATACCTCCCTTGCAGAAACATCTGAGCCATTTTAAATCAATGAAATTGGAAAGAAAATTATTGCAGACACTTTGCCTAAAGAAAAAATAAAATAAAAAAGAAAACCATTAGAACTTCCTTCCAGGAAAATTCAGGAAAATACTGGAATTTTTTTTTTCTTCAAGAACACTAACAGGTTTCCTGACAACAACAGCTCAGATTCCAACAACTGTAATGTCAATATCCTCAAAGTGACACAAACACTTTCAGCATGTTCATGCCCGAGTCCTTCACTGAAGTCTCTACACTTTGTTCAAACATTTGTTCCCAGAAAAATCTCATCTGTGTATTAGCAAAAATCATGGCTAAGGAAAACCAAGAGAGTTTCAGTCCTGTTAAATGGACTGAACACGAATTGTCCATTACAATGCAATACTCATTAAATACGGTTTTCAAAAGTGGTTTCAGTAGTCTACCAACCATGATTGTTGCGCACACCCAAACTGCACGAGCTCATCTCTCAAGGATACAGATTATCATAAAATATTGCAATAGACAATTAAGAAGTTGATCTACAAAGAGGAAAATCTAGACAGCCCATTACAGCCCAGTGCAATTAGGAAGTCAGTCTACAAATTGAAGTTGAAATATAATATCAAAACTCTTCAAAAACATCCAGATTGTTTTTCTAAAATTCTCCAATAACATGCAAGAGTTTCACTTTCTGAATCAGTTCAAGATTCGAAAATGGAAAAACATCATGAGTAAATGACCACTGCTCGAAAGCTTCAGTAAGTATTAGCTAGTTCTGTTGATACACTGATGTAGGTCTATGAGCAATATAGTGAGCTTAATAATTAGTACAGTTTAAATGCTTCATAATGGAACGGTCAATTCTGCATAAACCCTTTCTGACCTCGTCTGTATGGGTGTTTATAAAGCTATGGGCACTTGCAGGACCTTTAAGTTGGGGGTTGGGGTTGTTGTGCTTGAGTTATTTATTAGAGAATTATTTAGAGAAGACATTAGGGAGATGAAACAGTGCCCTAATCACTGTATAGTGATTCCGCCATTCAGGAGTGGTTTTCAGCGCACTGTAACAATCCCACAGTGCACCACATTTTATATATATATATATATATATATATATATATATATATATATATATATATATATGTACAGCTCCGGAAAGCAACAAAGAGACCACCCTACATGATCAGTTTCCGTTTTTTTATGGGCAATATGTTTAGAGAAATTAACATTTGCAATGTATTTCATACACCATGGACAACATTTCCCCTAAATTCCAAATATAAATATTTGCTATTTAGAGCATTTATTTACAGAAATGACAACTGCTTAAAAACATGTGCTTAAGTAATGCAAAGAAATGTTTTTAATAATTATAATGCAAAGAAGTTATTATTCAGATTTATCACAGTACTAATATCTGAGCTTTGAGAGCATTCAGAAATCACTGTGGTGAAATAACCTTGACTGTCAATCACGGCTCTCCACTAGTCTTTCACATTACTGTTGGGTGACTTTATGCCAATCATAGTCTGCAAATTCAGGTAATTCAGCTTTGTTTTGATGAAATGCCTGGAATAAAACATCTGACATACATGTAGAGATGCAAATTTAAGAAAAAAATAAAGCGGCCTCTTAATTATTCTCCGAGCTGTATATATGTATAGCGTGCAACCAATGTATGCAAAACGGACATGGAATAATGGAATACTCATAATCCATTGAGCTGTTTGATTTGAAGATTCGCACACAGCTTCTCTGAGGAAGCCCGACGTTCAGACTGTTTATGAGATGCACTCTGCTGTCGGACTGCAATGTACGATGTCTCCGAAACCGTTCACTACCCCCTGGAATTCTGTTGCCTGTAACAGTGCTCTATATACTGATTGCATGTAGGGGATAGGGAATAGGGCACAGTTTCAGATACAGCTATCTACTTCCCACTTCAAACTAAATCTAACACACCCCATTCAGCCAATCAAGGACTTCTGAAGTCAGTCATTTTTGGGACGGTAGGTCTCCAGGAGCAGGGTTGAAGACCACTGACTTACAGTAAGTTCCATTTAGACTACTCCTCTGCACGATCTTCCTGCCTCAATAAGACCTTTAATATTTGCACGTATGAATGATTAAAATGCTGTTTATGACCAAACCTTTAATTGTAAATAGTAACTACAACCGAAATTGTTCACAGAGTGACTCCAGATTCAGCAGTGCTGAGACGATTGTGGAATATCTGTTACTGTGAATAGTTAAGTGAGTAAAAGATGTGCTGATTTCCAAAAGGCATGAAAACTTCGCTAATATTTTAAGAAAGATTACTTATTTTGTCCATCTTTTACATTTCACAAAGCGAATGAAGCATAGGTTTGGGCACCCTGCATGGTCAGTACTTAGTAACTTAGTTTTATATATATATCTTTTTGGAAGAATCACAGCATTAATTCTTGTTTTGGGGGATTTACACCCATTAAAAAAAAGCTTCAACTGTCAGAGCTTCTGTGAGATTCTTGGGTCATCTTGCTGCTCCACTCTTTCGAGATTTATCCACAGCTGTTCCACAGATGTTTAGGTTGGGGACTATGGGGGCCAGCTTTCCTCTTGAGATGATTTTGAGGTGTGTTCACGATCATTGTCCTGCAGAAGAAGCCTTCTTTTCAGTTTCAGCCTTTTTACAGATGGTGTGATGATTGCTTCTAGAATTTGCTGGGATTTGCAGGTGTCTCTGCACAGTCAAACAGTGCATCACCACTCCAGCGTCTGTTAAATCTTTCTGAAGCTCTTTTGCTTTGCCTAGCGATCCTACCAGCAGTCATCTCAGTAGGTTTTCCTGGTCTTCCAGACCTCAGCCTGACCTCTATCATTTCTGTTAACCACCATTTCTCAATTACATTACAAACTAAAGAACGTGCTACCAGAAAATCGTTTGCTAGTCTTCTCCTGCTTTGTGGGCTTCAATTACTTTAATGTTGAGAGTGCTCGTCAGCTCAGCAGCTTAGAGGAGCCCATGGCTCCTGATTGTCAGGACAAGGTTTGAAAAGCGTTGAAATTGGCATCATCTGGCCTTTCCTAACAATGGAGAGACCATGTAATATCACAGGGTGCTCCTTTCCTTTTTTCCAGTCTAAAATGTACAAAACAGAAATAATGCACTACTTTTGCCTAAAAAGTCAAAATAATGTTTCTGCTTTAACTTCATGTCTTTTGAAGATCTGTCCATGTCATCTCATCTTCTACTCACTTGATTATTCACAGTAACAGATTTTGCACTTTTGTAGGCCACTGTAGATGCAATTTTATTAATGATCTTATTTGTCTGTTAAAATCTGTTTTTCATGGTTTCTTACAGTCCTGGTAGTCCAGCTTTATCACTATTAGGGCAATATTTTATTACTGTGAGTTCAAGACACATGCACACTGTTTTTTTTTTCTCTGTAGGACATAGTCATACTTATATAACTGTATAACTGAATTTTAAGGAAAGCATCAGTTGAACTGCTTATTATTTTACACAAAACAGCAGATATCAACAGAAGAAGAGCTATATGTAATAGTTGCTAATAATAATAATAATGATAATAATAATAATGTGTCTACCAGACTGAACCCAGAGCTCATATCTGGGGCAACTGTCTCAGTTACTTCTGAAATTGCCTTTCCTTTTGAGCAACAACTAAATTAAAAAATCTCAAAACTGTATGTAATAATGAAAACTGTACGTGTATTAAAAGTGCCCATAGTCATAGAACCACCCATCATTAACATTTCTTTCATATAATAGATTTTCTCTATTTAATGCAGACATAAACATAGAGGCACCGTGTCGCTGCTGAAAGGTAAACCAGATCCCGTTTGTGCTAAATTCCACCCCCTCGCTTCACAGAAAATACGCTGGTTTTTCCTTTTTACAGACAAAACATTAGAAAAAAGGAGAAAAGGACAAAGTCTACCTTGCGACATATCATATCTACAGGGGTTTATTTTGTCCTTCACATGCATACTACCTGTGCCACAGCTGAGGGTCAAAAAATGCCATTATTAAATTCAATACTGAACGTGAGTGTATGGCGGAAACCTTACATTATACGTTGAGATGAACTTATGGAGTATGGTTGGTATAGGGTTTGTGTTAGTGAGATGCACGTTACTGACTATGCTTGTGTAAAAAAAAAAAAGAGGAAGTAAAAAGTAAAAAAGAAAAGTGGGAGCAACCTAACAGAGTAAACTTACAGAAACATTTACAGTGTATTGCACTCAGGCTACAGATCATTTGATGTTTGGTTGTCATTAGATCTACTTTAATATCTCATACCCCGTCTCCCAATAGAAAAATAAAAATCATCTCAGTATCAGTAGGTCTAAACAGACTAGAATTGATCCCACTGCTGCTATTTGATAAAAAAAAATGTACATTCACAAGAGGACAACAAAAGACAATTCAACTTGAAATTCAAATTGATATGTGCAAAAAACATTATAGATCTCTATAAAAAATATGTGCATATGAATAGATCTATTTTCTTCACCAATACAATATTTCCTCTATTTACAACATATGGTTTTAATAAAGTACAGAACATGTACAGATCTTATGTTTTTTTAATATATATATATTTGTTTGTTTGTTTATTTTATTTTAATTTGCTCTGTATACTCTTTTACAGAAAACAGCTGTTCAAGTTAATGACAAGATGGTATGGGATCAAGGAATAATCGTAATAATTAATAATAATAATAATAATAATAAAAAAAAACAAAAGAAAAACACCACACATCCTGAACTCAAATCAATGTGATTGAGCACTGGGAGTAAGAGAAGAGTTCCAAATGGAAACCTGAAATTGCATATCCCATCTTCCCCGATCACACACATATCAAAGTTGCCATTCCTGGCTGGCTTACATAATATTACATCTGAAAAAAACTTTGGCTACTGAATTAAGTGGTCGGTGCCCCACGTTCAAAAAAAGAAAGAAAGAAAAAAAGACCAGTGCCACGTTGTACGGTGCGCACCCAAACCTCTGTCTAAAGCCATTCAACCCTTCCTCATCTGGATCTGTATCATTGAGCAGTTCTGTTCACTGTGCTGAAGTCTGTGGATTCCTCCAGTCTGCTGTCAAATGGAGAGCGTGGCTGTGTGGACGGATTGTGTTCACACAGGTCGCCTGCCTGACTGCCCATGGAAGCGGGGTCCGCCTGGTCGAAGGTGAACTGTGGAAGAGAGAGATATTCTCCACAGTGCGACGGGTGCCTCTCCACTTTAATGAGAGGCTGGCTGGGGAGCTGGTGCTCCAGAAGATCTAGCGAGTCACGCTGCAGCATCAGCTCATAGGACGGCGTCCTTCTTCTCAACAACATGCTGCTCTCGGGCAGCTTCTTCCCGGACAACAGAGAAGCCGGGATCCCGACCTCCAGCGGTGGCTCAACGGAGATGCATGGAGGACTCATCTTTTTCTTCCTGGGGATGTGCAATGATTGTCCACGTGTGGGCAGGTGCTTCCTTTCAACGCCGCTGCTCAGATGGAACACGTCGTCGTCCAGGGAAGGGCAAATCTCAATGGAGTGCCGCCGGTGGTCATCTGTGACAGAGGGCTTGTCCAGGAAGCCCTCGGTGTCCACACTGAAGAACTTCTTAGCGTCCTTGTCTTTGAGGCCGCACATGGCCAAGTCGGCAGCGCTGCTGCAGTTCTTTATCGGGATGGGTAACAGCAGCCCCTGGGTGGTGTAGGGGGACAGCGAATGGCTCCGAGCCTCCGGCGGGACCCCCACCCACAGCCTGGCTGAGCTGTTGATGTGGCGCACCTCTTCGTCAGCTGGATCTGTTGAGTCGAACATGGAGCTGCTGGGACTGGTGCTGGTGCTGGTGCTGCCGCTGCTGGCCTGACTCGGAGGCCTGGAGGAGATGTCGTGCTGGCGGTGAGGGTGCTGGAGGATGTGGACGCGTGGGGAGCGGCTGCGAGGGGGCAGCAGTGGGGACACCTGCAGGCTGCTGGGGGAAGAGATTCGTGGCACTGGAAAGTTGAAGCTAGTTGCAGTTGTTGCAATCTGACGGTCCAGGTTGTCTTTGGGGTCGTAGGTTTGCACGTCGACGGAGTCATTCTTGAAAGCTTCCTTAAAGAGAAATAACAAAGCATGATCAGGAGGACAAGAACCGGAAAACCAGACCTAATGTCACTGTGATTTGACTGGATTCAATAGTATCCTTATGAAGTCCAGCATTCTGAATTATTGCTATTGCAAACTTTTGATATAGCCAGAGAATCAAACATGGGCACCTCATTTATTCATTTATTATTATAATCAATCAATATCATTGATTATAACATTCCAAAATCTATTTTGGAACACCCCCAATTTTCAGCAGTCCATTGGCAGTGTTGCATGGCCCAGGCAAGCCTGCTTTCTTGCTTTGCCATCTTAGCAATGATTATCTTATTGCCACTCCACCTGAAGTCAAACCTGCAGCTCCAAATCTTCTCTTCACAGCTAAAACTGAGGCCTGGTCCAGTGTTAAGCTGAGCTACAAGCAGCTGTTGACTCTCAGAAACTTGTCTTTGGATACTGTTGTGGTTCTGAGTCTGTCAGACCTCTTCCTGTACCAGACCTCTTCAGTGTCCTCCAGTTTCCAAGAGTCTTTTGATGGTAAAACTGTTCTCTAAAGGAAAGAGCTCCACTTTTAAGAGTTGCTTTATCTGTGTTTCCTCTTCTAGTCATTATGAGAGCAGTCTGAATGTGCAGTGTTGTGTAAATACTGAGGTATAGAGCCTGTTCAACACTGCTTTTATACATATAAAGGCCTTGTAAAATGTGAACTGTTTGCGTTGATTTGCAAAGCTGTATTTACTTCTGTTGCGACAAACCAGCTGTAAGTTATTAACCAATGATTTGTTCCTCAAAATGCCCTTTTTAAAAAAATTACATAATTTTCTCCATTCCCGGACAGGTTTCTGCTTGACATGGACCATTTCAAGCTCAATGGACATTGTACCATTTCAGATTATTCACTGTACTTAAATGTAAAAGCTTAAATGTCAATAAAAACTGGAAAGTTTGGGGGTGTTCTAAAACTTTTGACCAGTAGTGAAGTTGAATCGGCACCTTCGTATCAATGCATCAGAATGTCCAGATGCATTTAAGATCCCCATTTTGGACATTCAAATTCACCATTCAAAGCGAATCCTGGACAGTGAAGTAATGTGCAAAAGTGGTGCAGAGCTACTGTACCTGCCTACGTAGAGGCCTGCCTATGCTATGCGTGGGGGAAGGCATGGGAGGAGGGATCCTGGGCATGCAGACGTTAAAGTGGGGAAGAGGAGGAACACCAGGAACCTGGAGCAGGGAATGGCCCTCACAAGGCTGGGAGTGGATCGAGGTCACCGAGCCTATATGGAAAGTTAATGGGGGATTCAGTTCCATTAAGTCTCCACTGCATTAACTTCACTGTTTCCATTTAAGAAATCTTAAAGAAAGGAAAACACACAAGGTCATGAACCCTGTGTCTCAGACTTGGTGAAGTACCTAATTCGAGACATCCTTGAGTTGGCTCCAGCTCCTGCAGTGGGTACGGTGCGCTGGCTGGTCTCACCGGGCGGAACATGTAGCTGTCATTGGGCAACGAGTGCATCCTGGACACTGACATCTTCCGTGGAGAAAGAAAATTCTCCTGGGCCCCTTGCCTCTCCTCGTCCTGCTTGAGAGATATTCTCGTTTACCCATCAGTCCAGGTACATACACAACCCCCTCCCATCACCCATAAATCCGCACAAGCAAGCTCTTATAGCAGATCCATTCACCGGCTCACTGAAGCAGGCACCTTGGCAGGAGAGCCGGTCAGAAACTGCAGCAGCAAACAGCCTCAGCCTCCCCTACAGAGGCTCACTACCCATAACCCTTCAGCAGGTTTTCCTTGTGCTGTGACCATCTCGGCACTTAACCGAACACAAGGCTGACATGCTCTCTACCTCCACACAGTATCCAGATAGGACTCTCCCACACGCCAAGCTATCAGACCAGCTTCCTCACGAGACAATTACAGGGACGTTCGGGTTAGGTTCAGACTGCAGTTAGACCAAGTGGACTGAATCAGTTTTATGACCTGGGAGCTGAATGGTCAGGAAGGTCAGATTGGATTATAAGATATTAAACACCATAAAGTTTCAAATAATCAGAAATAGTCGCTACCAGACAAATTTATCAGAAGCTTATCAGAAGCTACCATCACAGAATCTGTTCACTAAAAATACAGTGATTTCTCCTGGTGTTTACTGGTGTTTAACAGCACAGCTGAGGACTCGGATCGGATAGGGGGGCAAAAAACATGATTGGGACATCCCTAATTAAGTGTTTTGAGTGTCCAGCAAGTCTGATCTCAATAATTTGATCTAAAAGCAGCACTTTCTACTTCTGAGAGCCTACTTATTTCTAGACTGGAGCCTATCTATTTTACAGGACAGAAAATTTCAGTAAAATCGTTATTCTCTCCTCAAATTCAGTGTTTACTTCTTCTATTTTAGCTTATATTTCTGATATATTTTGAATCTGAGCACTCTTGTGTAGAATTGTACTCACTTCTATGTCTTTGTTCATTTTTCATGACTGTGTTTCCATCATTTACATTTTCATTTATGGCATTTAGCTGACGCTCTTATCCAGAGGGACTTACAAGGTTACTCGTATTACAGAATTGGGCCATTGTAGTGTTAGGAGTCTTGCCCAAGGACTCTTGTTGGTGTAGCGCAGCATAGTCATCCAGATCGAGAAACAAACCCACGTGGTGTGGTAGCTCACTGGCAGGTAGGGGCGTTATCTGTTGCGCCACACCAACCCATCGGTTATTGATCGTTTCATGCTTTTGTTATTATTGTTCTGCTATCCAGTGTCAACGAGAGAGGGACAGGTTCTCCTTCTGAGGTGATCAGCTTCTGTTGAGTATCTGTGCTTTTTGTGCTCATTTAAACAAATAAGCTGGTCTCACTTACTTGTCCGGGTGAGTCAGGCCTTGGCCCCATGTAAGTCTCCCTTCCCTCTGGTCCACTAAAACTCTCTGCTGAGACATTCTGGACCTCCTTGTCCATCTCAGTGTTTGCCTCCATCTCAGCTTCCTCCTTGGCCTCCTTATTGCTCTCCTCCAGATGCTTCATCAGCACAGCTACCACCACGTTCACCAGCACAAACTGGGCCATCAGCACGAAGGTGACAAAGTAGAGTGGAGAGACCATGGGCAGGTAGGTAAGGCAGTTATCTTCAGGAGTGCACTCCCTTAAAGTGTCCTGCAGAAGACAGGCAGCATTTCTCTTATATATAAATATAAATTCTGGTTCATATTCTTTGTGATGGTATTTTCTGTGCTGTTCCACAGCTTCTATGCTCTATGTTATACTACCTTCATTATGCCATTCCAATTGTCCCCAGTTGAAACCCGGAACAGGGTCAAGAAAGCCATTCCAAAGTTCTCGAACGTGGCGTGTCGACTCAGTCCTTCACACGGGTTTTTGACGCAATCTGCAATTCATTGGTGGGCGTCAACAAGTGCCAGTCAGGCGCAGGCCCGCAACACACATTTCAAGCAGAAAAGCAATTCAAAAACCACCAATTACCCACTGTGGCTGCTTTAGAAAGCACAAGCATAATGCAAAGAGGATTTGTTGTATCTCTTAAAGGACAAACGAGCCGCTGCCCTCAGAAGTGTCTGACTCAATAATTAGCATTGATTTCAAAGTTAAAGGCGAATAAAAGCAATTAGAGTGCACGTCCTTCAAGACGGAGCTTAATCCCATCATTCTTCTGATAAGACGAGCCTCACGCAGGGAGCTACTTGACACAGAAATGTCTGCTTGAGCCCAGGGGCTACTTCTCATAAAAATAAGCTGCTGTCACAGGGGTAAGCTCGCGCAATTCTCTAAAGATCAGCAAAGCTAATTTAGCGCTCCCTTTTCTTTTACAACAGTGGACTACTGTAGTTTAGAGAGAGCTCCAGATTTGCATGGAAAGTTGCCCTTAAGGATCAAATCTAAACATCTCCGACCTCGAACCAAAAATGGCAGGCAGGCAGGCAGGCAGGCAGTGCAGAGTGCAGGCAGTGATGCTGAGAGAAGAAAGTGTGAGCACAGTAAAGGAATGCAGCACTGACCCAGTTTCCCGAAGAGCTCCACACCAAGTGCAGCGTAGATGAAGAAGAGGAGCATAAACAGCAAGCCCAGATTCCCCACCTAAAACGAGAGCACATGATTACATACTGTATTATTAAAGGATCAATCACACTCACACACACACACACACACACACACACACTCACCCTGCCTTTTTCATTTCTCACAAAACATAGACACACACACACACACACACACACACAGGAAGCATAATATGGGCAAAACTCAACACTGAAATCTGACTGCTGTGTATTGCGATAGTGGTGTGTACTGCAATACACTAGAACATACCGATGATCCCCTTGACAAGTATTTACATGAGCAAACTGAAAGCTTTAATTAATTCAAATAACCAAACGATATCTGTGATTGGCCAGCATACAATCAAACATTCAGTGACTGGATAGAAGCTCATTTGCACATTGTAGACTTTACTGTAGCAGCATTGTGATGGCTGATATCACAATAACCACTAGCAAACAGTATATTGTGCAGTCCAAACACAAAACACACACCCACAAGTACAGGGTGGGCCATTTATATGGATACACCTAAATTAAATGGGAATGGTTGGTGATGTGGTTACGTTAAAACCAAGCACACCATTGTTTTTCTTGTGAAATTCTCAATAGGTTTGATGTGTCACATGACCCTCTTCCCATTGAAAAAAACTAAAGTTGGATCCAAAATGGCTGACTTCAAAATGGCCTCCATGGTCACCACCCATCTTGAAAAGTTTTCCCCCTCCCATATACTAATGTGCCACAAACAGGAAATGAATATCACCAACCATTCCCATTTTATTTAGGTGTATCCATATAAATAGCCCACCCTGTACAAAGGATAAAGGCAAAGCAACGGCCTCCTGCAAAACAGCCCCAAAATTCAATGGATGTTTACCTGTGGAAGAGCCTGCATCACAGTGTCCAGCAATGCTCTCATGCCTTTGGCCATCTTCAGAAGCTTCAGCACTGTAAACAGTAAGCAAAATGTGAACCACACTCAGCAGTTCTGCAATTCTATCAGCACCTCTCGTAAATGATGATGTAAAGGAGTTCTTTGCTGACGGTTAAGAGGATGGATTACCTCTGGCTATTCTCAGAACCCTCATGATGCGAACGATGGTGGGGTTGATTGGAAGAGCGGCGCTCATCTTGATCTCCTCCAAGATGATACCCATGATGGAGAGAAGCACGATGGCCAAGTCCAGCTGGTTCCACCTGCCAGGAAACAGCACAGCCTATTGATTAGCACATACGCTTTAGTACATGCTGGATTTCTGAATGTATAGCCAGATGGTCTCCGTGATATACCAGGTGGCTGATTTTGCGTTGCTAGAGTGCTATAGCTAGACAGTTGCTCCAAAGCTGCTTAGGGGTTGTTAGGGTGTTGTTTAAGGTGGTTGCTAGGCAAAGGCTCCTATAGGGTTGACGTGGCATTGCTAACAACTGCTTAGTGGCTGCTAGGGTATCGCAACAATGGTGTTGTTAGGTGGTGGCTGGGTGTCCCAGGTGGTTGATATGATGTTGCTCTATGGGTTTTTTGCTAGGATCTTGCTAGGTAGTTGTTATAGTATCCAAAGTGGTTGCCAAGTGGTTGCTGTGGTTCCCCATGCGGTTGGTTGGGTGTTGTATTTGTATCATCCTGACACAACAAGGGTTTCCCCCATTCATTTCTATGGGAAAAACTCAATGCAAGCCTGGAGTTCTGGAGTTAGAGCGATGTTGATATTTCAAAAAATTGCAGGACAAAAAACTCAGGCAGAAAAATAAATAGAAACCGGAAAAAAGAAGAATATTAATAAGATAGAAAAACAGCTCGCCACTCCTTTGCCAACCATAAACAACATAAGGACACTTACATCTGGCCATATGCATTAATCCTGACTAATGTGGGATTAAATGACAAACTAGGGGAATCATGACTTTCCTCATTTCATGACGTTTGGTATAATTAAAACAAATGATTAACCTAAGAGCCGATCCATCACCCAACAAGAGACATCACAATTTCATGCATTATGCAAAAGCCATTAAATCATGATAAAATCATGATTTAATTGCACTGTTGAGTTAAATGATCAGAAAGATACAATGTGTTCTGCGCGCTGACAGGAGCTATCCTGTGATACTGTTCCAAAAGCCCAATTTTGGAACAAAAAGAACAATAACTCAATTGTCATCTTGCTCTAAATCAGTGTAAACCATTGTAATACAGATAGGAAGACATGCACTGCCAGTAACACAGCATGATACTGCTTTGGCTTTTAATCCACTTTTACTTTCATCTGGTTGAGCTTGGATTTGGCATCCAGAAGCTGAACTGTGAAACAATGCACTGCTGTAGTGCAGCTGAAAGCATACGCCTTTACAAAGCAGACTTTCTTCCTAGGGGAGAGGCCAGCATAAAAGAAAAGGCACTGAGGATGCACAGGCTGACAAGTTTCCCTACAGATCTCACTAGAGTGACCTTTACGAAAACTGGATTAGAATAAGCGGGGTTAAGTCAGTAATGAGAATCTAAAGTGTGGAGTCCCCATGATAACGTATTACACAATCAGAAGGACACTGTAATACATGGTCAGCTGTCTAAAAGGCAAAGGAGAGCCATAGTGCACTAAAACACCCCTTCTCCAAATAAAGTCCAGTACTTTACAGTGACAGATATACTGTGGTTTAACAAGGCTTAACCTTTGTACACAATTTATTTGATGCCAATCCATTCCGCCTCCCAAAAATCCCATTTATGCACCTCATTCTTAATTTACATATTTTAAAGTAAACACTTTAAGAAAACTCCCCAAACGAAAATGAACAACACTGCAAGTTTTTTGTGGCCCATCTAAGACAACCAGGAAAGCAGGGTATTCAACACAACGATCAAACCTGGTTTTGCTTTCTAAGTCACAAGCCTTCTTATTAAAATGATACTGCCCCCTATCTAATGGATCAGCCAGGGATCAAAATTGTCAGGTTGCAAAGTTAGTTAGTGTTTTTGGCCTTTTTGGGCTTTTTGGGCAGAAATTCAATTGCACACAGCAGAAAATTAATAACTACACAATGAGTGATTTTTATAAAGATCTGAGTAGCTGGAAACCTAAGGACACAATGGCAAGCACAGGATGGTGGGGCAGTGGTGGCTCAGCGGTTAGGGCTCCTTGCTATTGATGACAGGGTTGTGGGTTCGATACCCGGGCTCGGCAAGCTGCCACTTTTTACCCTCTCTGCTCCCCGGATGCCGCAGCAATGACTGCCCACTGCTCTGGGCATGTGTGCTCAATGTCCACTGCCCTGTGTGTGTTCACTACACGGATGGTGTCCATCACAAATGGTAAATATGGGTGTCTTGTCTTGTGTGTGTATGCAATATGGGAAAGTGGGCAAGCAAGAAAGAAAATGAGTGTGTACGTGTGTGTGGTGCAGTTGAGAGAGAGGGAGAGAGAGTGTGTATGTGATGCAAAAGAGAGAGAGAGAGATGTGAACTCAAGGTGAAGTAAAGGTTAGCTAGCTAGGGCAATCGGGGGCAAATGAGAATGAACTTAGAGGTAAAGTCTCCTTTAAAAGCTGCACCACCACTCCAGAGCGCAAAGTATTCATGTACCCAGATAGCTAAAAAAAGGGGGGGTGGGCAGAGGCTTGTTATCAATTAACCCAGGGGTGGGCCATTCACGGTCCTGGTGGGCCAGATTCCTGCACAGTTCTGTGCTTTTCCCAGTTCTAGGCAAGCACACCTGATTCAACTCTGTTAAGTGTGAGGTTCAGTAGGTCTGTTAGAGAAGGGAAATCAGCAAACTGTGCTGGACTCCAGCCCCCTTTGCCCACCCCTGATTTAAAGAAAACAGGCACTCAAACGGGCTGTTTTTAAAAGAGCTGTTCAGACAGGGTGAGAAAGGGTGCTTTTAGTGCTTGGTCCTTGCGGTACTTTGACCAAAGCACACCACAGACATTCTATTAAGACCCTAGGGAACTGTGTTAACTTGTAGAACATGGGTATGTCATAATTTCATCTTTTTTGTTACGTTCAAATACGTAAGAAAGCCAGTACGTAAACATCCAAAAAGACATTGGGAAAAGCTTAATTTTTTACATGCACCAAGACCTTGCTGCTGTACCTGTCTTTGAAGAATCGTCGGATGCCAAAGGCCACGAGTTTGAGAATAGCCTCCAAGATGAAGAAGATGGTAAAGACATAGTTGCAGTACTTTAAAGCTTCCTCTAGATACTGCAGGAAACAAAGACAACATCCATGACTGTTTAAGAACCATGTACCAGGCAACAATACACCAACAGATGGCTCCATCGGCGGAGTTGACTCACCATGGGTTGGTTGTAGTGCTCAATGGACATGGTGACCACATTGATGCAGATGATGAAAGTAATAAAAAGGTCCAGGTAGTGGTTGGAGCACAGTGTGTGGATATAGAGCCGGATCGGGGAGTAGTCTGCGTAGTAGGGTCTCTGTTGTGCCTCTGTTCCACACGTACACACCAGCACACACACACAGACACACAAACACATATGCAAACAGCATGTTCGGGTCAATGCAGTAAATTACAAGCAGTACAGCTAAATCAGTGAGGAACAAGCCAGAGGTGCTGAGCATGAGAGGAACATTCTGCAGCAGAGAAGGACTTTACGGCAATATTGAAGGCTGTACGAACTGTATTGGATGATGGATTTATCAGGTTAATATGCCTTATATTAGAAGGTTATGTAGCCCATCTGAACCCTTCTGAACCCTGAAGCCCTTCTCGTGCAGCATCATGCCTCCAGAAACATGCTGTACCGAGGACCAAACATGCTGTATTTCATAAACATGACAATCTTTGGCTGTGTGTAAGCATATCCAAGGAATGACTGTGAATCTTACAGGTGTTATTATACATAGTATTCAGCATTTTGAGCATTTCTCTCATTAAAAGAATGATTATCTTGAGGTTTGTAGGATCATGGTTTGTCTTATTCGTCACTAAATGTAATTCAAGAGTTTTGAAACCCAGACAAACTTTGAATCCATCTTTCTGAGTCTGCCATACAAAGCATGTTTACTGGTAACAACTTACCAAATACCAAGAGAGAGGCCAAGAGCTACCGTGTACTTGGCGTATGAAGATGCACATGCAGTCTAAGAGTTCCATTAGATTCCCACCAGATACAATGTGAGTCTGCCCTGAGGTCCTGCAGACCAACTGACTTTCCCTGTCGACTGAGATGAAATATGATGGCGGGGTGAAGGATAAATCAGCTGTACAATGAGGAGCACTTCCTCAAGCAGTTGGTGCCCAACTTCCTGTACATTCCTGTGCTGTCAAATGAAGCTGACAGCTGCTCATAAATCACTTATTCTTTCAGGGAAAGTTCCATCTTTTTTTAAGCCCTCATCATTGTGTGCTGTCATAAAAATGCACTCTTGACTGAGTAGAGATTGCATTCCTGAGGCTAGTCGTGACTCCTGGGTGCCAAAATGCTGGCTTGGCTGAAGAGCCAAAGGCGCTTTCCCCCACAGTCCTCACTAAAAGAGTGCTCTCAAGGTACAGGCAAAAAATCCCCCAACTAACCCAATGGCTCTGATAGGATGTAGGAGGTACTCAGAAGGTCTGTGATTAAATCAAAGCTGAAATTCTATAGTAACAAAAAGTTTCAGAACACCTCTTATGTTTGTAGTAGTCCACTGGCCGTGCTGCATAGCCAGCAAGCCTGCTTTTCTTGGTTTGCCATCTTATTCATTAGCAATGACTTTCTTACTGCCACTCCATTGGTCAACCCTGCAGCTCCTTTTCACAGCTGAAACTAAGACCTGCTCCAGTGTACAATATATTTGCAATGATAGAGGTAAGTTAATATAAAGAATGTCAAGATAGATGTTTTTCACCATCAGCTTGAGACAGCAATTGTAACTGATTGCAGAGAGAGGATTGAGTGAGTCGTAGAGGAAGAGAATGAAGAAGTCTGTGTTTATAAAATAACAAATGAAGTTTGTGACAGTCAGTTTCTTGTTAATGTAGTAACATTACAGTGTTGTTGTGTGAGCCACCTATCACACAAGCTGTTGACTCTCACCCTACACACACCCTGAGCGGTGGGCAGCCAACTCCAGCGCCCCGGGAGCAGAGAGGGTAAAGGGTGTTGCTCAAGGGCCCAACAGTGGCAGCTTGCCAAGCCCAGGAATCGAACCCACAACCCTGAGCCCGGCGCTCTAACCGCTGAGCCACCACTGCCCCATAAAAAAAGGATATATGGTTTGTAAATTGTTTGCATCAATTTTCAAAACTTAATTTACATATCAATAAGTTTTTCCCAAAACGTTTTTTTTATTTATTTATTTATTTTTTTTAGGCAATTTCTTTGACTTCTTTTTTAGGTCACTGGACATTGTACCGTCTCGGATAATTTACTGTTCTAAAACTTTTGATCGGTAGTGTAGCTTAGGGCTCCACAATATTGGGAATAAAATTTACATTGCACTTTTTTGCTATATATATATATATATATATATATATATATATATATATATATATATATATATATATATATATATATATATAGCAATATAAAAAGCAGAAAGACTAAGCAACATAAAAAATCTAAATCAAAAAATACCATGAAAATGAAAAAATAAAGCAACTTAAAAAAAAAAAAACTGTCAAAAAAAATAAAATAAATAAAAAAGCAAATAAAAAAGCAAATAAATTGAATTTCACACTGTACATATTGTGCAGCCCTAGTGTAGCTACAGATGCAGCACCACCAACCCTCTGACTGAATCAATGGCCCATTGGAAGGGGGATAAAACTGTCAGCTTTCATGTTACAGATCATTAGTCTGATAGCCCTGCTCTGTGTGTGTGTGCTAATACACAACACTCCTGAGCAACATATTCCTTATTCAGAGGGTCAGGTAACACCATGACCAATGCTTTTAGTCTTTAATTCTCCTGCTAGTCTTTCATTGCCCAGGTTGGAGTAATGCTGCTGCTGGCACTCTTTACACACAGTGATTAGACTGATTAGTGAGATGTTTACAGGCGTAGTGGGAATCTCTCTTATCCCCTCCTGATCTCTCCAGCGGGCCAATGTGTTGTGGCTCAACTGAACGCTTCACAAGCCTGAGTCTAAGTTAGGAAATCTAAGATGAATGATTCTGCTCCCTTCCCTTCATTGCTCTTAACGGGTCGAGATGGTTGACTACGGAGTGTTTTCACTAAATGAGACCCTAACCAAGCAAAGTTCCACTTATGACCTGTCATGCAGTATTTGGTGGCAATGGGATGTCATGCAAAGGGCATGCTGCAGACCATCACAATCCAAGGCCTTCACCAGATCAGTGACAAAATCTACAGACTTTAATATTTCCAGACTTTCGTCTCAGACATTTTTTTTGCTCGCTCTCTAGCTTTCTCTCTCTCTGTCTCAGGCTCTGGAGGCAGGCAGTGCTCAGAAAAACAGACTACCGACCAGACCCGCAATTCTCCTTACTCCTGCGCCTTTTCTCCAGCTGCCGCTGCCTCTTCTCTTCACGCAGGCGCGCCTCCTCCTCCTCCTGGTCCTGCCGGCATTTGTGGAAGTTCTCCACCACCACGCCCACGAACATGTTCAGTACAAAGAAGCTTACGATCAGCAGGAAAGAGATGAAATACAGCAGCATCCATGGGTTGTGGTTACGTATCGGCTGCCAAAAACAAGGAGAAGAAAGAGACATTGTTAAACTTGGCTAAAACCAGTGTGATTGCACTGTAAAATGCTTAAGGATGACGAAAGAAACACAAACCTGTTGGTCCACACCCACAGCATCCAGCCCATCATACATAATATTCACCCAACCATCTTTACAAGACAGCACAAACAGCGACATGAGAGCCTGAGAAACAGAGATAGAGATAAAAGGCCCGGTGAAATTACCACACAAAATAAAGACAAATCACTGACATCCCGGAAGTCTAATTGACTTTTTGGGATTCAGTGCATTAAAGGCATTACATCATTAGGCGTCTAGTTTTCCATCATAAATTAAAAATGGGCTCAGCGAACATCCATTAAAACTCCCTGAATTTTTTTCTGGGCCATCCAAGCACCGTTAATGTGAAATATCTGGCATATCTTATATGCAGTCCTAAGCCCTATTCGGACAGGACTACTTTTACATGGGGAGGTAGAGCAGGATCATTTTTCTACCAGACGTCTGTCAAATTTATGAGCGATTCACACGTGATTAAAAATTTGATGTGAGTGGCTGCTCGATTTACAGACTGCCGTCACCTCAAAAACATGTGATGATATCCAATTTTATAACCGACTTATAGTAATAATGACATTTTAGTCTGAAAATTAGCAGCTACCTGTTCACATCATGTATGTAGGCTACAGGCTGCGCTGCTTGCCAAAAGGTGCCAGCAGAGTCGCGGCGCTGAGGCACATCTTCTGGTTTTGACCACAGACTTGAACGACCCGAGGTATCTGTGCCATGCATGGCAAAACTCAATACCTTCTCCAAGCGCCTCCATACATGAGAAAAGTGGTGAAAAACTTCTTCCCTACAGGCTGTGATGAAATATTAATATAGCCTGAGTTTTTATCTCGGTTTTACAGAAGATTAAAGTTGTTGGATTCTTTAAAAGGTAAAGGTGCACGTATTTGTCACTGTACAGCAAAATGTGTCCTCCGCATTTAACCCATCTGATAGTGAACACACACACGTGGGCAGCCAACTCCAGCACCCGGGGAGCAGAGAGGGTAAAGGGCCTTGCTCAAGGGCCCAACAGTGGCAGCTTGCCGAGCCCGGGAATCGAACCCACAACCCTGTTATCGATGTCCTGGCACTCTAACCGCTGAGCCACCACTGCCCTATGACGCAGGAGTGCACAGTTTGTAAGAACGGCCGACATGGCACATTCGGACAGGACTAAAATCACTAAGACACTTTGGTAATCATTACATTACCCCACCTCTCCATGTAAAACTAATCCCATCAGAACAGGGCTTCATGTGGAAGTTTGGTCACCCTTACACAAATGACTCATTACATATTTTTTCTAAATTAGGAAGTAGTAAACACAGCTAATCTAACATAAAACTCAGCAAATTCTAATGCATAGTTACTCTGTCGTTCATTAGGTGCAAAAAAAAAAAGTTTCGGGGAACTGTGGAGGTCAAGATGAGATCTGGAAGACCAAGAAAACTCTCAGAGGGAACAGCCTGTGTGGTCTGTTCCACTGTGCAGCACATGCAGAACTCTTTAAGGCAGAGCCGAAAAGAAAAAAGAGACAATTGTCCTTATAGAACATCTGGATAAGTGCTACAGACTGATGGCCCTGCTCTTTCCAAAGTGGGTAGTTTTCTCCCCACGTCACTCCAGTGCAATGCTTGCATCGGCACTGGTAAGCATGTTGGTTGCCCTGTGACACTGCATTGGCGGCAGTTTAGAAAAAGAGGTGCTGACTGTCTGCACATGAGTTTTTACCCTCCTAGTGTCGGGAGCATTGCATGTGATAGGGGGAGAATATTTACTGGTTGGGTAACTGGCGATCCAAATTGGGCCGAAACAAACCCATCATGGAGTTCCTGAAAAGACATAAACTGAAGATTTTGGAATGGCATTCCCAGTTGCCTGAACCTAATGTCATAGACAATTTGTGGATAGACCCTAAACAAGCTGTGCATACGAGACAACCCAAAAATATCTCAGAACTACAGGCCTTCTGACAAGAAAAGTGGGAGAAAATTTTAACTACAAGAATTCAAAGACTTTTAGCTGCTACAATAAGCATTTGCAGATTGTAATTTCTAAGTGTTACTACATATGACTCTGTAAGGTGCCCAAACTTTTGCGCAGAAGTTTAAGACAGAAGAACTGTGCATTAGAATTTGCTGAAAACCTGGTGTTTGGCTACAGAGGTTGTGTTTACTACTTCTTGATGTGTTTGGCCAATTTGGCCAAGGGGTGCCCAAACATTTTCAGCACAAATAACACTTACCTGCCCCAAATTATCAAAGTTGTATTTCCTCCTGATCCATTTATAATTTGCTTGCAGGCAGTCTGATTTGTTGGTGATGTTTCTGGTATCTAGGCCTTCGCAGTGGAAAAACTTGCCCTTGAAGAGCTGAACATTAGAAAGAAGCGGTTATTCAACACATACATAATGTCATTTATACTCTTCATTTGTTCATCTGTAAAACGCATGCTCCTACAAGTCTTCACCTGAACTCCAAGAATGCCAAAGATGATGAAGAAGGCCCAGCAGATCACTACTATATTTCCGATAGGTCTCAGAGACGTTATCAACGTTTCCACCACCAGCTTCAGACCAGGAGCACGGCTGATCACTCTGTCCAAAGGAAAACAACCACAAACTTTGTACTACGGCATGGATTTGTCCCCACAGTACCAGATGATCAAAAGTTTGGACACACCTGGTTAACTGTGAACACTGATCATCATCTTAAAGATATGTTTTTTAAACTGGTTATCCACCATAGTTAGGATGTCGACACTAGGGGGAAGGGGGGGGGGGGTGTTTCAAGTAGGCCTAAGTTAGGCCTAGCAAAAGACCATTAAATAACCTTAATAGCCAATACGGCCACATCATCCCTTTCAGTTCAACGTACAGCTTAGGCCTGTTTAAAACGATAGATTCCTGTGTGTCCCTAGTGTGCTCTTTTTTGACAACAAAAATATGGTACATTTTTGGATCAGATGTTTTTTAAGATGATGATCATCACATATTCAACCAGGTGTGTATTTACATGACTGTCAGAATGATGCTAATTATTAAATGTCTTCTTTAGCAGGTACGCCCTGCAGTGTGTACTGTACAACCTCTCAGACTTAACCTCTGATGGATCCCTGAACTGCAGCAGCTATAGCAAAAGAAAAGTCAGCCCTTCAGCAAGTAAATCTTTGCTGACCTCAGAGGCCGTAGTGTCCTCAGTAGACGGAGAACCCTCAGAATGCCCAAAATCCGATTTCCATTGCTGGAGGCTAGAGACACCAGAATGTCAATGAGTGAAACAAACACCAGCACTCCATCCAAGATGTTCCATGTGCTCTGCAGGTAGATGTAGAAGCCAAGGGCCACCACCTGCAAGACCAAGCACGACAGCTGAAGGGACTGAATGTTTTTCTTGGAAAACATCTAACAAAAATGTAAGCTTAAATACCTTCACAGTCATTTCAGCAACAAAGATCACAGTGAATACATAATTGGAAATACTGAGAAACACTCGCTCCTAGAAGAAAAAACAAAAAGAATAGCACTGAGAGGATATATTTAGTTTTAGCAGCATGACAATAGCAAACGGCTGGTTCTGCTGGAGCTATTATGGATTCTAAATGCCTAAGATTAAAGTGTTTTCACTAAGACAAGAGATTCTCTCAACTGCAAGCCTGAAAATACATTACTTTCATAATGTTCAGAACAACACTGTAGCTGAGCTTACTGTGCTATGAGCCTGAATATTTGGCCTCTCCAGAGCTATTGTGATGCAGTTAAGGAAGATAAAGACCAGGACCACATAGTCGAACATCCTGTGTGAGATGAGCCTATTGCAGATCACCCGAAACCTACAAAAAAACAAGCAGGAATCAGAGAATAAAACAGGTAAGACATGACGTAGTATTTGCATATATGTTTACAGTGGGTGAAGACTACTCACTCGTTTTCTGGGGAGAACAAGTATAGGGACCAGTCCTCGTGATCTTTACACCACTGTGGTTTATAAGCATTCAGGATCCTCTTTAGACGGCAACAGAAGCTCTGCAGCACATGGACAGACCGGGCAGTTAGTTCAATAACTGCACAAAGAGCAGGGAAAATGTCTGCAAACGCAGCAGTTAACTCTTGCCTAAGAGACCTGCCTAACTGAATTATTGAGAGTTGTGGTGAGCTCAAAGGATACAGTGAGACATTTTTTACTGTTTAAAGTCATTATGCTGCAACAAATAACCCATCTTCTAATAGAAATGTTGTAGTGTTTCACTGCACAAATACTTGGACAAAAGTATTGGGACACCTGCTCTTTCATTGTTTCTTCTTAAATAAATAAAGGTACTAAAAAAGAGTTTAGTGGCGTCACTGTCTTTACTGTCCAGGGAAGAAGGCTTTTACCAGATTTTGGAGGAACATTGCTGTGAGGATTTGAGTGCGTTCAGCGACAAGACTGTCCCACCTCATGCCCAAATTCCTAACTCATCCTAAAAGTACTGGATGGACCACCATCCATCATTCCAGAGAACATAGTTCCACTGCTCCACAGGTCAGGTCACAAATAGAGGTAAAATATTCTATTCTATTGGCAGTACTTCTCTACAGGGACTAGACAAACTGTGTGTGTGCATTTGCACATCTGTGTCAGCAATGGGTGCACCTTAAAGTAGCTGAATGCATTCAGCAGAAGGAGTGTCCACAAACATTTAGACATATAGTGTGTCTTAGCAAGTGCAGTCCTCTTAAACAGCAGTCTAAATATCTACTGCTTCCCATTTTTAGATAATAAATCTTATAAATTAATTAAATGAACTGATTTCTTCGTAACTTGTCTGCTAAATGAATAAGAAGATTTGAACAGATAAAATGACTCACAAATAAGTTAGAAATATGTGGAATAATCCTATAATATCTAAAATGTGATATATTAGATATTTAGACTAGATTTAGGAGGATTTCGCTTCCTAAGATGTCATTTTTTGCAGTGTTCTGTCTGCGTGTCCCCTTGACTGAGGGACCCTCTAATCCTATAATACAAAAACCAAGCTTCCTCTCACTTTCTAATCCAGCTCGCAGAGGCAGCTTATGATTTTTAGGGTTTTTTTTCACAGTACCAGTCAAAAGTTTGGACACACCTTAAATTCAGGGGGTTTTCTTTATTTTAAAAATGTTCTGTATTGTAGATTAATGCTAAAGTCATCCAAACTATGAAGAAAAAAACATACAGAATTATTTAATAAAGAAAAAAGTGTTAAACAAACCATATGTTTTTGATTTTAGATTCTTTAAGGCACCTCTTGCTTAGATGTCAGCTTTGCACATCTGTGCATGTTCTCAGTCAGCTTTATGAGGTAGTCACCTGGAATGGCTTTCAGGTAACAGCACTTAACACAGGATACGTTCATCAGAGTTACTAGCCTCGGAAAGTTAATTTGTATTTTGATTTGTTTAACACTTTTAAGTTTACTACCTGGCTCGTTATGCATTCCTTGATAGTGCTGATGACTTCAGTATTAAATTTATAATGTACACTGAATAAGAAGGTGCGTCCAAACTTTTGATGGTACTGTACATTTTGTAGCTCATGTAATGTATCTCAATCATGTTTGCTGAAATACTATCACGCTGGCACCAGAGGGGTCACTTTCCATTCACCCAAGTGAAAAGTGCTCGGCTTAATCGATTACACCATGACAATTAGTCTCCTAGCCTAAGTCAACCCCCAGGGACAGCATCTTATACACAACAGCTAGTTCCGGTCAAACAATCTGAATGGTTAAGAAGCATTATACTGTATCAACTGTATCATTCTGGTGAACTAATGGCATGGCTTGATAATGACGTGATTTGTTATAACGATTCTAACTTATTTTACGCACAAGCAGGAAATTAGAACCTTATCCCCTATTCTGAGCTTTTAGAATGGTATAAAAGTAGAAATTATTATTTATTATTATGTTATTTGAAGGTAAAAATGCTACATAGTGTTGCTTTAAAAAATGTGGCTGTGTGTTATTACTAATATCACTAAAGCTGTGATGTTATTCACCACAGCACACCCCCTCTGGTGTTCTACTGCTTCGGGTGCTTGCACTACCGTCACAGACCAGTGGGAACATCAAGGCGTATAATTACTGAGTGTTGGAATGATCTGAATCTATGCCTTTACTCACATCATCCAAATCCTCCTCTGTGGCAGAGTCCTCCCGCCTCAGCTCTGAGTGCAGCTCTGTTGGCAGATGCAGGGCCCTTCCGTTGCAGTCGTGGTACTCTTCTGATGGGTACAGGCAGGGCCCTGGGGACAGCTCAGGGAACTCCAGAGAACTAGGGTGCTGTAGAGAACCTCCACTGGTGCTGCCTGCTCTTCCCGACAGGTTGCCGTCTGTATCATCGTCCTCGAAGCTGCCCCTGCCCTCACCAGACAGCAAAGACTCTCGTTCACCGGATGTATCTTTTCTCTTCAGGCTCGGTGCTCGGCTGAGGCTGTTCCAGCTCGATCGCCGACTCCCCCAGTTACTGCTCGTGCTCCGGGGGTGGCACGGTGATCTCCGGGGGCTGGACTAAGGGGGCAGGAAGAGAATATACTGAAACTATACACTCCAGGGGTATCAAAGGAGGACTGGAGGGGAATAAAAGAGGGGTGTGGAGGCTCTGATAAAGGTGCTCTATGGTAGTAGTTTTCAAACTTGCCCTCAGGGACTCCTCAGATGGTCCCCAGATTTGTGCTCTAATTCAACTTAGAATATATATGGATAAAGCAAAAATGCAGACCATCTGAGAACTGGTTGGAGACTTCCATGGCACTCTTCCAGAAATGGAAAAAGGCTTAACTCTATCATTACTCACTATCATAAACTAACAAAGGGTAAAAAAGACATCTCAGAACATTCCAGCTTAGGCTTTCAGTACGAAGAGACACTTAGTGATACTTTATACAATAAAGGTTTTATTCATTTCCAGATTAGAACCATGGAAATTCATTTTTATTGAGTGTAAAATCAGTTTTGACCCTTTTGGTCACAGTAAATCCACTTACCAAGGACCTCTGATCATAGCCATTTGGATCAATGGAGACGCCACTGCCACGCCTCGACTCCCCCAAACCAAAGACGGACTCTGGGCCAAGAGAGCTCTTTGGGGTGGGCATGGGGGTGGCAGCAGTGCGCATGATGATTGGTGGGGGCAAGTTACCACGAGACTCCACATGCCCATTTGCTGACATCATCAGCGAGTACATCTTCAACTCTGTCAGTGATCATTAAAAATCAGTTTCAGGAAACCAGAGCTAGATAAAACAACCAACAGCAGCCTGGAATACTGTACACTGCAAAATACCACCACAGCCCATTGACTTCACTAAATGAAAAGATTTGCCATGCAGGACCTACAATAGTAAAACTTAATGGCAGAGAACGCATAGAAAGCCATTTTCCTCATCAGATCCACAGACTGTGGCAGGTGAGCGCCAATTTTAATGCAGCTCTAGAGGACCATTGCTCTCTTTATGAGAAGCTATCACTGTGGCAGCCAGACTGAGATCATCCAAGCTTGAATAGAGCAGTATGACAAAGAAGGTGATAAAGTACGCCTTACACGGCTAATTTCACTTTAACTTAGAGCCTCATTCACCAACTCACTATATGGACAAAAGTATGTGGACACATGCTTATTCATTGTTTCTTCTGAAATCAGGGTTTTTTTTTAAGAGTTGATCCTGTTTTTGTTGGAGCAACCCTCTATACTGTCCTGGGAAGCAGGTTTTCTACTAGATTTTGGTGCACTGCTGTGAAGATTTGATTGTATTCAGTGACAAAAGCATTAGTGAGGCCAAAATGTTAGATGATCAGCACCCAACCTCATCCTTAAGTATTAGCTGGAGCATTATCCATCATTCCAGAGAACACAGTTCCACAGCTCAACGCTAAGGTGCTTTATACCTCTCTAGCCCACACCTGGCATTAGACATGACAGTACTTCTCTACAGGGACTAAACAAGTTGTGTGTGTGCATTTGCACATCTGTGTCAGCAACGGGTGCAACTTAAAGTAGCTGAACGCATTCATTAGAAGGGTTGGTGAATGAGGCCCACTGACTTTTTCCCTATGAGTTTATTATAAGGTAAAAAAAGTTATAGCAATAACCTCTGGCACGCAATTCCCCCATCTTCTCCTCCTCTTCAAAGTCAACTGACCTCTTCTCCTCATCTGAGTCGGACTTGTTGGCGTCTCCCTGCAAGGCACAGGAGGCATTTTAAAGAGCCAGCTCTCCACGGGAGCCAGCAATTGGAGTGGGCAGCACACAGCGCTTCGCTAACTGTGCTATTCAGAGTGCGGCTGTAAGTCAAGCCACCAGGTTGAGGAAATGAACACAAATAGCAGTCTGTCTCTCTTTCTCTGAGGACCAGGTCCTTTGGCATCAACACAAGCGGCCCTCCGCTGAGCCTGCACTGCGTGCAAACAGCTGAGGTCTCTTCTCCCAGTGAGGGTGATGCACTGCTAGCGTTAATGTTAGCAGCTTTACACACACGTGTTAGTGACCCGAATGCGGTTCACACAGCCTGCGGTGTGCCAGATGGGCCCAACAAAGGACTACGGCATCAGAAACAAAGCCGAAAACCCAGGCAGTCCAAAGTGTGATAAAGAATTGTTTAGTATGTGCATAAATAATGTGACAGTGATGACATGCACCACTACAGGAGGCTGCAAACAGTGTCTTTATGGTATCTAGGCGATAACTAAACTCGTGGTGGGGACGTTGTTTCAGCATTTAACACAAAACAGGATCCTGTTAAATACTGAATGATGTGTCACTGTACCTCAGCTTGAAAGGCCTCCACCAGGATGGCCACCAGCAAGTTAAAAAGAACATAATTCCCGAAGGTCATGAGGGCCACAAAGTAGAGTGAAGCTAGCGGAGAGGTGGACGCCATTCCGTTATAGAGGACCACGTTCCAGTCCTCCTGAGTAAGTATCTGTAGCAAAAAGACAGAAAAAATGTGGGACCACAGAGCACAGACAGCATCAGAACATAAGAATTGAGGGTGAATTTTGATCTCCCAAATAAACGTCTTGTTATTTTTCCAAAAACAATCTTTACTGAATCAGTTTTGAATAATAACATTAAATATATTAACTGTTCAGTAATAATTATAATTGATGTCTATTTTAGACTAATTTATGCATAAAACATTCCATCCCAGATTTCACATATTATTGACAGTCCTTGTCTCCTGATTAATTCATTCAACTAAAATAAACATTATTAGGTCTAATTTGTGCAGTTTTTGTGTGTGGGTTTACACTATATTTTATATTACATGGATCAGCCATAACATTAGCACCACCAGCACCTAATATCTACCCACCACAACAGCTCTGACCATTCGACATGGACTCCATAAGACCTCTGAAGGTGTCCTGTTAATTCTGGAACTAAGACATTAGCAGCAATTGTGAGGTGGAGCCAATGAACATTAGGTGCCCATGACCCTATCAACCGTTCACTGGTTGTCCCTTCTTGGACCACTTTTGGTAGGTACTGACCACTGCATACCAGAAAAAAACACTGACCTGCCTGATGGTTTAAAGATCTCCTAGTCATCTAGCCATCACAGCTTGGCCCTTTTTAAAGTGATGCAGATCCTTAAGCTTGCTTATTTTTCCTGCACCGTCAAGAACTAACCATTTACTTACTGTCTAATATATCCCACTCTTTGTCAGGTGCCACTGTAGATGATAGTAAAAGATAATTGCTGGTTTTTACTTCACCCGTTGGTGGTGCTAAAGTTATGTATAATATGTCATTTTAGTCATTTAAAAATACATCTGATGTCTGTCACAGTCTTCTGGTCAACTGTCCTGGTATTACACCTGTGATAAAATTGCAAAGAAATCTACAGCTATTAATGTCACTTCCTCTGGTGGGGCACATATATATTCTCTCATTTATTTGTATATGATCATTTGTGATACTGAGTGAATCTCGCAAATGTTATATGTTAAAAAATCAAAGAGCACATGGAGTTAAGGCACAAATGGTGGAAAAAGTCGATTCTCTTAATGGTTCAAATGGTTTGAGGACGAGTCCAATCTTTCCATATTTGAAATGTACCCGCAATGCCAGAATGGGCCAGACTGTATAAGTGTACGTGCTGTATCTTTTCTTACATACCGTAGACAGGTGAATCTCAAGACAAGCTCACTGGCTGTCTAGCGTAACTAAGGGACATAGGTGATATAAACACCTCACTGAAATAGTTCTTTTTATGCACGCCCTGGCGCTCTCAGCTGTGTCAGTCCAGCTATTACACCTGTTCGCTGCATAACAAAAGGGCCGTAAATGTTATCAATAGCAGACACACCGCAAATGTGCACAGTATGGGCAAATACAATGCAGGTTCAGCACCTCAGCAGCACAGGAGAAAATTGTGCTGAAGCAACAAACACTACAAGAAAATCCTTTCAGATCATTAAAATAATCGCTCTGCTTGGAGACGCTCTGATAATGGAGCGCAGAGCCTGCTATTTCAAAATGACTGTTGTTGTTAAGGAAGAAATGCCTTTTGTTGCCCCTAAAGGATGTAGAAATAAGCACATTACGCTTCTAGGATGTTGGTTTTCTTCTCAGGCGTAAAACCTACTCAAACTGCAGTTCCATATGCACAGACTGCTCACTAGGGGATGCCTATGCTATATGCTACCTTAGTTATAATGTATTCTTCAGACCCCCCAGCCAATGACTAGCAATTGAGACACTGACAAGTTGGCTCCAACCTGAAACACAGTGACGATGGCCCACAGCAGAGAGTCAAAGTTCTTCCTGTCTGGAATAGTATCTCCATTCTCCATCTTCAGGCTGAATTTGCACCCAAACAAGTGCATTCCAAGAATACTGTGGGAGAGAAGAGGTTAAGCTTTACCAAATGATGTTATTAGATGTTTTTTTTAATCCAGATATGAGTGTGAAGTTGTATCACTTGTCATTATGTTTTACTTCCCAAAGCCAATTCAGAAAATAGATAAACCCTGAAAGCACAAACTAACAATTTAGCTGCTCAGTCTGTTTTCACTGGAGCTCTGCATCCAGATTAGGGGGCATTTTTGGACAGTGGAAGTAAAATTGTATTCCACACTGTGATGGTTGAACTTAATGGTGATTAATCCATGGTTCACATGCTCTCTGAACTGCTCCTAGTTAGCGCAAGAAACTAGCGTGATAATTTCACCAGTTGCTAACCAATTTGGCCGACGATTTTAGTCGATCTGGAGTCAATTAGTCGTCCCCCCCCCTAAAGTTCAGAGCTGCATCTGACGTAGACTTTCTGTTACAATTTTTCTCAAAATCAAATTCAAGAAGATTCTTAGGGAGATATTGGCGAATGAGGCCCAATGTAATTTACGTAAATGTAGTTTTTCAAACTTAAACAGCGGTCATTTAAAACAGAATGGGCAAGGCCCATTATCTTCCTGTCCATTAGAGCAAGCTCTGGAGGAAATCTGAAGGGGCAGTAGTAGACTTTGGCTCCTCTGACTGATGATTAACTAACTGCATAAACTACATAAATCCAGTGAGGTGTGTGAGTGGCCTGCTGGGCCTTCTTGGCACCTGAATGTGAAGATGAAGAGCATGAGCAACATGCAGAATGTGGCCACATTGTCCATTGACTTCATCAGGACCACCAGTTGCCTGCGCAGAGCCGGTAGGAAGCGCACCAGCTTAAGCACTCGCAGCAGACGAAAGGTCCTGAGCACAGAGAGACCACCGTCGGCCTGGCCAATGATCTCCCACACACTGGCAAGAGAGTCAGCGAGATCAGCACATATATACAAGCAATTACACAAATGCATGGTGATGGACTGGACTGACATCCAGCGTGGGGCTTATTATGGAACTTGAGTGATGAACAGAGGTGCATGACCGTACACTGCAATAATTAGTCCAAACCATTACCTGATCACTACGATGATCCCATCAAAGATATTGTAAGGGTTCTTAATGTAGCCGTAGGTGCCAAAGGCCACCAGCTTGAAGATCATCTCGAGGACAAACATACTGGTGAAGACGATATTGCTGATCTCCAGGATGTCTGTCAGCTCTTCAGGCTGTGGGAGCAAACACAAAGCCACACATCATTAGACCAGTGTTAGACAGTGCTAATAGATTGCTGGAAGGCCCATGTATGAGTGACTATGGGCACTAGCTCATTTAATGACTCATTATCAGACATGCTTAATTATTTGTAGCTTAAAGCAGCATTATGTGAGAGCTGGTCGTCTTTGCTCATGGGTTGCCCCTACAGGCGGGGAGTGCAATTTACTGGAGATCGAGACGTACAGAACCAGAATTCGAAGGTAAAGAAGCATTAAGCGTTTCAGAGTTTTCACAGGCATCTTCCTGCCCGTTTCTCCAGAGTTAGCGCAGTTAGCAGCATGCCAAACCCGGAGAAGCCCAAACACCATCAGAGATGCTATACGTCCTTTCACAAGTCAGTGGAGCAGTGGAGTGGAGCAATGGTTTTGAAGTGGTAATAAGAAAGTAAAAATTCTACGTAATGTTGCTTTAATACCTGCATTAATGTGAAATATGAGAGCACCAATGCTTTCAGCCATAACATTAACACCACCTGTCTAATATTGAGTACGTCCACTATGTGCTGCAACAACAGATCTAAGCATTTGAGGCATGGACTCAAATGTGGTCCCTGGCACCAAGATGTTAGCAGCAGATCCTTGAAGTCATCCTGTAAGTTGTGAGGTGGGACCTCCATGGATCGCATCAATGGGCCTTAAATGCCCATGACCCTTTTGCTGGTTCACTGGCTGTCCTTTCATGGACTACCTTTGGTAGAAAAACCCCACAAGACCCACCTGATTTTTTGGAGATCACAAGGTCATCACAATTTGGTTTTTATCAAAGTGGTTCAGACTCTTATGCTTATGCTAAAGATAATCAATGTTTTTTTTCTTCACCTGTCACACCTGTGGTGTTAATGTTATGGCTGATCAGTGTAAATGCAAAGTCAAACAAACCTTACATAATCTTCCAATTAAAATGACATGACCGGAACATTATTTTATGCTACTACTGATCAGTGTGTGTATATGAATTCTGAAACAGACTCCAGTCTGAAGTCCAGTCTTGTTGGAATTACACAATGATGAAGATGCTGATATGTCAAATGAACATGGACTGAGGTTATTTACTCTTTTTTTGAGAGCTGAGCAGTACTGCCAGAGAAAACCAATTAGAGAGTACTCCCAAAATCTATCCATCACGAGACGTTTCTGGACTGGATAATTTGCCCCCCCCCCTTTGCATTTGCTGATGCAGACAGTACCAACACTCTGTGAGGAGCCTAAGAAATCACTACATCCAAGGTCTCCAGTACAAATCAATAAACAAATTCTACAGGAGCCATAAAGCCCATAGCTTATTCTGCTTCCGGGCTGATCATTTAGAGTGCAGTCAACCTAAAAGTTCACCTGGAAACCGTTCACATTAGAGCAATCAAATATGCCAAGCAATTACGTTATGACCTTTTTATAGAGGCTTCCAGCTCTATAAGGAGGGAACTTAGAGCTTAAAACGCCTAAAGGAAATGTATCTCACTCGATTTACAAAGCAGAGGACACAAAAAGAGACTTTTCCAATACTAAGAAAGATCTTTGTGTGCCACTGGGACATAATTTACAATAATTACAGATTCAAATTGCTTTATAACAAACTCATAATCTCTTAACTCTCCTGTTATGTTGTGGGTCAAATTGATCGCTTCAAAAATGAAAATTTCAGCAAAAATAATTGTAAGAATTTCTGGAGCAGGAAACATTTTCAGCTGGGCTTTAATTGGTGTAATGAACAGGTAGGCCTTCTATGAAAATGACTCATTTAATGTGTTTATGTAATGTTTGCTATTATATTTATATATTACACACACATTCCGGTCAGTGTGACCCATTAGTGACAGCAGATGCTTCAAATGGTAAACACACAAATACCACAAGTAAACCAAGGAAGAGGATTTTGAGAATTGAATAATATTTATATTAATTAATTAAATGAGTTTAACTATTTTTAGATTGGCAAACCTGGTTCAGCACGGGTCAGTTTGACCTAGGAAGATTATTGCTGTTCCTTAGAGTTGAGTTGAGTTGAGTAGGGTTAATCTCAACAATACTGTTCAGCCACAGAGGATGACCAGTATCCCAGTTATGTCCTTGTATATAAAAGAAATGTAAACAGTATATTTATAGTACTTTTTGTCAAAATAAAATGTCAGGCATATGCTTATTTATGAAACCTGTGTTAGATTGAAAATAAAACTTCAAGGCCTAACTGAAACTGTATTTTTGGCAGGGGCATAGGCCCCCAGAGAAGGCCTAATGATTAATGGCAATGTAAAAATACATGTCTGAAATTTGAGTCCATTTGTATTCAGTAGAATCATGACTGCTCCCTCCTCCTCCTCCATCTCTCTCTCTCTCTCTCTCTCTCTCTCGCTGCAGCACATGGAGAGAGCTATTCTTTATCCACTGTAAATAATCAAGTATTTCTAACTTTCTGAACATTTCATTTTCATTTTCCATTTTGTTTTTAATAAAGTCATGGTGGATCGGATGAGGAGGGTGTGTTGGTGCTGTTGGATGGTGTGTGTGCGTGGAAACATTTACTGCTTCCTTATTCATTTCCAAACCACAACTGTAAAATCTGTTATACATATTAATTCAATATTGACTTTAAAAGCTACTAAGTTATAAGCTTAGTTTTTTTTTTTACATTTTAATAACAGTCTAAAAGTAGACTATCATGCATGTTTCCAGTTAGATTTATTACAGGATCAGACCTGATTTATTACTAATTTTATTATTGAATTTTAATAAATTTCTCTGATATGTGAAATAGCATTTTCTGCTGCTCTCGGCCTGATTTCTATCAATACGCCATCTCTACTTTCCAGTGTAGTACAACAGTAATCTAGTCATAACTCTTTTGTTTATGTCATAGCCAAACAGAACTCGACAGGGTCAATTTGTTAATCCAATTCAGTTCAGATCCAGGCAACAGCCTCATTTAACAACCCTGACTGTTAAGCAAGCCCTATTCAGGATGTAAAAGATACAAAATAGGGACAAAAGTATTAGGACACTTGCTCATTCATTGTTTCTTCTGAAATCACAGATATTAAAAAGAGTTCTGAGTATCCTGATTTTTTACTGGAGTAACTGTCTCTACTGTCCAGGGAAGAAGGCTTTCTACTAGATTTTGGAGGAGCATTGCAGAGAGGACAGATTTAATTGCAGTCAGCAACAACAGCGTTAGTGAAGTCAGGGCATTGGGTGATCACCACCCCACCTCATCATCCCCAACTCCCCAGCTCATTCCAAATGTATTGCATGGAGCATCATCCATCATTCCAGATAACACAGTTCCTCCACTGCTCCACAGCTCAATGCAGGGGGGGCTTTATACCCCTATAGCTCACACCTGGCATTAGGCATGAACTTATGCCTGACTTTGGCAGAGGCTCAAGTTTATCTGCTCCAGAGAGTTGTATTCTTTTAGAAATGCTTCTCTACAGTGACTAGACACATCTGTCTGCCTTCATTAGAAAGGGTGTCCACAAATATTTGGACATATAGTGTATGCATGTATCCATGTAACATTGTAACAATAAATGGTGACAACAAATCTTCTTAAATATTAATTTTTAAATACTTCTGCAGTAAGATAAGTACCAAAAGTACCATCACCCCAAGGACTGTCTTACACGTTACATTGAAAGTGCTCACATGATAATCTCTCTGACATCTTATAATTATAATGATCTTGATGTGATCCTGGGAGCTTCAAGGAGACCAGGCTCAGGGACCGAAAAATCCAAACTCCTCAAAGCTCTGAGAGGAAATGTAAGAAGACTTTTCTAGAACATCTCATGCTAACTTCTACAACCATTACTCTTCAAACAGCTCAGAATTACTCTGGCTTCAGGAACAAATGCTAGGTGAGGCAAGAATAAGGACCACAAAACACATTTCTGAGCAAAGCAAACAAACTGCCTCATTAGGCACCTCAAACGGCTCTTAAAGGTAAAAACCAAAACAAAACACTGCATAAATAACTTTATCCTTGGTATAAAAGTATTTTTTTATATCTCTGAGTGATTTTTCACTCTGAGATGTCTCACGAAGGTCAGATAAATCTGTTTTTGTCTGGATCAGACAAGCACAGCCTCATTAATCAGGGCCTTGTGAATTATCATTCACTGCAGACACCATCTTTAAATGTCAAGATGTTTTGAGATGTCTGTAAAGTACACTAACTCCAAAACAGCCAAGCATTACAGTTCATTTCTAACAAAAGGAGAAACAGTAGTATTAGAGGTAACTGCAGTCATGCCATTAAACAAAGAATAGTACAGAGTCAAGCTCTGTGTTTCAGGAAGGTACAAACATCCGCACTGCCAACAGAACCATCATGATATGATAAAATAGAAAATATCTGCAAATATACAGTGTATACTATATATATATATATATATATATATATATATATATATATATATATATATATATATATATATATATATATATAGCTCTGGATAAAATAAAGAGACCACCCTACATGATCAGTTTCTCTGTTTTGTTATAGGCAATGTGTTTAGGGAAATTTACATTTGCGCTGTATTTCATAAACCATGGACAGCATTTCCCCTAAATTCCAAAAATAAATATTTGCTATTTAGAGCATTTATTTACAGAAATGACAATTGCTCAAAAGCAACTGCTCAAATGATGCAGAAATTATTATTATAATAATTATAATGCAAAGAAGTTATAATTCAGATTTAAACACAGTACTTATATCTGAACTTTGAGAGCATTCAGAAATCACTATGGTGAAATTACCTTGACTACCAATCACAGCTTATTAACTATATATATATATATATATATATATATATATATATATATATATATATACACACACACACACACACACACGCACACACACAATGGCATACAAAAGTCTGGCCACCCTGTTTGGCTTGGCTTGGACATAAACACATAAACTAATGAACCGGTGACAAGATCATGACTCATGAGCACCGAAGGCTCACTGATGCTTATGGAGACCCCACTTCACAACTTCCAGGACTTGAAAGAATCTGCACAGGTCTTGTGGAGTCAGTGCCCCTGATTGGTCAGATCCAATGAGGCAGCACAAGGAGGACCTACTCAATTTTAAGCAGGTGGTATTAATGTCATGGCTAAAAAGATTGATTTTTTTCTGTTAAATATATTATATACAGTGTGTGCAGAATTATTAGGCAAGTTGTATTTGAGAGGATTCTTTTTATTATTGAACAACAACTATGTTCTCAATCAACCCAAAAGACTCATAAATATCAAAGCTTGGAGTGGGTTTTTTTTTTAGATTTGGCTATCTTAGGAGGATATCTGTTTGTGCAGGTAACCATTACTGTGCAGAATTATTAGGCAACTTAATAAAAAACAAATATATACCCATCTCACTTGTTTTTTTTCACCAGGTAAACCAATATAACATAATTTCTGACATTCAAAAACAAAACCAAAAACAAATCAGTGACCAATATAGCCACCTTTCTTTACCATGACACTCAAAAGCCTTCCATCCAGAGATTCTGTCAGTTGCTTGATCTGTTTACGATCAACATTGCGTGCAGCAGACACCACCGCCTCCCAGACACTGTTCAGAGAGGTGTACTGTTTTCCCTCCCTGTAGATCTCACATTTCATGAGCGACCACAGGTTATCTATGGGGTTCAGAACAGGTGAACAAGGGGGCCATGTCATAATTTTTTCTTCTTTTAGACCCTTACTGGCCAGCCACGCTGTGGAGTATTTGGATGCATGTGATGGAGCATTGTCCTGCATGAAGATCATGTTTTTCTTGAACGATACCGACTTCTTTCTGTACCACTGCTTGAAGAAGTTGCTTCCAGAAACTGGCAGTAGGTCTGGGAGTTGTGGGAAGTCCCACAAGTTAATCTTTGATGATACCAGCCCATACCAGTACCCCACCTCCACCTTGCTGGCGTCTGAGTCGGCGTGGAGCTTTACTGATCCAGCCTCGGGCCCATCCATCTGGCCATCAAGAGTCACTCACATTTCATCAGTCCATAAAACCTTAAAAAAATCAGTCTTAAGATATTTCTTGGCCCAGTCTGACGTTTTATCTTATGTTTCTTGTTCAAAGGTGGTCATTTTTCAGCCTTCCTTACCTTGGCCATGTCCCTGAGTATCGCACACCTTGTGCTTTTTGATACTCCAGTAACGTTGCAGCTCTGAAATATGGCAAAACTGGTGGCAAGTGGCATCTTGGCAGCTTCACGCCTGATTTTCCTCAATTCATGGGCAGTTATTTTGCGCCTTTCTTTCCCACACGTTTCTTGCAACCCTGATGGCTATTTGCCATGAAACGCTTGATTGTTCGGTGATCACGCTTCAAAAGTTTGGCAATTTCAAGACTGCTGCTTCCCTCTGCAAGACATCTAAGAATTTTTGACTTTTCAGCATTCGTCAAATCTCTGTTCTGACCCATTTTGCCAAAGGAAAGGAAGTTGCCTAAGCCTGACTGTTAAGCAAGCCCTATTCAAGACGTAAAACATATACACACTACAGACAAAGGTATTGGGACACCTGCTCATTCAAATGTTTCTTCCCAAATCACTCCTTTTTTAAAGCTGGAGACATTTACTTTTGTCCATATAGTGTATCTTTTATGCCTTATATAGCCATGGTGGTCAAACGAGGCTGCTAATTTGTCTCCACTGTTCAGGAAAGGCTTCAAAATAGAACTTTTTTGCTGCAAGAAGCCAAAGGTACAGTATGTTTTTGTGAGTCCCTCACAGCCCCTTGACCGAAACATCATTAAAAATCTGTGGATAGACCCCAGAAGAGCAGTGCAGCAAGACAGTCCAATAATGTCACCAAACCAGAGCCCATTTCTACAGAAGAAGGGGTTAAAAACCCCCTAAAAACGAAAAGGATACCTGCCAAAGGGGATGTTACTAATTAATGAACAAGCATGATGTGCAAACTTTAGCTTCAGGCCCATTTCCCTTTTCAAATACTAGAAAGCAGATTTGCTTATAACATTCAAAATATCCAAAACCACCCCTCATTTATTTCATTCCCAGTAAAGGACATAAAAGATTACTCGTTTTACAGAGGTGGGCCAATGTAGCAACTGGAGTCTTTCCCAAAGAAGGTGTTGACTAGGTGTAGACTAAAATAGTCACACAGGACCCCACCTGAGAATCAAACCCCAGTCTCCCACATGGTGTAGCGGCTCACAGACAGCATTATCTGTTGCACCACACCAACAATTTGAACAGTGAGAGGCAGAAGATGCTTCTCAAAATTCTTTGAATAGTAACACTAACATGTATTTAACATATCGTTGCTGTCATGCAAAACCTTCTCTCTGCAAATTGGTAACTTTACAGGAGAAAGAAAAAACCTTCCTTAAAAAATATTCAATGAAAGCCAATGTGAAATGTAAAATTTCTGCAAGGGTTTTGAGTGACAGCAATATTACACACCATTCAGCCATAACATTAGTACCACTGACTGATGAAGTGAAAAAAAACACTGATTATTATGATCTACAGTGACATCTGTCAAGGGGTGGATATATCAGGCAGCAAGCACACAGTCAGATCTTGAGGTCATGTGTTAAAAGCAGGAATAATCGGCAAGCGTAAGAATCTGAGCCACTTTAACAACATCACCAAACTGTGATGGCATGCTTGTGGGTTATTTTCAGGTATGCAGTGTTCAGTATCTACCAAATGTGGCCAACAAAAGAAAGGGCATCCCTTGATGCTTATGAAGACCCAACCAGACAACTTACAGGACTTAAAGAATCTGCTGCAAATGTCTTAGAGCCAGATACCACAGGACACCTTCAGAGGTCCATACCTCGAATGCTCAGATCTGTTGAGGTGGCACAAGGAGGACCTAGTCAATATGAAGCATATTAATATTAAGGTATCACTGCTATGGTAGATGGGTGTATTTTGTTGTTATGGGCTCCATGATTTTTGTCTGTTAGATATTTGTATTGGACTCTGCTTGGCTGTGCCTGTGGAGGACTAGTCTTTAACTGGGCAGTTTGTGTGCTGCATGATAATACCCTGGCAGAATCTGCGAGTTTGAGCCAGGATCCTTTTTCTATGTCACATGTTGTCACAATGTCTCTTTTTTTTACACTGACAGACAGTCTGTAATAGTATGATGTACTCTGAGCACATCCCTACATTCAGGGCACCTGCTTCTTAAAGACTGTTGTAGTGCTTTAGTCACTATCTGTATTGTTCTTCTGCTTACAATACCAAAAAGTGCCTTATCTCTGCCTCCTCCATCTTTGACAAATGCTAAACTTTACCCATTATACCGCACACACACAAATCGAATCCCATTCTAAACCTCCTCTAATTGGCCTGCACTGGCTGAGCTGCAAAGTCCCACTGCTGCTGCATCAGGCACATTTGCTGTACAGGAGGGGATGAGCTATTGAAAAACAATGGTGAAGAAAATGTCCCAGAGCTCTCAGTGCAGAGCAGTGGAGTGGAGAGGGAGAGGGATGTGGAGGGGAACAGAAGAGACGGGAGCTGAGAAAAGGGGGGTGGGGCGATGTGAGGCGACCCTTCTGTGGGAGTACTCCACAGGGAATCATCCACAGCTCTCTCCTCTCTCTCTCTATCTCTCTCCCTCCACCACACACCACAGAGTCTCTGGGCCCCTCGCTACTCACTGTACATCCACCGCATATCACCCACTTTCTTTATGCCTCAGTGAGGGGAGCTGGGCCCAGCACACCACAAATCACCACAGGAGCAGGGGGGCCGAAAAATAACAAGCCATTTGCTGCGATAAACCGCTACAGTGCTGCACCGTTAATGGGGCTGCCCATTATCTACAGAAAGGTACAAAACATGAGCCCTGATGTAAACCTTCTGCTGTCTACCACAACACCAGCGTACATTACGCAGCGGTGTCCGTAAGAGCAGTCATAAATAGACAGCTGACAGAGACATGTTGCCGATGACTAGCTGGACCAAGATAAGCCAAATGAGATGATGTGTATTCTGTAACAGGCCTGGGCTCTGTTCACTATCTTCGATGCTCATAAAGCTTACGCACAATGTCTGTGACATTTGGCGGCCAGGAAGAGAGCAGTCATACTTATTCTATTATGCCCATATCCATCAGTGATCAGGCCGGCCACTTCCCCTGCCTCGCTCGCTGTGCAAACAAACAAGCCATTCATTAGGAAGCTGGGATGACTGTTAGCCCACTGGTTCAGCGCACATTCAAGCTATCCAATGTGGACTCCCAGCTTTAAGGGGCAGAGCGTCTGGAGTGTGACGTTGATTGATCCACTCGCTGGCGCTGTGTAAATACGATTAGCCAGCTGATTGACTCCGGAGTGCTGGGACTGTGCCGTGTGGCCGTCCTTTCACCCGCCCTCGCAGAGAGCAGAGGAGAGGCCTACAGAGATCAATCCTCCTCAAATGATTACAACAGATACTATCCTGTAGAAACTGTGTGAGTTTGCCACTGGGGAAACTGCATTCCCACAAGTTTGGAGTTCAATTCTGTATCTGGAGAAGCATTACAGACGCATTTGTACATCTAACCTGAGTGATCAGGAGGGGATTCCAGAGTGCTGCGGTATAACAAAAGGTCAAGGAGAAACTAACACTCAAAAAAAGGTTCTTTCAGGGTTCTTCAATAAAGGCAATTGTTCTATATACAATCATGACACCTGAAGGAACACACTGTCTGGTTCAGGGGTTCTCTGGATTGGGGGAACCTTTTATATATGGTTCTATATGCCTACCATAAGCTAACCTATATCACTTCAATATAATTGTGAGAAATGATTCACAGGGTTACAGATGACTCTGATTATCATGATACATAATTGTCTTCATCTACAGTGGCTCCTGTCAATAGGTGGCTATATTAGTCAGCATAGTCAATCTGAGCCACTTTGACCATAACCAATGAAAAGAAATTGTGAAAGAATTGGGATGGCTAGGCGCCTGGGTCAGAACATCTCCAAAACATCAGCCAGGTCTTTTGGGAATGCAGTGGTCAATATCTACCAAAAGTGCTTCAGGAAAGAACAACCAGCAAACCTGCAAGGCTCACTGATACGATCCATGGAATCCCCACCTCAAAACTTACAGGACTTAAAGGATCTGCTGCAAATGTCTTGGTACCAGATGCCACAATGGAATCCATACCTTGAATGGTCTGATCTGTTGTTCAGGAACAAGGGGGACCTACTTAGTTAGGCAGGTGGTACTAATGTTATGATTCATCGGTGTGTATATATATATATATATATATATATATATATATATATATATATATATATTGGTTCAAAGGTCCTTCAGATTGGGGAAATCTTTTGTAGATGGTTCTATGTAGAGGATTCAACTAACAGTGGTTAGTTGAGCACCAAAGCACCAAAAAGGGTTCTACTCTCAGAGAACCCCATTTTAGTACTAGATCCATGTAGGCATCACATAACCATGTATAATGGTAATATGATTATTGTCATAGCCCTAAAGGACATGCTCAGCTCACAAAACTAGACACCTAATATTCATCATGGCAGTAGTGGTTTAGCTTGTATTAAAAAAATTATTAATGGCAACCCTGATTTCCACTCTATTTTCATGGCAGATCAAGAGATTTGTTGGAGGTTTAAGCCTAAGCGTTTTACCATATAACACATACATACTGTATCTGTGACAGGGACATACCAGCAGGCCAATACAATGACCTCAAGCTATGACTGTGCCTATTTGTCCCATGCAGTGAATCATAGGGGATAGTACAGATTTAAAGCAGTGGAATACAAACTACAGAAGACACCGAACGAGTCGCTGCTTTACAGCATGTTATTACATCCTGACAGTTATTATATTGTAGACCTGTGCAGAGCAACTCAATACCATCCCTTCCCACTGTGGTAAGAAGTGGTGTAAATTCTACCTACTACATAAGTAAGCTTTTAATGCACGACTCAGAGCAATATCACAGTTTTAGCTCCAACGTGCCAACTAATTAATCCTACGTTTAGTTTATGACTCTTGTTTAATGTTGCTAATTTGGCTACTGAACACAGGGTTTTAAAAAAGCTTCAAACAGGGCCGGTTTCCCAGACATGGATTAAACCAGGTCTTGCACACATTTGCAATGCCAATGATGAATCACTATTGGAAATGCTATTTAGTTTAGGTTTAGGCCTAATCTGAGCCTGGGGAAGTGGCCCGCTGAGTGTATTTTCAAGCTTTTTCCATTTTCTTTAAAGAAGAGTTTGCTGTTTCAGGGTTTCTTCAGTAGTAAATAGCTCAAGCATTAGCTGTCTGAAAAAACATCTAGTTTCATTAGACATCATCCAAAGCAGTTGATTTAAAAGGGGTCAACCTCCGTTGGCTTAGCTTGCACTGTTCACACCGTTCATCCACATTTATATCCATTATTTTCCATTACTTTACTTAGTAAACTAAAAATGCACACAAAAACACACAATGGACTTTAGCTAAAGAAATAATGTATTATTAATACCCTTCAGCCATTACAGTAGTACCACCTGCCTAATATTGAGTTGGTCCACCTTGTGCCAATCGAAGGTGTCCTGTGGTATTTGGCACCAATATGTTAGCAGCAGATCCCTAAAATTCTGTAAGTTGTGAGGTGTGGCCTCACTGGTTCACTGGTTGTTCTTTCTTGGAGCACTTTTAGTACCTGCCTGATGTTTTGGGGATGTTCTTACCCAGTTGTCTAGCCATCACAATTTGACGCTTGCCCATTGTTCCTACTGTCCATTACCCATTATCACCTTCAAGAACTGACTGTTCACTTACTGCCTAACTGCAACTGTTGATGAAGATAATTCACACTTTACCTGTTAGTGGTGTTAATGTTATGGCTGACCGGTGTATATTAACTTAGGAAAAAATTATTCAAAAAAAACGGGTGTGAATTTTGTAAATTCAACAGTAATGCTGACATTTTTGGTCACATGGAGACAGCCAAACCTAATCATTTTGAAATTAATTTTGAATGCCACTACACTGCCTGGTTTATGCTGTAATATGTCTTACCAATCTCTCAGGCAGAGATTTTGCCTGAATATGCCTTCATTTAGAAGCTCTAAAGATATACTACACAAATTGCTTTAGCTTGTGCTGTCATGATGTCATGCATCTCCAAAACAGTAAAAATATGTAAAAATATTGAATTACAGGAAATTTTGTAGCAGTTCTATTGGGCCCTGAAATTTCGACACAATGTAAAAAACAATAGACAATTTAAATAATGACTAAAAAAAGAAGATTATTGTTTTTTGTGTGACAGTGACAAAATACACATTTTTACTCCCACTTTGATCCATTTCCTTTAACTGTAAATAATAAATCAGACTTTCATGAAATAAAATGATCCCCTTTTCGCTTGGATAAGTCCAATAGTGTTGGGAAACACAAGTAGCTGAAAACAGTGCTCTTTTTGTCTTCACAAGATTTTAACAAATGCAAATCCATGACTATTAGGGCCAAAGCACCACAGCACACAGAGCACTGTTCTTGGTAGTAGCTGTAGAAATCAGTGTGGGTTTGGGTAATTTTAGGCCTACTTTCAGACATAATGTGGTTCTCCATGTTTTACTAGTCATGACCGACTACTTTTCCCAGTAGAACCAAGCACTGCTAACACATGCTTCCCTTGCATTTCTTGATGCTCACTGAAAATAGCACTAGCAGTCCTCATAACAACTCACAACACGAGGGTTTCTCTGCAACAGCTGCCTAATGTAAATAAAAGCAATCAATGACTTTTCCAGATCCGGTCCGGAAAACAATTTCCACAATTTCTGAATTCCATATTTTCCTGGATTTTAAGCACAGTACGATAAAACCCTGTGTTTTTAGTAATTTACACAACAACTATCATCAAACATACTCTCTCCATCGACTTGTCAAATTCACAACAATAGCTCACCATCAGAAAGCTTTATCGTCACTGTCCAATAAAAAAAACATGTATCTCCAAAACAGCAACTTTACAGGAGAAGGTAAAAACCTTCTTAACTTTTAATGGATGTCAATGCAAAAAGATTTTATCCTAAGTCATTCTGGAGCATTTCTATTGGTCCACTAATCCAGAATTAGTTACGCAGTGTACAGAGCAGCTACATGGTTCAAACAATTGAGAAAACTAAAGATGGACAAAAATGGAGATACATGTTTTGATACTGATATTTTTCAGAAAGCCTGCTCAAAATATCTCAGAAATATGAGAAAATGTCAAGGCTATTTAGTCTACTTCCTCTGTTCCTCGACGTGTGCCGACTTTCAGCGTTAAGCTCTTTACACTGTAGGAGACAAACGGCAACAGCAAATTGCCAGCTGTAACTAGGTTATGGGATGTCCAACATCCGCACAAGTCTGCCCCCTCGAGAACTTGATCAGATCAGACGAATCACAGGCTTCTGCCTGATATTACGGGTAAAGAGATCCCCGCTCCCCAATGGCAAGGCCAGGGCACAGCAAGAGGAGTTGCAGCATGAGGCAGTGCAGCACTGCGCATAGTTACATAACCGCTGAGTCTGTTAGCCCAATAAGGCCATGGAGCCCTCTGCACTGTTTATGAATGAAAAAGAAATAACTACCTAATCCCTTTGTGTACACCAGTCAGATACTGTACTTCTGAGGATTACATTGTTCAGGCCTCGATAGAAGCCAGACGCAGGCCACATGGTTCCAATTCGCTCCTGAAGAAAATGGTCTTTGTTCCCTTGACTGGCTTTTTTTCCCCCCTTACCCCAGCAATCGCTGCTAAAGTAATCTGACTGCTATCTCAGCTCTTGACAATAGCAGATGTAAAACAGATGAGTGGAAGGCTTGTAAAACACAGCTCGGGATCCCTCATGAAGGATTCCAGAGCCGTGACCACCAGCAAGCAGTAAGAAGCTGAAGGAGCCACGCTGGCACTCACCTGCTCGTGGTGCTCGATTCCCATGCTCAAGGTGTTGATGAGGATGGCAATCATAATCCCTCTGTTGAAGTACTTGCTATCCACTATGCGCTTCATCCTGTCCCTGAAGTCCTCCCAGTAGCGTGTCACGCGGTTACGCTCCTGCAGTCTCTTTTGGTGGCGTGGCCGTGCAGGTTTGAACTCCACTCCATGAGAGAACTCGTGCACCACTTCCCCTTCGGAACGGGAGCACTCGGACTCTGCCAGCTCCAGGTCCATGGTCTCCAGTGTCCGGGCACAGTATGGGCAGCACAGCACCTCCAAGAGCAGCGCTGTGGGCACCATGCCCTTCATCTGCAGCAGCAAGCGGCCATGACCTGCAGAAAGAACCAGGCTCTCCATCAACAGTGGAGACTCATGACGATAAGTGAGATAAATACAAGCCTATTTCTGGAAACCTACCGTTGGTTGGTATGAACATGGTTTGTTTAGAAAACTGAACACATCTGCACTGGAAGGTGGTCTGCTCAATATTTCAGTAGCATTCTCACGCTCTTACTGATGCACCTGAATGGATGTCCTGCTTACAACTGTTTGGATTTCTCGCTGTAACTCTCCTGTGACTCAATCATCCTTCATATTAAGTCTGTTTGGCTTATCCCACAAATGTGTTCAAATGATTCATGACCCCATGGCATCCCAACCAACCTCAGGTTTATTTTAAATGCTATCTGTTCAGGGAAATACACAGGTGTCAATTACAGTCAAATGAAGCCAAGCAAACAAATTACACATGTGGGCACTGAGTCTGGCAGCCACGTTAGGATGATCAGTGATGAAGAACACAACCCTGGCAGCCCTTTACTCCCTTTCCTGTGCCTGTGTTTAAAGCCTTTCATCTCATGGCCTCATAATAAAACCGCCACCTAATTTGAGCATCCTGGGGTCTGTCCTTTTTCTTCATTTTAGTGTTGTTGGGAAACACTTAATCATACAGCACCACCCTCTTGAGCTGAAGTGGAGGTGACTCAAGAACTCCATAAACCATAGGCGAAATTACTGCTGGTAAGATATTTGAGGTTCTATTTTAAAATCCGTCATTTGAGTCATTTGAATCTGAGATGTGAGATGTGAGATGTGGATTAACAAACCTGGCCAGTGCAAAGTCCAATCCAAGAACATTAAGGAATCAGTTGCCTTCAAGTGTCTTTAAATGAAACTACCTTCAGGTGACCTCCAATAGGAGCAAATGTGATGAATAATGCTAAGCCGAAGCAACCTAAATCTTTGAACTTCAAGTGCACCCGAGAGATAATGATGAAATACTTCTCAGAGCTAGAGCACGCCTCCTGAATCAGCTTATCCTTCAGAGGAAGAATGAGCTTCTGTTCCTGGCCTGTAAAAATCTTCAGGACTAATGTATCACTCACTTTCAGCTCTTGCTATCTACACTTACTGATGCCCCAGCCCCCTAAGGATCCTGTTAATGACTTTAACATTTGAGGCATGGATTTTCTGTCACATCTCTAAAGCACTTCCTCACAAGAGCTAGACTATGTGCTCCTGCTACGTGAACTGGACGAAGTGTGGCATGGTGTGGTGACAAAAAAGCCCTTACTGTGGTCTCCTGTGAGCTGCTGCAGTTTATCCGCCACTTCTGCTGTGCCGTTGTTGGATTCGTCCCTCCCTTTGGCTGTGGGGTTTCTGCCTGTGTAGCTGCAGATGAAGGATGGCAAGATGGTAGGATAGTTCATGCCCCCATTAAGCCTCCCCAGTGGAGTCACACCAGCTGTGGTTCCTGTGCAAACCTGCGGGGGCTCGTGAAAGTCACCTTGAAAGATGCTGTGCACCGACTGGATTCCAGGTGAAAGATCGTGCCCGGCGCTTAGACGTGAGGGCAGCGTAAACTGCGCTCCTGGAGTGATGAACCCCATCTCCAGAGCCTCGCTGCTCCCTGTGATGGCCTGCGGGCTGGGGAGGCCATTGCTGAGGTGACAATGGTGGTGCTGGTGGTTCTGGATGAGGTTATGGATGGAGTGTGTCCAGTGGCTGCTGCCCCTCTGTCTGCTGTGCCCGTTTGCTCCACCCACCCCAGCGCCACTTCCTCCAGCCAGGCCGCTGTTGGGGTTGATTTTCTTCCGGCGCTTGCTCTGCCAGGCGTGGTAGGCTCGGGACGTGCGGCGCTTCACCTTGCGGTACAGGTGGCTGATGTACCTGAGCATCTCCTCGTAGCAGCTGCCGGGCTCCGAGTAGCTGGCTAGTGTGCTGTCGTTGGACTGGTAGCACACTCGCTGGTCCTTCATCAGCTTGTTCACCCGCTGCTTCGTCTCCGAGAACTGGGTTGCAATTACAACCAGGCACAGGTTGATCATGAAGAAAGAGCCCACCTGGGGGGGGAAGAAGCAGCATATTGCTTTTCACTCCCTTGAGCCAGAGTGCATAGCAAGCAGTTCTTAAAGCACTTGAAGTAGTAATACAAAAGTAACTTAAGAGAGACAACAGAAGGAAGCACACTTACTATTATAAGCAATATAAAATATATAAAATTGTAAAAGGAGTGGGCATCCATAACGTAATACATGATGTCCACCCATCCCTCCAGAGTGATAACCTGTGAAAAGAGACAGGTAGGATTCAGATATCAAACATTGAGTGAAAGGACCAGAAACCCTACTGCTACAAAAGTGCGTAACTGAGTTGACTTATCATGATGCTGTCATTTATAAAAGCTGGGAGAGGGACTCAGTGGCCTAACGTGCTACCACTAAGGCCTTGCCACTTTGTCATCAGCTGCCAGAGTCTGAGTGAGCACAAATGGCTGCGCTTACTCCGGATGAGTAGGTTGCGCTCTCTCCCTTCTTATTGCGATGTTTTCCAGCACAAGTGTCTGTTAGCTGGTGTGGTGAAGCTAGGGACCTGGTGCTTTTTTCTCAGAGGGAGGGAGCAGTGAACGGATGGGTTAATTGGCAGTATCAAATCGTAAGAAAAAGGGAAAAATCTGGCAAAAACAAAACCCCAGAAAAGCTGGGTGTTCAATATGTGGAGCACAGATCCTTTCTCTGCTCACGGCTGTATCTGCTCGTCTTACTGACTACCGAATCCACATACAGCTTCCACCTCAAACACCACTCCACTTTTTTGGGAAAGATCATCTGGGGACTAAAAAGCCTGGCAAGTCTTTCATGTTGCTCTCCTCTGGGGTTTCTTCAGATGAGAATATGATAGGAAAAACATGAAAGGACAAAAGCTCTGAGGTGGAATGCTAATAATCAAAAGACAGAGCTACTGGGACACTGAAGCATCTTACGTTAGTCAGATATTTTGCTGAAAGTCCACTACTGGAGGAAAACAGCATTAAAACAACACTGTGTCATATATTTTGTGCAGGACAATGTATGCAGCTCATCATGATGGTCCTCAGGTACACAAATTAGTAGTGCAAAAAATATCTATATGGGTAGAGATCTTTACATATTTATATATATATATATATTTGTGGACGTTGTGCATCTGGAAACCTATTTAAATTTCAGCCACATCTTTTTTCCTGATAAACAAAGAGCACTCCTAGATTTTTGCCATTGATGCTGTTTAATACAATGAGCCATTACTTCAGTTCTAAAAGGCCACTTCCCGGCGACTGCAGGCTTTTTAGGTGCACAGCAAATTTCCTGGTGAGATGCAAATTGAGGAGAGTTAAAAGGCAATCAGTTGCCCCATAAGGGTCCTTACATGATCATGTCCACATAGACTAGCATAGTACTGTGCATAGAGCAAGCACAAACTTCCAGACATCGCAATCTATTAGGCTGTGTGTTTTGACTGGCCTCTTCTCTATTGTTTGTGAATTGAGTCCTCTCCTGCCACCTGGTTAATGGAGGTCCAGTGCAGTGTGAAAGGAGACAGCATGGGAGCAAAGGTTCTGTCATGTTCTCTTGTTTACACATGTGAAACAGTGTCAGTTCCGCCCAAATTACAGCGTGCCGCGTCTTTCCATTAACCCAGGGAAAAGAGCAAGCAAAAGACTGACCCATGAAGCAAACCCAAACTAATGAGTGTGCCCTCTGAGCAGCAGGCTCTCATTACCAGAGAACAGAGAGCAGCTCTTATTGTGCGATCGCCACATGCCTGAACGCCCCCAACCCAAAGCGTGTCTGCGCATATTCAATCTCCTTAAGCAGGGGCCTGAGCCACGGCCCTGTGCGCTGCTGCTATTACTCAGGCCAGATTGGAAATGCTGATGAATTAATACACGAAGACCCGATATTCTGGGAAACATTTCAATTTCACTGACAAAGATGGACAATACATCTCACTGATCAAAAAAGACAAATGTAATCTTTGGAAAGCCGTGAGAGGATAGGAGAACAGGGCCATGCTGACTAAAACATCACATTTACTCAAGGGATATTTAATCATTTGGGGCAACTGGAGTGTGTCTAATAAGCCTCTGTCCTTTCTAGAAGAACAGAGAGCTCATTTTTATCAGCTAAAGGTTTAGAACTGAAAGCTGGATCAAGGAGGCTTCATCAGTAACCATCAACAGACCAGAGGGACATACCTGGAATATAGCGATCCAAGCATACCCAATATTATCAAAGTTCACAGCCCCTTTGTGGGGGTTGTGATCCCCAGGCTGACACTGGTTGTAGTACTGGTTCCAGTTCACACAGCTGTTCGTGCTGGACCCGCTGGGGTCAGAGTAGGTGCGCGCGAAGGTCGCATTGAGTGTGCAATTGAACCCATCCTTCATGAGCTGAGGCACGTCGCGGCAGCGGCGCATGCCATTCTCCTTTTCAAAAGAGCAGATGAAAGGGCTGTCCTCGCCGTCCTCGTCCATAAAGTACGGACTCATGTAGGACAGATTATTTGTTCTGTACAGAAAAAGATAAAAAAACACAATTATGTGGGTGATATTTGGGTTCAGTACAGTTATGGGCAATAAAAGGGTTTGCACTAAATTAACCTGATTCACATCAATGATCAGGACCCCACAGGTAGTACTGCTCTGTGGTGGTCCTGTAGGGTCCTGACCATTGAAGAACAGGGTAATGATAATAAGAGAATAAAAAATAATATGCAGAGAAACAGATGGACTACAGTCTGGAATTATAGAACGACAAAGTGCTCCTATATGGTGAGTGGAGCTGCTTTTGTTCCTAATATTTCAATATTATTTATAATATTCTGATATGACTATATAGATTCTTATATTATAAAACACACAAAATCTAAACAAAATATTTCTAGATGTTTTCAAATGTTATAATTATTTAATTATTAAATAATTATCAATTTCGATTTTTTCCTGCCACATTATTTGCTACAAGATTTGATCAGTGCAGTTTTATCACAAGTTTAAAACCAAAGAATGATGTAAAACAAGAATGGCAGGAGTGTATTTTCCCCACACTGGTAGATGACAGTGTCAGTGACATAGTTCTACACTGCAGACTCTGTCGTGGCTGTGGATCGGTGTCCAAGAGAGGACAGGATGACCTTCCCTCTAAACTGACAGCGAGTAGAGAGTCTGAATATCGAGCCATGTCGCTTTGCCATCAGCAGCCGGAGTCAGAGAGAGCACAATTGGCTGTCTGTTAGAGGCGTCTGTTAGCTAATGTGACAGAGCTGGGGACCTGGCACTTTCCTCTGGGTATGTTGGCTGCCCGGCAATGCCGCATCAGCAGCCGCTTGAAAAAAGGTGGTGGCTGGCTTGCCATATATTGAAGGAGACGTGTTAAGTCCCTACCCTCTTAGTGTCGGTGAGTTAATTAGCAGTACCGAATATACTGAATAATAATAATAATAATAATAATAACACAGAGCACACACTAAAGGCCAGCTAGAAAAACAGCCCAAACACACAGTCATTAAACCATACACATGTGTCTGGATTATGAGATGTGCTAATGCAGGCAGGGGTAGGTAGACCAGCACCACAGAGGGCTGACAGTAAGGGGGAGAAGCCAGACAAAGAAAGCAGTTCACACCTTTGTGTGAATAAAGCCATGATGCAATGTCATGATGCAGTGGTTTTGCAATCAACTTACACAATCAGTTGTTAAAAATAGTAACACGACTGTTAGCAAGTCTCCTCAGCGAGTCTACCACATTAGTATACTGAAATCCTGTAGCTCAGAGTCCGTTTTTGGGGCCAAATGAGGAGCCGACAAATGACACTGCTGCCTTCTAATGACATCTGAATTACATGGACCACTGCGCCAAACAAAGCATTCATTTGTTCCATTACATCAAAAAATATATGACTTACAGGGCACGAGGCTGGCCTGGTCAGCCTAAAATTGAGGGAGTGCGACATTTTTTTTGGAATGTTTTTTTAGCTAACACAGCATCATTGAAGGTGTGTGCATCTCCATGGCTCAGGGGCTGATGCTCGACAGTGATTTTACGCTGGGGTGCGATGTTCAGTTTACAAGACTGTCAGCGGCTGAAATGCCATTGCTGCTGGCAACAGTTGACTGTCGCTTTGGATCACATCCGAAGCCCTGACACGCTCCCGGAGGAGAGCCAGAGAGAAAGACAGAGAGAAAGAGAGCGAGAGAGAGAGAGTAGGAGAGAAAGCGGTGAGAAGACAGAGGACAGGAATGGACACTTACTCCTTGAACGTCTCATTCATGAAACACCTGTTCCTCAGAAGACCAGCCCAAAGCTGCACCCCGACAATGCCGAATATAAAGAAGACAAAAAAGCACAGCAGGAGGACATTGCCTAACATAGGCAGAGTATCTAGGAGCAGAGTCACCAGTATCTTCATACCTGTGGAGACAAAGGAACAGACAGAGAGACAGAGAGAGAGGTAAAAGGAGTCATTTCAGTGCTGTTGTCTGCTCTCCCCACTGTTTAGTGCTTTGTGCTGCTTTGCAGATCATGGTTTTCAGACATTTCTCAGTTTATATCATCAGTCTGGGCTTAAAAAACTGCTAGACTACAATAAACGATGTATGGGAGGTTCTACAGCTTTTCAGCGGGAGACTTTTGAGGCATGTGGATCGAAGCCGCCGCTTCACCGGAGCCTCATAACTGAGCCATTTCTCCGGGTACAGACATTCTGGTATTGGTTTGCCCTCCACAGAATGGTAAGAGCAGACGTACAGATGTTTGGCTGGGTGTTGGCTTTAAATTCAGCACTTTCAGCCATAGACGCAGGGCCTCTTCTTTGGACGATGGTGGATGTAATTTATATGGTGGAGCAACAGTCTAACCCTGTTGTTCACTCACAAATTATCCTCTGATTCCCAAAACAGTTGGAACTTCCAAATGTTCCAACCCCACTGTGGCTGCCACAGTGACCCGGAGAAGCCTCTGACTGGGTTCGTTCTACCCTTCCAGCTCCTCACTAAGCCCACCTTGTTATCGACCCCTTAAAGAGTACATCCACTCTCAGCGATCAGCAATAAAAAATGCACGCTAAGGTAGATAACAAGCACCTGGAGGTGGGGCTTAGTGAGGGTAGGTTGGGTAGAAAGGAGCCAATCTGCTTCAGATGTTGCTATTGTGACCAGAGGGAACACCAGCATTCGGAAGGTCGTCAGCCACAACAATGTGATAGAAGGAAAACCTCCCCCCTCTATTTCACCATCAATTGACAACCGGACTGAATTTTCAACCACTAGGGGCTTTTTACTGGCTCCAGCAGAAATCTACATGACAGATATCAGATATCAGCTTCAGCCCACAGTTCCTGTATCAGTTATTAGCGTGTCTCTACGTCATATATAACAAGACTTGATAGAACAGGGTAATTTCGTCCTTGTGTCTAACTAACTGCACTGCCGTCGGACCACAGGGCCTCTCTGATGGTTACACTCATGGACAGTTTCGGATTTCAAACGGCCCTGCTACAGCACATCGCCATCAAGCTCTGCTTCAGGCTAGTTGTAGCAGTCACTGATAAAAGGATAAAACTTTCTAATGAGAAACGCTCCACTTTCCTCTGTTCTTTCCCTAAAACAAAAGCTGTCCTCTTAATAAGGATGGAAGGTCTGCCATATTTAAAGGGAAATGGTTGCTACTTGTAGCGGCAATACTGAGAGAATTCGCATTTCCTCCTCTGGGGCTCCCCCTACAGTCGGGAAGCGTAATTCACGCTTGGAGCTCAGCCATAAAGAGTAATATTACAGGATTTTACACAAGTTGTAAATGGGCCAATTCCAAAGCCCCAAAACATACATTATTTACGGACCCAAAATTTTACATACACCCAGTCCACTAGCTTGTCTGAACAGTTCATGCTCCTAAACACGCATGTGTTGACATGCATGTGCAAAAATGCAATGCTTTACTCTAAGTTAAGTTCCAGTGGCTGACAGCTGGGCTTACCATCGCCACTTTGGGCGCTACTTACAGTGATAACATAACGGTCACTTCAGAGGAATATGGAAGCGAGGCTAAAAAGACCAAGAGCTAAGATGACTGTTCAAAGCACCGCTTGGAGTAGGGCCAACTGGAGCAAGCGCCCAGCGGCTTTATCCTCTTCTCTGTGCTGTGCGGCTCGCTCTCCACAGCCAGCTTTATCACAGCATACCATGGGGAGGCCGCCGCTATGGCTGACTATGGAGAGCAGGGATTGGACATAAGCTTGTAAATCAATGTCTGGCCATTTTTTGCCCCAAACAAACTCCCATACTTACTCTTTATGCATCAAATAACAGCTTACATACTTAATAAAGGCATTCTATGACACCTTTAAGGAGTGGGGGCTGATCTGTGACTAAAAAACTGAAAGCAGAGTGAACAAGTCATGTGACTGCGATCATGTGAGGTGCCTCTTCTGTTGTCAGAATGTATAAACCGGAGGAGCAAATCAGCCGTAGAAAATAGCCTTCCAGAGGAAGAACTAATGCCCCTTTACCCGAAGATAGGCTATCCAGACCTATCCCAAATGGTTTCTTCCTGTCTGAAACTGCCCAAGAGTTCTTAATGCGCCTGAGGGTGAGTAGGCGGCAGCTATCAGATGACGCTCAGCTTTTGATTTAGGTCATACATCAGTAACTCCGCGCATGTAGTTACAAACTATCGATCCATCTTCGGCGAAAGAGCCGAGTTTCAGGAAAGAGGCACTGGAAAGGTCAACCACCAGGAGTTAATGGATACTCCTCCACTTATTCTAATTGATGTCAAAACACTAATAAGCGAATGCTGTGACCACACGCCGCATACCAGTCTGAGTGGCTGAATTAAAGCCAGAAAGCAGCAAAACATGAGGAGACGACAGGGAGAAAAATACCGCCTCTGTGCCGGGACACATCCTACGGAAATGCCTTCTCTATGTGTGTGTGTGTGTGTGTGTGTGTGTGTGTCGGCATGTGTACGGTAGATGTAATTCGGGTGAATGATGAGGAAAGGAGAGGGCCTTAAATGGACCTGTTTGAGTGGAGAGGGAACATCCTCTGTGTGGCCTGTCTTGGCCTCTCTCCCATGCCTCCCACCTAAGACGACATGGAGCCGTCTCAGAGGAGGCCCCTGTGCTGCACGGCAGGGGTAATGAGCTCCCTGGAGAAGCGCTGTGTTACAGAGTGGCGATAGATGAGGAGACCAGCACACGCACCCACAGGCCAGTGCTTAGGAAGACATGGAGACTTTTCGAGAAGATTGGCCACAAGATTAAAACTTGACATTTGAATTAACCTGCAGGTGTGAGGGGCTCCACCGGTAACATCAAGCAAACTGGTGTGTATACAGTCGCAGACACACTAATACAAGGGCACTTTTACTCTCGGAGAATGATAAAATCAGCTGTGACTTAAGGCACCCCCCCCCAAGACTCTAGAATCATACAATCAGCTCTCCCCATCTGTGCTACAATGGAGCCATTAAAGCCCGATACAGCAGGGGGAGGCTTAACTAAGCGCTAAATGCACAACCTGCTCCACACGAGAAGGAAACAAATGCACCCCCTGCTCTGCCGGCCGATAACTCTGTATGGGGTAACAAGAGATGCAGGACCAGTGCCAAGAACTATGCTTGCATACAACTGCAAAGACGTGCATATGCTACGACAGTTCTCGGTTCAGGGCCTCCTGAGAATATCCTGAGGTGATCAAACGCAATGTTTTGGTGTCATTTAGAGGACTTAACCAGAAGGAATACCACAGATGCTTCCATCAGATCGGCGTCATGTTTCCTCCAATTTGCAGCGGATGTTGGACTGTGTAATGTATACAGAACTAAGTGCTCTGTAAGTGGTCTTTCCCATACCGCCTCCTCATATGTGCGGCTAATAAACATCGCCCATCTGTTTATCGCCAGGCATCATGTAGCTTTGCTGTCTGTCTCTGTCCCCATGAATCTAGCGGATGGGAGTTGTGGGGAATGGGGCGGGCACTTACTGGGGACTCTGTTGATGGCTTTTAGAGGCCTGAGCACACGCACAGTCCGGATGGCTGACAGGCTGGCGTTGTGGCCGTCTAGTGAGTACTCCAACATCCTGCGGCGGGAAAACAAAGCACAGCGGTAAAAAAATCAGTCTCTGCAATCAGCTCTGGGCACGAAAGGTCACCCTGTAGGCAACTCCAGATGACCTTTCCTTCTGAGCATCTCTCATTGATCGCATCGGAGTAGAATGAGAAGCGATCCTGGTCCCAGTAGACACATCAGACATTCTTACTGTTGCGTTCATTAGCTATGAGGCTAATGTAGCTAACAATTAATGGAAGCTTATACCCAACCAATTAGTGTCATACCCTGCATTCAGCAAGCAGCTCAGTGATTTTTTAAAAGGGAGAGAGAATTTAGGCTTTCAGATGCTACTACGGTTTTTAGCTATGCATATGATTCTACTTATATATCATAAGTCAAAATTCCCACAATCAAGTTATTTTTAAATGAAGCTTAATTCAAGTTTAACACTGTTTCTGTGAATGAAAGCTTCTGTCATTTGTTAGCTGCATTATCCTCAGAGCTCCAGCTATTCAGCAAAGGTGTCCTTGCTGATTGGCTAAGAGGGTCACTTTTTCACAGTGTATCCCATTTTACAGAATACCTGTAAAAAAAATCAATCTATAACCTATTCCAAAGGATCACACTACTAAAGTAATGCAACTGAATTACTTTCTGTTATTTCTGGTGGATTACAGTATATGTCCAAAAGTTTGTAGACATCTGCTCCTCCAGTTTGCTTTTGAATGAAGGGTAATTACAGGGAGGTTGTTTTCCGTGTGCTGGAGTAACAACCTCCACTCTTCTGCAAAGGCCTTACACTAGATTTTGGAGCATTGCTATGAGCATTGGAAGGCATGGGGCCACGAGAGCATTAGTAAGGTCAGGTAATGATAATGGATGATTAGTTACAGATCAGAAATCCCACTCAAACTTATCCCAGAGGTACAGGCTGGAGCTCCAGCACTCTAGAGAAGTCAGTTCCACTGCTCCACAGCCCAGTGCACCCAGTGCTGCAGGGCTTTACACCCCTCTATCTACTAAATGGCACTGGGCATGATGGCTTTAGACTCGTGCAAGGCTGCTCCAGAGCATCCTGTTATATTGGCAGTGCTTTTCTATGGCGATTTAACAAGCTGTGCACGTGCAACTAAATGCCTGTGTCTGTAATACTTGTGTCTGGATACTTTTGTACATATCATCTGCAGTTGGTGTAGAGTTGTGGGTAACAGTACTGTAACAGTATTGTGAACAGCAACTACACTGTCCTACGTTTCTCAGACAACAAGACCTGCTTTCAGCAACTACTATCCTTAGTGATTCGTGGTCCTGGAGAATGCTTGTGCTGAATACTTGACCATTAGATACATGAGAAGGGTGCAAGTCCCTCACCCTGCCATGACGATGAAGAAGTCCAGACGGTTCCACGTGTCTCCGAGGTAACACTCTGGTCCAAAAATCCCCAGAGCCATCATCTTGATGACCATCTCCACGGCGAAGAAGGCGAAGATGAAGTCATCAAATGCCTGTGGAGCACAGCGGGCAGCCTAAATAAAGCAGCCACTTCCCTACAGGTTCGCACTGCATCAATCAAATGCTTTCCAACAGCAAATTCATAAGTGTGTATAAAAGACTGGCACTTGGGCAATACAGGATTTACACATCAAATCAGCATAAGGCATTCACTACCATGCCAGTGCTGAGGGAGAGAGTAGGAGTGGGACATGAGTTATGGGTCATGTAGTTCTTCAAGTCATGGCCCAGATTGACCCTTGCCTCCTAAGTCCTTCTGAATCCCATTGGCAGGGAGGGCTGGACCCGCGCCTTTCCCACAGCCCCACAGATCTCCAGGCGGGGGCGTTGGGCAGGGCTAAGGGGAATCATTGCACTCCACCAAAATAACGTGCTTCTCTTGCTGACATCTGGCCAAGCCTTAGCTGAACCCTCAGACCTGTACCCAACAGGAATTGGACTAAAAGCTGAACCCACAATGGAAAGAACTATAAATGGCTGTGCCCAAATTTAATCCATGCTTGAAGAACACTAGGAAGAGAGAAATGATACACTGATAGACTTTGAAAAAAACATGCAGCGAGGGACACAATCTGCCACCTGCCAGTGGGCACAAAAATGCAGTGTGGGAAGAAGGAGCACAGCAATCATGATATATGTGTGTGTGTGTGTGTGTGTGTGTGTGTGTGTGTGTATGTCTGTGTGCTCGCCAAAAACCTTACCTCATCACATCAAAAGTCTCTGTGTGAAGATCAAGGCTTACCTGCAGGACGACACACCACTCGGACTGGCACTTGACATCCTCGCAGGGCTGGAACATGCCCAGGGTCACGCAGTTCAGCAGGATGACCAGCATGCTCACATGCTCGAACCAGGTGCATCATAGTCAAGGAAAAAACTCATAAGGCTCTATAAGACACATTCTTTACTTGTTCTTGTATTTCTTGTCATTTCAGTGTCAATGAGCAGAGATATATGTCAGTGGACTGAAAATACACTATATAGACAAAAGTATTGGGACACCCGCTCATTCAGAGCTTCTTCCTATGGTTTCTTCCAGGTTTTAAAAAAGTTTATCCTGCTTTTGTAGCTGGGTAGCTGTCTCTACTGTCCAGGGAAGAAGGCTTTCTACTAGATTTTGGAGGAGCATTGCTGTGAGGATTTGATTGCATTCAGGGACAAAAGTGTTCATGACCTCATCTCATCCCCAACTCATCCCAAATGTATTGGATGGAGCACCAACTATCATTCCAGAGAACACAGTTCTACTGCTCCACAGCTCAATGCTGGTGGGTTTTATACCCCTCTAGCCCACTACATGGCACTTTTGGCATGGTGCCAAAAAGTTCATGTTCATTCGCTACACAGAGTCCTATTTTATTGGTAATACTTCTTTACAGAGACAAGACAAACTGTGTGTGTATTTGCACATCTGTGTCAGCGATGGGTGCACCTTAAAGTAGCTGAAAGCATTCACTTGGAAGCGGTGTCCACAAACATCCTGTATTCAGTCTCTATTTACATTTACACCCAGACACATCAGACTGGACAAGCGAACAACACTGATTATCATTCCACACCACTCTCCAACACTCCACAATCTTGAAAACATCTAAGGTAAAAACCCTCCAAGGATGCATTCAGCTTTCCGAGGGCCTAAATCCCAGGCCTGAGCCATAGAGGGCCTCTTCTGCCTCATGTTTAATGCAGGCCCTGCTCTTTTAAGTAGGGCACATGAGAATTGACTTGCTATACTTGCTATTTGTAAACAACACTGATTATCTGGTAATAGTGGCATCTGTCAAGGGCTGGGATCTACATATTAGGCAGCAGCTGAACAGTCAGTCTTCGAATGGTGATGTGTTAAAAGCAGGAATAACGGGGGAAATATGGATCAACTGGGTCAGAACATCTCCAAAACATCAGACAGGGTCCGTAGAGCATTACCAATATGCAGTGGTCAGTGTCTACCAAAAAAGCAACAACAGGTGAACCGGAAGGCACCCAAATTCATTGGTGTACCCTACTTTACAGCTTACAGGTCTTACAGAGACAGAAAACACAGGACACTTTTGGGACGTCTTGTGAAGTCCATGACTGGATCAGAGCTAGTTTGCCGATACAAGGAAGACCTACACAATATTAGGCAGGTAGTTTTAATGTTATGGCTGATATAAAGAATGTATGGACTGGAGTACATTGTGAAACTTTAACAGTGCTTACACATTACACCAATCTCTTTATTTCAAAATGTGAGGACAGTTAGATGCTCTATAATATGGACCCCGTAAACTAACGCTGGACATTTATTATAAGCACATTCACCACAAAAAGGTCATACAATGTAGAGGGCAGCTTTCTTTTCTAAATGGCATAAAAAAGAAGCTACAATGTTATCTTATGACAGTGATGAAATACAAAAATCTATGATTTAGTACTTAATTAAGCTTTTTAGTGCCAACGCCAGCATTGGAGGAACCGAGCCACCACCTCTGTGCTACCCTGTAGAGCAAGACGAGCCAAGTGCTTTTTAATAAAACCTAAGCAGACAAGCATAGGTGCAAGTTTGAGCCACTGAATGTCTAGTGAAATGTGTCCTCCCCTGTGCCAGAACAGTAATTAGAAAAGGCCTGATTACGAGCAAGAAGCAAAAAAGATATTGTTTAGTGAAAGGAAATTGGAAATTTCATTATAATGCTTCGGTTAGCCAGTTTTGATTATTCTGGTCCCTAAAGAGCCCAGGCAGAATGTAAACTCAACTGCTTAATGTGCTCTCTCAAACCACAGAGGCTAATCCCTTTCAATGACAAAGGCAAATTAGGCTTCTATCTTAAATCACAATCGATCCAAATCAGTTACCTCGAGGTCCTGGATAAAATAGCCAGCTAATTCAAAACTATGTGGATTACTAGAAAAAAGGAAAAGGGGAGAAGGAGGAGAAAGCTTCAGACCCTCTCAAATCAGACCATGACACCAAATGTTCAGGAGATCTGTCATTTTCATTTACATGATAGTTGCGTCCCCAGCTGTCTTGGCTGTGTGGAAGCATGAGCACTAAGGATAAGCGGGCGGTTTACTGGTGCTGCAGTTGTCAAAAAGCGTGACCCATCACCACCTCTTTAGCCCTGTCTGCTCCAGCCAGTGTCAACATCACTGAGACAATCGTGACTAACAGGCAACAACAAGCGCCGCACGCACTGAAGTCACAACAGGACACAATCGCTTGTACGATGCAACAGAGTAGGGTTAAGCATACAGACATAAACACACACACACACTTACACTCCTAACCACCCACGCACACAGCCAGCCAATCAGAGAGCACCACCTCATTCCACAACACTCCACAATCTTGAAAACATCTGAGCCGAAAACCCTCCAAGGACACAATCAGCTTTCTGAGGGCCGAAATGCCAGGACTGAGCCATAGAGGGCCTCTCCTGCTTCATGTTTAATGCAGGCCCTGCTCTTCTAAGTGGGGCACATGATAAGTGACTTGCTACGCTACACTTCACGCAAATGAAAAAATTCCAAACAGGACTGTCAGACTCTTTTCCGTGAGCCATCGGGAGGGTTTTAACCTCGCGTTCGTCCTCACGGGAACCGTAAATGGAATAAAGCGCTGATGAAGAGAAGCTGTGAGGAGTTTTAGGTCACCATGCCTCTGGGAAGGCCGCACAAACACATTTGACGTGAAAAACAGCTTTGGAGAGGAAAAGAAGGAGCTTCAAACAGCGTTCGGAACGAGTACAAGGGCAGCATTCCCATTCCCAAAGTTGTGTAGAATGGAGAAAAGAATGGCAGAATATACACTATATGTCCAAATGTTTGTGGACCGTCTGTAGAGACGCATTGCCAATAGAATAGACTCTCTGAAGCACACAAGCATGAACCAATCGGCACTAAGGCTAATGCCAGGCCTGGGCCAGAGGGGTATAAAGCCCCCAGCATTGAGCTGTGGAGCAGTGGAGCTGTGTTCTCTGGAATGATGAATGGTGCTCCATCTAATACTTTTTGGATGAATGAGGTCCGCTGGTGATCTTCCAACATCCTGACCTCACAGATACTCATCACAGAATCTAGTAGATGGACAGTACACCAACAAAAGCAGGACAAACCCTTATTTAATACTCTTGATTTCCAAAGAGACAATGAACGAGCAGGTGTCCCAATACTTTTGGGAATACTTTTGTCCATTTAGTGTAGTTTTGTGCCAGCAATGGTGGCAGAGGTTGCACATAGCACAGGGCTTGCTGGTATTCCATTTGTCCCTCTCAGGCTCTAGGACATGGCTTGCCACACAACTGTGAATGCACTGAACAACCAAACCTGGGCTGTTTTCTCAGCAGTAACAACCTTCCTGTGGCACATTTTGCAATGTACTTATGGCATACAGTAAGATGGTCCTTCTCTTCAGGGAAAACAGAGAAATGGAGTGTCTCTTCAATAAATCATGACAAAGGTTAACAGAAGTAAAGGGCACACGCCGCAGCCAGGCTGCCTTGATGATACTGAACACATTTTTGTAAAAAAAAAAAAAAAAAAAAAGCCTCGCAGACGAAGAGCAGTCAGAGTTGCTTAAATTGATGGCGTGTCCCTGCAGTGAACAACCATTTTTTAGTCTTATAACGAGAGCCCGTTTCCCAGCTGTCAGAATCCCATCTATCCATGTCCTTAAAAGGAGAAAAGAAACGCAACACTACCAGAATAAGACTTTTCCCAAGCATCATCTCGGCCAACTTGTCCAACTTGGAAGGATTACTATTGTCTATATTTGTTCTTGTTCCTTGCTTCCTAGCTTCTTTCCGTCCAGCAGTCCATTCCAGTCTCCTTTCAAATTCCTTACCATCTGTCTCCATTCCACGCCCCACTCTCCCTACATTTCTCACATTGCATGAACCTGTCTGGATGAGTAAAGGCCACAGCACAGGAGGAGAAGATGGACGGACATACGCTACATGGACAAAACTATTGGGACACACCTCTTAATCATTGGAATAATGTGTGTACACAGTGCCACAGGTGTGTAAAATCAAGTCCCTAGTCTAGCAGTCTGCCTGAACTTTAGAGTTCACTGAATTCCAGTGTATATAATGTATATAATCAGAGCCACTGTTGTGGCATCAACAAGTCAGTTGGTAGAAGTTCTTCCCTCATAGATATTCCATCATTAACTGTGAGTGGTATTGTTGAAAAGTGGAAGCGTTTAGGAACCACAGCAACTCAGCCACCAAGTGTCAGACCATGTAATGTTACTGAGTGGGGTTGCTGGTGCTGAGGAGGAGTGTAAATAGTGTGTAAATAGTGCCAACGCTCTGCTGACTCAATATCTGCAGAGCTCCAAACCTGCTGTTCGAGCTGCAAAGTGGGGAGGACTCCATATTAATGCCTATGGATTTAGAATGGGATGTTATAAAAGCTCCTGTAGGTGTAACGTGTAGGTGTCCCAATACTTTTGTCCATAAAGTGTAGACGTCAACGACTGAAAGTATGAGGAGAGGTGAGGCTACATAACTACAGAAGCCTTAAATTGGCTCCACAGACAAATCCCTTTCGTCCTGCATCTTCAACACAACTGATTGCGGCAACAAATGTGGCTGCTTCCTGGTGCTCTGCGCACCGTGTTCTAGAAAGTGCACAAAACCGTTATTTACTAGGCTTCAATGGCTTCGCGCCGCAAACCTGCATAAGGGAGTTGACTTTGATGGCTGGAAATAACTATTTGTCTCCAGTAAAACTGTCTGCCCTTGCAGGAATCACGCTGTCAATGAAGTGGGACCAGGCTCCAACAGGCTGTCTTCTTTATCTTGCTCTCCTGTGAACATCTGCCATATGGTTAAGTCTCGAAATGTGTCTGTGTGTCAGAACCAACCATCCTCTGCAGCAGAAGCAGCAGCATCTCCGATCAAGAGATGATGACTAACATGCAAATGCGTGACTCATCCTAAAAAGTAGTGGGTTTAGCAACAATGTTGTAACATCAAGAACTGGGATCCGTTATTCTAGCAGTTGGCTTCATGTCATGAACACATACACATCACACACACACACACACACACACACAGCTATTAGTTCTTAATTAGAACAGTAGCGGTAGTACATTTAATCAGCTGAGGAGCAAATTTACACATCCAAAGTGCTAATGTGAGTTTTTGGCAGGGCTGTTCAGACTTTTCCCAGTCGCTCAGTTATTGCTTGTATGTGACGACCGATTTAATTAGCTGCCAAAAGAGTTTAGAAGTGGAAAACGGTATGGTGTAAATGCCATGGTAATAGATCTTGAGTTACGGCTCTCCAAAAAATGGTTTCTAGTGGTACTTCTTCAACTCTCATCATTTTTGTCTTGAGCAGGGAGCAGTTCACACTTATAAATCCAGCCCTAAATGCATGCACAGTACTGTGCAAGAGGTTTAGGCACATGAACACAATAATTACAGCCAATTTGCTAGTTCAGACCATGCCATCAGGACCATGTGATGACTTGGGAGGAGTCTGAAAAAAGGGGAGAGTACTCTGAGAACTGAGGTGCAGTTTTGGTGGTTTCTACCTTCTCTAGTGAGTGGAGCCAGGAATAAGCGTTTTGACAGAGTTAAAAGGGACGTGACGGGGTGGTGGAGGGTTGCAAGACTTGTCATAGATGTGAACAAGGTGTTTATAGGATGTTAGATTGGGAGGAGGGGCTTCAGGCATGTTCCACCTCTCAAGATCTTTTTTGAGCTAGTATGAAGATAATTCATTTCCAGGTTCCAGGTTTCTCCTGGACACCCCCAGCCAGCATGGGGTAGATGTGTTTAATTTCATCACCAGCTCACCTGATTTAACTTCATTAATTACTGATTTACCAAAACAGGTGTTGCATAATAACTAATATAAATAATATTATATTAATAATACTAAGACGTTTTGTATGAATTGTATTCATATTTAATCTAATATTAGTGTTTTACTGTTGAAATAAACACTTACTGCCCATATAAGCAGCTGTTTTTTCAAAAATTCTCAGGTGCTTAAAACCAGCCTAGTTTACCAGAAGCCCTTTTGGATATACTGTGGATGTTGAACCTTGGGGGTGGTGAAATGAGCTTGTTTGTTAGCCGAGCTGCAACCCTGGGGTAGTATTACAGACAGAATATCTAGGCCGTATAAACAATCTAAAGAGATAATCTACCCATCAGAAACAAGACATTCATTTTCGTACACTGACTAAGCTAGATATAGGCATTTTACTCCATGGCTTCTACCCATCGCATTGCCTGTGGTAGCTTAATGGAAGGGTGCTGAGTAGTCTGGTCTAGTACCGCCGTACAACATATTCCTCAAATTTGTAAACCTTTAAAGCAACAGATCTCCCATTACTACTGACATGGTGGCCGTGGTCCACAAGTTCTCGTAATTGGATACCTATAAAAGCAACCAGCTGTCACCTCATGAGTCTGACATGAAAAACAATGAACATGCTATGGTTAGAAAGGACCCCCTAACTGACTGCGTTACACTATTTCTTTCCAGCATGACCTCCTTCGATTTATTTTCTCTGGCCTTTGGTTTCAGTCTGGCTTGGCAGGATAACATCAGAGCTAACAATGAACAGAAATGCTCCTCCATCCCTGCCCCTCACTGTCACCACAAAGAGCTGGGAGTTGGATTATTTGCCTGCTGTTTTCCTTGGAGAAAAGGATTAATGAAGTGATCCCATTGATTAAGTCAGGAGGCCTGCCACCCAGACTAATGGAGCTCTCAGACATGACTGGGACTTATAATTCAGTCGAATCATCACTAAGCACAGACACTGCTCTTTTACCGGCACTGCGCGCCCCTCCTCCTTTCATTAGAGGACAAATTCAATAAAGACTATGTGTAATAACATTCTTTGGCACGGTCAGCATTGAGGGATGCACTCCAGGGACAGGCAGTGGACAGCAGCTGCGTGGAGGAGGAAGGAAGAGATTGGACAAATGGAGCAGAGGATTTACTTACGTCAAAGCGAGCACTGGAGCCGTGGCTAAAAATGTCCCATGTCAGCATAGGGTTCAAGCCTAGGAGATTCTAACGGCAGCCGACCAGAGGGATCTGGACCGCCTGACCACTGCTGCTACCAGGAGATTGTGTGATGAGATCAGACTGAATACTTATCGAGGGCCCTTGGTCTGCCCTGGTCTCATCTTAGTTGTCAGAGCTCTTGATCTCCCAGCTCCTCATGTCTTTAATCCCTCTGTTCAGCTGTGGCTTTCAGCTCTCCTGGTCGCTCCCCTCATCTTCTTCCCCCACCGTGGAATTAGCTGCCAGATGCCATCGCTGTCTTTGTTTAGCCATCTGTTAACCACACGAGTCCTGATACAATATCAGGTCCTCCCAGTTTGGTGGGTACTGTCCAAAAAGTCCACACCATACACGTAAACGAATGCCGCGTCACTTAGCCACTTTTTACAGCTCAGAAGCAAAACTTCTAAAAACGTGGAGTGATGGTCATACTCCCTCTGTTCCGACTAGATGCTAACAGAATGTTGTTTTGGATGTAGCCAACCTTGTAAGTGAATCACAGACCATCAACAAATGTCGCTCGCAACAAATGTTGACTGATAAATCAGTGCTTTACATAATCGGCCTCGGCAGAGCAACAAGAACAACTGAACTGAGCTGAAGGAGAGTCCTCTGTAATGAGGAGACAAGCAAAGCTTAAGAAAGCCGTTTTTCTTGCACTAGAACAGCCATCTATCATTGTCAGGTGAGTGAATTCCCTCTGCACGTAACAGACAGATCCAGGAGCTCCCAGCAGTGCAGCAGGCCGGCTGTGCTGCAAGAGAACCTGCCGGTCCCATCAGAAACATCATCACTCCTCTTAATCTCCACACAGTATGCTGCTCTGGCCTCAGGAAGGAGGGATGGAGAGATGGAACACCCAGTCCAAACACAACCTCCCAGAGCAAACACAAATGCAAAAGCGTTGTCCATTTAAATTAGCAGAGCTGGAATTTTCTGATACCTCCAAGGGAGGAAAAAGGAGGTCAGAAGCAAAGACAGACTGTGAAGGACACTATGGTTTGGAAATGAGAGGAACTCTGCTGAGGAACCATTATAACCTAATCTGTGAGAGGTTTTAAAGGACAAGAGAAAATGCATCCTAAAGCAATATTCGCTTAATAATAATGAAATGAGGGGAACGGAAGGACATTTGGAATTTACAGTATCCTTTTATTCTCTTTTCATGGTTGACTTCTTGGACCATCTTCCACTTGAACCACTTAAAATGCATTAAAAGCCCAAGGCAACACTCTAGACATTCGCTAAATATTCGTTTCTAAAGTGGCGCCCACTGCATATATCATTTGTGATGTAAAACAAAGCGTTCTGTAGGCTGGTCTAAATACACTATATGTCCAAATGTTTGTGGACACCCCTTCGAATGAGTGCATTCAGTTACTTTAAATTGCACTGATTGCTGACACAGACTTGCAAATGCCCACACACACCGCTTGTCTAGTCCCTGTAGAGAAGAACTATTGTCAATAGAATAGAACCAACTCTCTGTAGCAGATAAACATGAACCTACTGGCACCATGCCTAATGTCAGACAGACTAGAGGGGTATAAAGCCCCCCAGCATTGAGAAGTAGAGCTGTGGTCTCTGGAATGATGGACGGTGTTCCAGCCAATTCTTTTGGGATCAAATGCAATCAAATCATAACAGCAAAGCTCTAAAATCTAGAAGAAAGCCTTCTTCCCTGGACTGTAGAGACAGTTACTCCAAGAAAAGCAGGAGAGACTTTGTTTAAAATACCCTTGATTTTGGAAGACATGATGTATGAGCAGGTGTCCCAATACTTTCGCCCACATGGTGTATATTTGCACATTGCTCAGAGCAAGGTTTCCTAAGCTGTCAGACGTGGATAATTGGCCTGTGATCACTTCTCAAATGAGGCTCAAAATGCATTTTGGATGGGTCATTGATTCGAGAAGAAAGAGAGGATGATGTGAAAGCATTTATGGGAAAGTATTCAAATCATTTATGCAATAAATCAAAGACAGTCCAGGGAATAATACTGCTTGCAGCTGAACATATGGAGCTCAGTGCGGAGCCCAGCTTATTTCTTGTCTTTCAGCAGAACAGCCAGTATTACTACTGTATAAACTCAATTACAGCATCAATGAGGATAGCACAAGAGTTTCTGGACACCAGAAGGGACGTTTTGAAGGACGTAGCACGAGCAGCAAGCAGAGACACATGACGTGAGTTAGCATTAACCCCGACCCGTCCCGGAATAGTACAGCATATGGAGGTGAGTGGCCTGGAGCCTGTAGCAGGCTTCAGTCAGGCTTCAGCTGTCCTCTCTGCGCTTCACCTAAGGCTGTGTTTACAGAGGACACACACAGGCAATTAAACAAGCCCTGTGTGGTGGAGCACCACTGTGTCCTTGAGCTCTGCTTCGCCACAGTTTATTTCACCTGAATTACTGCAGCTCCAGCCAGCTGTGTACACAGGCATCTGGATTATGCAGGTTGCCAGAGGAGCTATTAAACACTTCCAGAAAAAAAGAGGGGGAGTCAGTAATAACCCAAGGATTAAAAAGTCTCGGCAGTTTGTGTCCTCTCGCAGAACTGCTTTGAAGTCTGCTCGTTTTATATATTTAATGGCAGCTGCACGCGGCTAGCCACTGGCAGCTAACGGCTTCGTTTAGGTCTGCGACAACAAATAAAACGCACTGCGTCCTCAAATTAAAAAGGGCATCCTGCATGCAGACAACAACGAGGCTGCCAATGTACTTACTGTTGATTACATTGATTAGATTGCTCGTACAATAAGGCCCTCCGCTGACACAGTTTTACAGTTTCCCGGTTGCTTAGTAACATGAGGAACAGCAGCACATTCGGATAGGCCTCCTGCAGGGTGACATAGCTCCAGCAAAGAAGACCAACACGGAGAAAAGAGAGTGGAAGCCAAGACTGACAGTCCGTCAGTGGAGCCCTGAATAACTGCATGCGATTTGCCCATCGGAGATGACTGTCAGCAGTCCCCAGGTGCAGCCCGCTCTGGCAGGGCATCGGTGGATCTCACCGGCTAATGAAGAGCAATGTCTCACTTGGGAAGTCATGTGGCGGGCTAGTGCACAACACAACTGCTTTTGCTTACTTTCCACACTATACATGGATCCCAGAAGGAACTGGATCAAAACACACATGGTTTAATGATGCTTCTGGATATATTAAGCAATTCCTGGGTCTACGTCTAAGCAGTACGCATACTGGAAGGCAGCCATGCTGAATTTCTAGACTTTCTCATCTCAGATAGAGGCGAGGAATGACCTCTATCTGCTTTTAACAGTACAAATGAATCATTAATCCTGTTAATCAAGCCTGCAAGTAATATCTAAAGTAGACATTCATGGTACATTTAAAAATCCAGCCCTACACACACAGATAACAGACAGATAACAGCCATAACATTAGAACCACTGAGTGGGATATATTAGGCCGCAAGTGAACAGTCAGTAAAATGGGTAAGCATTAAGGATCACATTGACAACTGTGTGAAACTGTGATGACTAGAACATCAGGCAAGTCTTGTGGGATGCAATGGTCAGTTTCTACCAAAGGTGATCCAAAAAAGAACAACCTCTGAACCTGTGACAGGGTCATGGGCACCTAAGGAACATTGATGCGATCCATAGAGGCCCCACTTCAGAAATTACAGGACTTCAAATTATCTGCTGCTTCATTTCCTAGTGACAGATACCACAGGATGCCTTCAGAGGTCTTGTGGAGTCCATGCTCTAAATGGTCAGATCTGTTCATCTGAGACTAAACGTCTAGGAAATTGAATCTTGAATGCCGTGGTGACATATTAGGATTGCTGGACCCTTCTATATATAGGTCTTGTGGTCTGCTCTTGGGCTACAGTTGCCAGAACAGCCGGACCTGGCAATACTGGCAGTTGTTTTACTTGTAAATGATTTAACGGACAGTGGAACGGCTGATTTTTAAGTGTTATGAGATCTTTTAAAATCCCTTCCCAGATTCATCCGCACCTACAACCTTCTTTCTGAAGAACCTCAGAGAGCTCTTTGGATCTGACCATGATAGTGATCTTCACCACTCACCTCAACAATCAAGAGCAAACCAGACTAAATGCCTGAGGTTCAGATAAGACAGGCTCCTCCAGAATCCTCTCTTACCATTTTCTGATCATCTGACATTTAAGTAGTAATAAATAAAAGGTAAAAAAAAAAGGTGCACGTATTTGTCATGAGGGGTGTTTTCCCTCATAAGAAAACTGCATTTCCAAAAATTACGTAAATTACATATGATTTTTGAAGATGTTTCTTCAGTTGTATGTGTTTAGGGACATTACCTCCATCGCCTAATACGGTTCGAATGAAGATCAAATGTCCAGATGTTTAAATATGTTCAAAAGACAAAGGTTTTCATGGGTTTTCATTCTATATTCAAATGTCTGAGAATAAGACAATGGCATATTACCACTGACAGGAATGTGACATCAAAGTTTATGTAATCTTCAGAGGTGAACAAGTAAAATGTCAGTGTCAGATTTCAAATTGTAACATGCCTCGAAGCGTTTCTCGACCTTTGCATCGTCAGATTTCGTCATGCATTTTCAGATCAGGCCACAAGGCTGAGCGGAAACATTTAAACCAACTAGTCAGCACTTTAAGTTGCTTCCATGTGGAAACTGCGCACTGACCTTGCACGGCCTAAACATCCCTGAAAGTTCATAAACGTCCAGCCTTACAGCCTAATTTCCACACCCTTGCAAATTAGATTACCTGCATAGCACTTCCCATCAATCTTCGTATATTCCGCCAGGCTGTTTTGACAATGATTAAAGCTGTGCCTTGCTTTAATGAAAGTGCTGAACCATCGACACTACAGCCTACCTTTCCAAAACCCAGCAAGTTTGACCACCCGCAGGCCACTTCAGTTCTTATCATATGATTTAACAAAGCGTGGCTCATCCACTGGGTCACCTCACCTAGGGTCATGACGTCAGTTCTGACAGAATGTCCAGGTTTCCAGTAGCTAACAATGCTTTCATTTCATTTCAGTAAAATTTTATGAAATCAGTAAACTGACCATGACAAGGCACTCGCATGCCACTTTCACTTTTCTCATATGCTGTGACCCTGCACTCACACATAAGTAATAAACACCTCTGTCAGTCTCACGAGTAAAAATGCAGAGCCATCCACAAAAAAGCCCAACCACTTCACAACCCAGCAGTTCTGACCACCTTCACAAGTTCATGTGTTCTAATGTGTGAAAACACTAAGTAGTGGTTTGACATGGCTTAGCAGAAGTGGTTTACCATTTTAAAGGGTAAAGCATAGTTAGTGCTGTTTCTTAAAAACACTGGAAGGTAGAAATTCGGAAAGGGTAAACAGAATTAAGTCATGTGAAAAATTTAGAAAACCCTATTAATGGCAATAGTATGTAGAATTTTTACCCTAAAATAACAGCTTAAAAATTATAATGCTCCACTGACTGGAATAGGGAGAATGGCGTCACTATCATAACCACTCCCGGTTCGGCATGCTGCTAACTGTACTATGTAACTCTGTACAAGTGGGCAGGTAAACGCCTTAAAAGAACTGCGTACCCTGTGGTGGTAATATTACTCTACCACCTTTCCCAACTCACACCTTTTCATATTTCTGAAATGTCCAGTGTGATATGTGTAAAGCATGCCCTTAAGGGGTGGCTCAAAGCGTGAATTACACTTCCCTTTACACATACAAGAAATATAGTAGCATACTACTCCTTTAATGAACTTTTATTTAATTCTTGTTTAAATATTAAATAAATAAAATGTGCCAATTTCTGCTGTGGCAAAAGTTAGGATAACCTCTTTCCCTAATATCTTGTATTTCCCTCTTTTGGCTGATATAACCTCCATTAGATTTTCTTTTACAATCTACCAGTCTCTGACATGGACTAGGAGAATGTTTTTCCCACTCCTCCAGGCAGAATTCTTTCAGCTGTATGATGTTAAGGGGATTCTTGCATGCACAGTCAATTTCACCAATCACATCCATTGTGTCTTAACAGGATTAAGATCCAGGCTTTGACTTGGCTATTCCAGTCCAGTTCCAGTTGGCTATAAAAAATTTACTCTTAATTTTATATGTTTTGTGCTCTAAAGAAAGAGAGAGAAAAGAAAGAAGAAGAAAAATGTTGGTACTCTCAATTCGAGGCCTACTCTCTGAGGGAGCTGTCCTCAGTGTTTTTAGCTGTTAGCTACCTCTTCCTACACACCTCTGTTGCATAATCCTGCCTTACAGAGGCACAGCCTAAGTCTCAATAACTTTACAACCTTTACAAACTTTGCTTGTAGTGCTTCAATCTGGATTCATTATTAGCTGTAATCTGACCCTGCTTCACAGACTGGGCCTAAACTCCACTGCCACTTCTATGTCGCTCTTGTTTCTCCAGTATGCTGTGAAGTTCTATTCACACATCAGCAGAAACAAGGCTCTCACTTTCCGAACTGAAAACATTGAGCCGTCATCAGAAAGGCCACAACATGCAACAACCCAGAAAACCTTTTTCTCATGTTCTAATGTGTGAAAGTAGGGCATGGTGTGCTGACTAGAAGCAGACTAGAGGTAGTAAAAAAATTTTAAGTTGTTGTTTCTGAATGTGAATGATTTAGCCTGAAAGCAGTAACTGTACTCAGGTATTAAAGCAACATTATGTAAACATTATGCAAAAATGGCAATTCTCACATAATGCTTTAAGTGTTTTTTATGTTTTAATACAACTCTAACGGGTGTTTAGAGATCCATTTGAAAGGTCTATCACTGAGATCTATCATTTAAAGGTTCTAAAACCTTTAAAAAAAAATTGAAAAACGCCCTGAAGACTGGTAAACAATGTAGAGCTCTAGCTACTGCCAGGGCTGTTTCCAGCCACACAAAAGGGTCACATCATGTGACAACCGAGAAAACTGACCACTGGCAGGCCACTCTTCCAGACTCTAAAGTGTGAAAGTAGGGGGTGGTGAAGTGACATGGCTAAGCATGGTGGAAGTGTTAAAAGAGCAAGCTCTAATTTTACAGCTCTCACAGCTGCTATATCAGCACTCCTTTGCACTGTGAAAAGTGTCAATTTGATGAACTCAATAGAAATGATGGAAAGGGCTTGTGTAAAAAGTGCTCCTGTGCTGTCTTTCTCTGTAGCAACACCAACCTGAAGCTTGGCAAATGCACCTATACTATATAAGCATTGGAGCGACTGTCTCTACCGTCCAGCGAAAGCTTTCTACTAGATTTTGGAGAATTGCTACGAGGATTTAATGCTGCCACCATCATGCTTAACAGTTGGTACAGTGCTCTTTGGGTTGAATGCCTCATCTTTTCTCCTCCAAACATACCTCTCGTCACTGTGGCCAACCAACTGAACTCGTTATTTCATCTGAGCATAAATTTGGGTCTCTCTTGGATTGCAGCCTATAGTCAGTCTATAATGATATATATATAGACCTCAGTCTGTAATGATAATGATAACTCAACTGACAGAAGACAGTGACACCGGTGTTCCAGCAGCTTCCAGTTCATGCTATTCTTGCTTATTTTCTATTAAAGATGCATGGTGTACAATCATTCAACCCCAGAAAAGGAAATGATAGAAACCCCAATATTGCCATCATATTCCTGTCCTGTAGAAATGGGTGACAAAACACAATCTAAAAACTGTGCAATCACCTGGTGCGTCTTCTTCACTTTCAGCCATTTGATCTCAGAACAATATTCTCCATATTCTTCATACTCTCCCTGCTGCCACTGGCTTAATCTATTATTCTTTTGATAATGTGATTTTGCTACAAAGGAGATGCAAGAGACAGAGACAGACATGGATACAGATAGAGAGAAAGAGAGAGAGAGAGAGAGAGAGAGAGAGAGAAATAATCAAACTGCATACCACTTTGGTTGTCTCCATAGGAACACTGTCTCTCTGACAGTCTCTCTGAGGGAAGCATGCCTAACGGTTAGCCCTCTACACACACCTTTGCGGCGTAAATGTGGCTTACTGAGACAAAGCCCAGGATAAAAAAAAAAGAAAAGTACCTGCATTAATTACCTGCATTAATTACCTACATTAATGTACACAGTGAGCATCCAGGTAATGTGTAAAAAATTCCGGTAACTAAAGGTGACACAGAACACCTGTGCAAACAAACTAATAAATGTAAATATGAAAAAATACAAGCGCCTAATTTCCAATGGGCATCGCATCATAAAACATGCTTTAACCAATAATAGCAGGTTCCACTTCTCTTCCCAACACTCTCACTTACATGATATGTGCAAATATTTATGGACACCCCTTTTAATTAATGCATTCAGCTACTTTCATGCTGACACAGGTGTGCACACACAGCTTGTTCAGTCGCTGTAGAAACATGAAGCTATTGGCACCATGCTGCCTAATGCCAGACGTGGGCTAGAGGAGTATAAAGCCCCCCAGCATTGAGGTGTGGAGCAGTGGAAGAACTGTGTTCTCTGGAATGATAGATGATGCTCCATCCAATACTTTTGGGACGAGTCAAAGAGTTGGGGCTAAACGAGGCAGGTTGGAGATCATCAGCCAACATCCTGACCTCACTAATGCTCTTGCTACTGAATGCAATCAAATCCTCACAGCAATGCTCCTCCAAAATCTAATTCTTCCATGGACGGTAGAGACAGTTGCTCCAACCAAAACAGGATTAACTCTTTTTTTAATACCTTTAATAACAATATGAACAGGTGTCCCAATACTTTTGTCCACACAGTGTATCACTGAGATAAAACCGAGCTCCTCCCTGATGCTGTGTGTGACTCAGAAGTACATCAGGCAGGAAAAGGAGTTTGTGATTCCTGCTGAATTCATACCGTAGCAGAAGATAAGGGTAAGCGAGTAAACAGCGAAGGGGAAGCAAGGCTGGCCTCTCTGTGATTATTTGCACGGATCTGGGAGAAAGAAAATGGCACTGCTGTTTGCCTAATGCAGGACTAAATGTCCGTGATCAGCAATGGCTGACACGCACCGGCCCTGCTGGCAGAGCTGCACGCGCTAACTGTGGCTTTATTGTCCTTCCCGAGCCAAGCAGCAGGCCGCACATTGATAATTAAATCAGCCAATTACATCGATACAATTTGTAAACAATAGCGCTTGATATCTCCACAAGCTATAATTTCCAGTAACTAGTCTGTAATCTTGCGCACTTGAGTTTGGTGGGAAAAATGTCCGTCACGACATTCATCCACCGGCATTCTTCACAGACGTTGTTTATAATGTGTACAGAGCACGGCAGCTGATTAGAAAGCGCACAAAATGGAGCAGAAACTGCACTGGGCGGCTCCGCCAGCGCTAATGACGGAGAGGGCCTGTCTCCTCTCTATTGTTTTCTTTTGTCTTTCAAGTTCCAAACAATCCCACTTAGGGGGAAACAAATGTACATGCCCCTTGAAATAGCTAGAGTGAGCTATTTTGTACATGAAATTGAATTTTGGGCAGACAATAGATTCATCACTTACCATATGCCCCCTGCTTAGCAACTAGGGCATACTGAGAGGGAGAGCGAGATAGCGACAGATACAGAATGAAAGAGAGAGAGGCCGAGAGAGAGAAACACAGTGCCATAAAATGCAATAGTAGTAAAGAGAGTTTCTCTATGGGAGAGGAATATAAACTACATGGCTGTTCCTCCCTGCCGACAATAAACAGTATTTTAACACTGGCTGCGTGATTAGTGCATGGAAATGAGCAGCTTGTGTAACACAATTATAAATGATTGGGGCTGAAAAAAGTGGAAACTCTGCAAACGAATGTGCAATGCTAATGCATTCAAGCTCTTCAAACTCAACGCAGATACTCTGTAGACTAGTTAGCGAGACGTGCTATAGCATATTTAATGACTGAGAAAGTGACTATCAAAGAAGCCGGCGCAGATATAACTACATGTGAGTTATGAATTTTTTATTTGACTTTTGAACACATCTACAGCACAAACCCTACACTCAGGCAGGCTGTCAGGCTCAGAAAGCCCTCAGGCCACTGCGGTGCAAGCACCAGGCAGCCTCAGCTAAGGACAAGGTTAGAAACAAGGATGGTTCTGGGGGGAGGAACCATTCACTGCTTAAGCTTGCAGCCACATGAGATCCCATAGAAGAGAAAAGCCAACAGATGATTGCCAAGTCTGCATAAAAAATGTATATCTCATCTCAAGATATGAGCCAAGGCTCCTTGAGGATTCTTTGTAAAGACTGGTGTCTCACTGATTCTACACAATGTTGATGCGCACCTGCCTGGAAGAAGAGCTGCTGCCAAGGCTTCTTGAGAGCTTTTCGTCCAGTTGATGTCTCACTGATGTCAAGGCACACCTCCCTAGGAGAAGAGCAGTCTAGGCTCCTGAAGAGTTTTTCTTAAAGACAGGTGCCTCAACGATTGTACATTGTTGATGCACACCTACCTGGAAGCTCCTTAAGAGCTCTTCTTCCAGGTAGGTGTCTCAATGATTCTATATAATGTTGAAGAATACTTCCCTGGAAGAAGAGCTCTTAAGGAGCCTTGGCAGCTCTTCTTCCAGGCAGGTGCCTCTCTGATTCTCTATGTAATGTTGAGGCACACCTACCTAGAAGAAGAGATGCCAAGGCTCCTTAAGAGCTCTTCTTCCAGGCAGGTGTCTCACCAATTCTGCACCATGTTGATGCACATCAGTAAGACTTGCAAACACAGCTAACTCTCCACCTGTAGAAAAAGTAACTATACAGTAGATATAATATATTTGTAAACAGCAGCTGGTTCGTGAGGACGAGAGCAGACTCACAAATGGCTTTTCTCCTGTAAACATTTTCCCCCAGCGCTTCCAACAAGTACCTCCCTCAGCCTGCTGCATTCTCACTGCTGGATCTGATTGGTGGAGAGCCGCTCTCCCACTATCACTAGCACAGTGGATGGGAATCACATAGAGACGCAATTAGTGCGGGCCCAGGTTGCCATGACGATTTGTGACTGTGCATCTGCTTGAATGAGAAGCGGCGCTTTCCGCAAGGCCCAGAGACGCCCACGGATCCGCCGAGCTGCTCTGCAGGTTCCACGCGTGGTTTTCTGGCGCCAAGGCCGTGTTACTCACAAACGGGAAAAGTTTTTTTTTCTCAGGCGTTAACTCACGCATACCTCGGCGGTCCCACCCCAGGGAGGCTTCATGCTTGCAGCGGCTTGGGGTGTATTAATCATTAGTGTAGCACGGAATTCCTCTTCCGTTGGATGCACACATCCCCTGCCAACTCAGGAGGGGCGTTTGACAGGTGCTGTCAAAACCACAGCCTTCCATAGTCTCCGAATGCTGTCGCCTCCGAACAGAGGCCCGATCTATTGCTGTGCCTCTTAAAGACAATGAGAGATTGCTCTTCAGGCCTGCCAGGAACGTCCCCTTCATCCCCTCTCTGCTGTAAATCTTAGGGAATGTGATTTGTGATGATTCGCTTTCCCTAATGCGCTGAATGTCTGAATCACTGACTTAGCAGTGAAGCACCTCAGGCTGCGGAGTCATTTACCTTGTTTAAAGACAACAAACCTGTTCACCCCCAGAGGTATGACGTGCATACAGGCGCATGCAGACACGCACACACACATGCTTGGGGTGGGTGGTATGCTGATATGAGGTAAGTCAGATGTTCCGCTCACTGTTCCTCACTCGGTGGACAACACATGTTCACTATATTGAAGCTTATGTATCTCCATTTCAGCAACTGTTTAAATAAAAAATGTGAATTAATGGGAATTAAATTAATGTTCTTATTCTATAATTATTTTTATTATTGCTATTATTAGTACTACAGGATGTTACAGATAACACTGTAATTATCATTAATATTATTTTTAGTTTAGGATATTGCTGTCAATAGTATTATTATGAATATGACTATGTACATTGTAATTATTGTTATTAATACATATATATGTGTTATTATATCATATTACTGTTATTGATGTAATGTTTTATTAATACAGGATCCTACTGTTCATATTACAGGATTTACAGGATATTACTGTTAATACTGTCATTATCATTATTCTAGTAGCCTATTATTATTATTATTATTATTACTTCTACTACAGGTTATTACTGTTAATACTGTCATTGCCATTATTCTAGTAGCCTATTATCATTATTATTATTATTATTATTATTATTATTATTATTATTATTACTTCTACTACAGGTTATTACTGTTAATACTGTCATTGCCATTATTCTAGTAGCCTATTATCATTATTATTATTATTATTATTATTATTATTACTTCTACTACAGTCTATTACTGTTAATACTGTCATTGTCATTATTCTAGTAGCCTATTATTATTATTACTATTATTATTATTAGCAATACTACAGGATATCATGGTTAATACACTCATTATAAAGGGTGGGCCGGAAGAGTTCTCTCAGGTCTCCCAGAGAAACTCCGTTAACACGGCTGACATTCTCCACTGAGCCCTGCCTTGATGTCCCAAGGAGGGTCTCACTGTCACCCTTTCATGCCTGTCAGGATGAATGGCTTTCCACACTCCTCCCCAGCTGCCAGCCGCACAGGAGGCAGAGAGAAAGAGACAGACAGACAGATAGAGATACAGAACAAGAGAGAGAGAGAGAGAAAGCACGGGAGCCTGCGTGGGCTTTCAAACGGCTACCTTCACCCACCTGCATTACCCTTTCAGGCTCAGGGGACTAAGCGAGTGAGACAGGTACCTGCTGTGAGTTTGGGTTTCAAGCAGTGTTGATAAAAAGCAGATTCCCGACCCCTCCTGTCTCCTGCACAGGTTCTTAATAAAAAAAGACCTCCTTTAAACCCATCTTCAAGGAAGGGTATGTAGAGTGCTTTTGTCAGAAGATGCACCTCGGCACACTGTGGCTGGAGGGGGGGTGTAATCTGAGCAGGACTGTTAGGGGTGTAGGAAAATTGTGATGTATTGTAATATTGTGTTTTTCAAAGCTGTATCGATTTTCTAAAGCATGTTATGGATTATTTAATTAATAGTTTACATGTACAGATGTGTTAAATCAACCATTGTTAAATCAACATTGCTAGTGATAAATAAACACTGTAAGTGTAAACCTACAAACACTAACAATGTTGATTTAACGTTGACAAGTTTGCTGTGCAGTGGTTCATTTTGTGTCGTGTTCAAACTCCGAACACTAGATGGCAGTGTTGTCTTCAGATCCCACTGTTCTGATCGCATTCAAAAGGAACCTTTTCTTTTAGTTTTATTAATTGATGTTTTTTTTTTGCATCCAAGATTTTTACATACATTTATATATATATATATATATATATATATATATATATATATATATAGTGAAAACTTTAAAAAACAAAAATCAATATATCATCTTGCTTTCTGTGTCACAATATATGGCAATGTATTGAATTATAACCCCTGGATTGTGGTACAGGTTCTCGGTAGCAGCAGCTCTGTACAGCACAATCCTAGGGAAGAGCACAGCGCTGGATCAGCCCGGGAAACAAGGTTAATAAATAACTTATGGCCCTTATCAAATATTTGCACTCCAGCGGCCTTGCATGCATCAAGGAGGGATGTTTTATCCCTGTGTCTCTTTGCTTAACGGCTTCTTAACGCCGCTTATTGCCTGATTCTACCCACATTAACAGCTAGATGAGACGCAGCTGGGGAAAACAGGCCACATGGACTCGAAACGCGAGGGGACATTTTGTGAATTCAGTGATAAACACAAATAAGCTCATATCCATATTTCATCCAATCTGTCTCAGTCTATACTTACATGTATGATACAAATCTGTCTCTGACAGCAGATATTCACAGCGGTGTGTATTCCTGTTTATACGTGTGTGTGAGTACATCAACACTATACCCCGTCTGTATAGAGTCCTATGTCACATGCTGGGGATGATGATGGAGGCGACAGCTCTCTGCAGCTCAAGGCAAAGACAGACATTGTTCTGCATTCAAATGGACAGGACTTCCTCTGGCTCTTTTCCTGATGTTGTTATTGACAGCACAGCAAGTCAAATGCACGTCACGGCTGCTTTCCCGGACTGTCTCGATGACCAGGGCCTTTCAGACACACACACAATCTCCACGTCTTTCCTGGTATGACATCTCACCCTTTATGACATCTACCACCAACCCCATTATATCTGTCACACAACTTACAGAGAGACACCGACCGAGAGAGAGAGGAAAAGAGAGAGAGACGGAGAGCGCGCGCGCGCGAGAGAGAGAGAGAGAGAGAGAGAGAGAGAGAAAGAGAGAGAGAGAAAGAGAGAGAGAGAGAGAGCACAAGGCACAAGGATGGCAATAAATATTTTCTTGTGATCTGTTTCACGTTGCAGATCTGATTAATATTCTAGGGGCTGCTGCCTCCTGCAATATCTTCTCTTTCAGGTACAGAGACGCTCTGATCATTAGGAGAGATTACACATCATCCTTTCTCAACACCAACACCAAACCAAATCCAGCATCCAGCATTCCTGTGAGGCTCATCTCATTATAAGCATACATTCATTTGACAGCTGGATTATAAGTCTTTAACCTCTTAAACAGCTTATGCACCTCAGCTTATGCACACTTTCAGCCCACCGGTGGGACATAGGCCTTTTTTAAGGGGTAAATTCCCTGCACTGTGAAACTTGTAAAATGGAAAAGTAAAGCTAAACATACATACACTTGTACAGACTGAATTCGCAAAGACTAATAATCTTGCAGGGCCACTATTTGTAAGAATGCATCTAGATTCCTTTTGAGACTATTTCCCATCATACAATCCTGGTGGAAATTCACAAGAAGGTAAAATAGAAGAGAAACAGTAGCAGCTTTTGGAAATATATATATATATATATATATATATATATAGTGAAAACTTGATTTAAAAAAAATGATTTTAAGATGAATAAAAACAAAAATCAATATATCATCTTGCTTTCTGTGTCACAATATATGGCAATGTATTGAATTATAACCCCTGGATTGGTTCTCGGTAGCAGCAGCTCTGTACAGCACAATTCTAGGGAAGAGCACGGCGCTAGACCCCCCCCCCCCCCCCCCCCCCTCTGAGAATACGTCTTTCTATTCTCAGAATCCTGACCATGGAGTGCTGAGGTGTTGATGGGATTCTAACTTATGATTACCTGTTTGTTGACAAGCAGGCAGTTTTGACAGTTGCTCCACTCTAGAGCTGTGAAGTCATGTACATTTCTGAGTCCAAGAAAGAACAGAAAGGGTAAATTTACTCAGAACTGTGTTTTTATGTAGTGTAATTTCACAGCTCTGGACCGGTCCTACGGTCTAACTGCAGCCCATCAAGTGTGAGGAGATCATAAGCTCAAATCCTAGCAAGAGCTCAGTGCTCCAGTGTTAAAAGCCTCCCAGTCTGGGGATGTCATATGATAGGAGGAGATGGGAATGAACATTAAACAGATTGAGGGGGAGGAGCCACAGATTGAACATCTTACACAGCATTAATCAGATCAGTTTTAGCTGAAGCTCATTTACTGATGTGTTTGAGGCTCGACTCAATATGTATTGACTCAACTAAGACGCAGAAGCAAAAAATTTAAAAATGTCTATAAATAATGTTCTATATCTCTGCAATGGTAATCCTGCTGGATTTTAGCCCCAGTTTATTCCCCATTTCAACATTTCATAAAATTGTATGCAGCAGTATTGGCAGACACGCACAGGAAAAATACTGGATGTCAGCATCTGCCTACATATCCCAGACTGGTGCATCCCTAATGGCCAAACTCAATTCTAGGGCTATCAAATAACAGGAATTCTGCCCGTCTCCACTAAAACCAGTGCTGACAAACAACTAGACTAGATTAGACTGGGAATCGTCATCATTTTGCAGTTGTGGCGGCTTCCAAAAAATCCCCACACGTAATAGTAAGCTGGGTCATGTGCTTTTCAGAGCTAATTATGGGTGTGTGGTCGGGCTGCAGTGCCAGAGCCTCCTCCACACTCTGCAGCACCTTGGACAGCGTCGGTGACTCAGAGGAGCTCACCTGTGGAGAACTGGCCCACGTCTCCATCCTGCTGCTCCAACACGGAGAGCCACAGACTGGGCCTGCAGCTTTTGCATGACGTGTGTGTGCGTGCCTTAAGCTGTCTCTGCACCAACTGGACGCAGGGGAAAAAGCATGGTACTATCCGCTGTTTTTTTCACCGGAGTCAAGCCGTGGTCAGACTGAACGCAGACAAAATCTTAAAACTCCAAAAGATAAAATCTGTTTGTGGTTCGTCCAGGTGAATTTTAACTCCAAAAAGTCACGAGCACTTGAAACATGACCCAATAGAGAGCAAGAAGGCAGCCTGTAGCCGTTTCTTTTTAGCAGGAAAAAAAGAAAACAGACAACATAGACAGGTACTGAAGCTAAAGTTACCTGTTCACTGATTCACTATGATTTGTAACTGATGCAAAGCCTCCATCATACCTTCCCTAGATTCAGACGGTCTAGAACCGACATCATTTAGATGAGCCACTACTCACCCAACCCCCCTTTCCATCCCCCAAAGGTACACGGCCTCAGCGTAACACAAAAGCATCAGAGTAGTACGCCAAAAGGTCATTCCTGCTGAATGACTCCCAAACAGCCTGTGATTAATTTAATCAGTTATTTCTATTTGGATCCCTCACACAAACCACCTGCGCTACAAATTCTCTATTCCAAAACCTGCCCTGTCGCTTCCCTGCAGATCACAGGGCTTCTTATGACATAACTACATTAGCAACATTCACTCACACCTAGCACAACCAATACACCTACCATGTGTATTTTTCAGGGTCACTGGAATCATTAGGCGCAACACAGGAATCGCTCTTGGAGAGGCCGCAAGTCCATCGCACGGTAACACATACCCATGCACCCATGCACCCATTCACTCACACCCAGCATGGCCAATTCATCTGCCATGTGCTTCTTCCAGGGTCACGGTGGGTCCTGAGCCGACCCAGAATCATTGTGCTTTTCGAATGGGGTGCAAGTCCACTGCATTGTACCATGGCCAATTCACCAAACGTGTGTATTTTCCAGTGTCACGGTGAGTTCCGAGACACCCGGAATCTTCAGATCTTCATACTTCTGATTTTCTCCTTTTGTTTTATATTTTATTTTATAGAGTGTTTATTTTTTACGGTAGCAACTGTGACAACTGCAATTTGCCTCCTGGGATCAATAATGTATTTCTGATTCTGATTCTGATCATTGGATTAAACGCAGGATTCACCCTTTGAGAGGATGCAAGTCCTTCGTAAGGTACAACACACCCATTCACCCACACACTCACACCTAGCCGGCAATGTTCCGTGGTTAATTCACCTTCAGGGTCATGATAGCTTCTGAGTCACCCAGAATCTTTGGGTGCAAAGCAGGAATTGCTCTTGGAGAGGGTGCAAGTCCATCGCAGGTTACCACACACAGCCATTCACACCTAGAGTGCAATGTAGCATGGCCAACTCACCTACCATGAGTGTTTTTGGGAGGTGGGAGGAAGCCGGAGTATCGGGAGAAAGCCCACACGAACACAGGGAGAACACACCAAACTTCCCTGGAGCTGTATGACACACACTGTATGACCTGAGAAGCTGAGGAGCCACCGCGCTGCCACTAATTACATCTCTAAGTCTATTTTTACTGCTTATACCTCTCTCAAGGCACTCTCAGACATTTGTTTCACAGCACATTGGTTTACAGTCAAATCCATTACTTAACAACATCCAGCAGGTCTGGTTGTTCTCGCGGTTGACTGGGGCCCTCTCTTTGCCCATTAGAATAGGCCAATACAGAATGCACCTATAAAGACGCAAAGCAGACAAAAGCAAAGGGGCTCAGACTTGAGCAGAGAGCTCCACACTAAATTCAGTAGCGTTTTTATTGAATGATGTAGAGGTCTGTGGCCAGACCGCTGTTAAAATGATGTGTTACTCTTAGGCTGTTGAAAGCAGCTAAACATGCTCCTCTCCGAGACATGGAACATAAAGAAACCTGATGTCGTGCTGGAGTGCACAATGGTGGAGCTGCAGACTGAGCTTTTCTCATGAGGCTTCCATCTCTCCCTCCATCATGAGGTCTATTACACCATATATAACTCATCTTGATGGGTGACAGCAGACTTCCTGAAAGCCCTACTCACAAATTCATTACTGGCATTACAGGCTTGAGAGGAACACCAGCAGAAGCTTGGGGAGCTTTTCAAATGCACAGCCCCACAAGTGTAGTAAATTTCTGTCCAGGCTGGAATTACCCTCCAGAAGGTCCTTTATGGAAAACAACATCCCATATCGCACACAAACGTGCTGCTCTTTGAGTTCCTGATTCAATTTATTCCTGAGTCACTTTGTTCACACTGTCCTCTACAAAGACAGCAAGGGCACAGTGGGTGAGAGGATGATGCAGTGGAAAAGCCTTTGAGGCGTTCTCCAAGAGCCCCTTCGGAGGCAGACGAGAAACACAAAACACTTAAGCACTAGTGTATACATATTTCATCCGACTGCAAGAGCTTCCAAAGCAAACACACCCTAGCAGTGCAGCGGGGATCAGGCCCCAAGTCAGCATGGAACGCTGTGTTAAAACGAGAACAGAGATGATCCAGGTTCAACACTTGCTCATCCACAGGCTGCGTAACGATCCAGGCTTTTCTGGCAATGTTCCCTCAGCCAGCGAGCTTACACTTCCAGGTGGGCTGCTCTCAGTTTACAAGCTGGTCTGCACTGTGACTAATGCTCCATGAGCTTGAGCGAGCCTCTCTCGCGCCCTTCGGCTCCAACACAAACACAGACATGGCCCTCCCGGCTACAGTGGCCAAAGTTGAGCTTCTCTGACTGCTTGTGTGAGTTGGGGCGTACGCTGTAGCACTGGTTTTATCTGTTTTTATTTTTTTAGAAACCGGATGAACGTTGCCGTGGTTACAAGCTCCACGGACTGCGGCAGAGGGGCCAGCCTGAAGCCGTTTGAATGGAATCTGTTTGGCCTGCGCTCACCAGGGGTCCAATTAAAGCAGATCCTGTTTGAGGTAGCAGAGCAACGGAGAACCCTCTCGTCACTGTTGGAGCCACCTGCGTCCGCTGCCTGACAAGCTTGTCGAAGAGCAGTGGGGCATGGAGGAAGTCACGAGAAACAATCCCACTCAGAATCCAGAGCTAAAGACCCCAGCGACAAACCAATAAAGCCTCATTTAGAGCCTTAGGATGGTACTTAGGGTATGACATCAGTAGTAGCTCACTACATCTAAATATTTACATATTAAATAATAAATATTTAAGTCCTTTTTTCCCAATAGGAATGAATGAAACACCCAACCAACCTCAAGTGGTGAGCAATGATATAGCACCCATCTAGCAACCACTCAGCTACGCCATAGAAACCATCTAGGATACCATTGCAACCATTCACCACCATTGCAACATCATTAAACTACCTAGCAACTACCTGGCATATCACAACAATCACCTGGCAAAACCAGTTTCTCCCTAGCAACAGCCTAGCAACTGCGCTGATGTGGTTGGTTAAGCTGCACAATCCTTCTGTATTTTTGTTATATATTTTTGTTTTATATTTTATAAAAATATAAAAAATGTGAATTCCTCAAGAAATTAAAAATAAGAAAATCATAACACCTTAATCATCCAAAGTCCATTACAAATACATACTGCACCTAATGCACCTAACTGCACTTTGTACAATGAAAAGGCCATCTCTTTCATTTCATTATCATTTAATTGAATTTCATTTCATTAATGAACAATTCAAAGAAAAAAAATTTGCATGCGTTATTCAGAGACGTATTGATCGTTTTTTATTTAACCTTTTCTTGCGCATGCGCACATGCTAGCCACTTAATATTAATCCCCACTAATGTCCCATCTGGGACTAAGAGGATTAGGTAAGTAAGTACACAGAGGTCTTATTAATAGATAATGACGGTTCATACATCATAAGGGGTCTTTTGCTACCAGTTTAAGCTCATTTGAAATTGGTACAGCTCTTTCTATTTGATAAAAAAGTAAGACATTCAAGTATCATTTATTATGATCAGTATAACTATTATTAAAAAAGCATTCTAAAATGTCAAATATTACATATATATTGTTCCTGTCATTTCCAGTTTTCACGGTTTGACATAGAATGAATTTAGCAGATTTATATTGTGGCCAAACTACATTTATACATACGGGTAAACATAAATCCAGTAAAAAGAAAAAGAGCTTCTCATTCTGAAGAAAGTAGGTGAGATCTTGTGAACTTGGTTCCTAAAGGTTTCTATCTGGACGCCCCCAGTCAAGCCAGCACAGCGTATTCAATACCATCAGCAGCAGCAGCTCACCTGATTTAAAATAAAAATGTAAATGTGCACGTATTTGTCACTGTACAGCAAAATGTGTCCTCTGCATTTAACCCATCTGTGGTAGTGAACACACACACACACACCCCAGTGAGTACACACACACCCAGAGCAGTGGGCAGCCAACTCCAGCGCCCGGGGAGCAGAGAGGGTAAAGGGTCTTGCTCAAGGGCCCAACAGTGGCAGCTTGCCAAGCCCAGGAATCAAACCCACAACCCTGTTATCGATATCCCGGTACTCTAACCGCTGAGCCACCACTGCCCCTCATCATTAAGCACTGATTTACCAAACCAGGTGTTGAAGGAGAACCTACTGAGGTCATATCACCCATCATTATGTTATATATATTTGCCTTCTCCTATAGGGTTACCATTTTGGAGATACATGTTTTTATTGGACAGTAAGTATATACAGTATATATATATATATATATATATATATATATATATATATATATATATATATAACCATTCAGCAATATCACAGAAACCACCTAGCACATTGCAACTACCTGGCAACCACCTGGTATACCACAACACTCCAGTGACTAGCAACTGCCTTTAAGTGGACCCTTTTTTCTCTGTCTATTCTGTAAACTGTGCAGATTTTGGATGAATTACTAAATTACTTTATTTATATATTTTTTTTGTTGTATACAAAATCCCAGTATACTGGAATACGTATAATGTAAATACAAACAATTGGAAAACCACTTATTTACATAAAATTCTGATATAAGGTTACCATTTTGGAGATACATGTTTTTCATTTGACAGCGACTACGTTTATAAATAACAACCACCTACCAACTACTACTATATATATATATATATATATATGCAACTGTCAGATGAGAAGAGCATTGATTGAAAGTAAGTAGACACATACACATACCAACAACAACATGTCAGAATCTGCACGTGCGAAATGATAGAGGGGAAAGAAAGCAGTCGATCCTTTAAGTGTAACAGCACATTTAAACAAACACTCTTAAAGGCAGCAGTACACAAAGCACCACGTTAGAGGAAAGGTCTCCAGTTAGCTAGTGGATCTGATTTGTACCTGATTTGTAAATGTGCGTGTGTCAGCAGCCTCGCAGCATAAAACCCAAACAGTTTTAGAAGAGCTGTATAAATGGAGTAAAATGATGTGTTCATTACGCTCCGCACTGCAAATAATCAGAGGAGTAAATGTTTTTGGCTACCTGAGCATGAAATAGAGCTGTGAGAGCACAACCGATGGCAGCATTGTCTGGCCTCTTAATTACTTTTGCACTGCAGGAGAGACGAGTGTGCCCAGACGTTCCAGCGCTCCGCACATGATTGTATTAAACGAAGAGCATCTGGGGGTTTTCCTGTAGCGTCTTTGCTCGTTTCACTGCTCTGCGAATGCACCGTTTTTTTACTGGGTAATAATGCGTTCGAGTCATTACTTTGCTGTGGGAAGTACATAAACAGTATAACCAGGACTGAGCAAATGCTTAGCAGAGTCGAAGCACATAAAGCAAGTGGTGAATATAATGATTACTTTGGTAATTGGTTCACCTATTGTTTATTTTTGTTGATTAATCCACTAGTCCAGCAATGATGTCCATGTTTATGTTAAAAAATACATTTAAATAATGGTAATTGCAAATTGCTTTTGTTTGTGTGAAATCTATTTCTCAATTTGAACCCGTTGCTGATCCCATTTTAGTTTATGGCTGTTAGTGAGTGTGTCTGCTTGGGCCACAGCTGATGCATTACTGTCTGAAGGTTCTGCATTAAACACTAATGTTTATGACTGGCCTGACATAGATTTTAAGTGTTAACTGTCTCAAAAGCAGCTGCTAAACAGATCTGAAATCCTTCCGTACTCCCCAGGGCAGTTAGTCAGTGTCCTCACCATTTTCTTTATAACTTATTTCTAATTGTACCCCATTTTCTACCCAATTTGGAAGGCCAATTACCTAATCCCAATGTGAATTCCCCTGTCACAAGCAATGCCCACCGACAAATGTGAATCCAGCATCACTAGGTAGTCAGTGTGCTCAGAGAAAGGCTTGCAGTGCGGCTCCCCAGCTCTGATACAGCAGCTAACACCTGTGCTGACCAACATCATGCTAAGAGTGACATGGGGAGGAAGTGCCTCAACCCATCTCTGACATAACAAGGCCAGTTGTGCTCTCGCTGGCTCTGGCTAATGATGGCAAGCAGCATGACCTGGGTTTCGAACCAGCGTTTCTAGGATCATAGTGGCAGCGCTTTGATCCCCGGGACCATTTAAACCTTTACAAATTCTCCGTATTTTCTCACTATTTCATTAAAACACTAAGAAAGACAGAGCAAAACACATACTGGACCTCAGGAGCTTCAGCTTGGTTTCATGTTGTTTGTGCATGTCTTGCTGCTGGAAGACAGCTATTAGCATATGTTAAACACACTGGGAAACCTTCATGATCCTGGGAATCTTTTTATTTCTTTTATTTCATTTGTATCATTATACTTTTTTTTGTTTTTTTAACTCCTGCAGAAATAAAAAGCTCAATTTTTTGTTGGGTAAATAGAATCTTCCAATCAAGATGTATTATTATTCCCATGGTATCTAGGTAGACATAGCAAGGCAAGCTCTCTCACTGGTTAGGCCTTCATGAAAAGGGCTGAACGCCTTACATGTCAGATTAACCACCAACATTTTTAGGAACTGGCAAAGAAAATCAACCAAAAGTTTTTATTCTAAGGTTTGATATCCATAGAAAGAAAAATTAATGCACGTCAAAGTTAGCTTAGCGCTAACACACTATCAGAAACCCCATATGGGGTCTAGCAGAAATCAAAATGATCATAAAGTTTTTTCTTTTTTCACTGAAGTTTGACATATAAAGCTAAAAACGAAGTGCCGTTTTCTTTTACATCACTTGGACGGCCTGGTACATGTGCCCTGTTCATCTGAGGAATGTTCTGGATCAGCATGAGATCCATCTCCCAACTGACAGAATGTAAAGAATCTGTACCACAGGGTGCCTTCATAGATCTTGCAGAATGAGCTGATTTGACGGTACACAGATGACCACCAGCATATAGATGACCATCAGCAGGGTCCTAATGTTTTGGCTGATCTGTGTTTATGAGAAGATACAGCATCTGGAGGATGTGAAATCTTTACATTTGAAATGCTCCCACTTTCATAACACTGACATAAAAAAAATTAATAGCAGAGCACCCTGCCTTCTCTGAGTGGGCACTGGTCTTCTATTTCTGTTGGCAAGAGGTAAGGCAACACAAAGCTCTGGCCTGTTCCACAAAGAAACCTCACCAGACTTTCTGAGACGCTCTACCATGGCTCAATTGCAAGAGTTCTCAACGTCCAGCAGGCAGTGCGCTTTAGCATGTGTGGGGAAGGTGCACGCAGTCCACCGCTATCTTAGAAATACAGATCTTCACATCTTTTCAAACTGCTGCAGCATCACCAGGTAGCCAGTGTGCTCAGTGAAAAGCGCTGCTCAACCGCAAACAGACGCCTGAGCCTACCAACATCAAGCTAGGAATGATGTGAGGAGGAAGTGCAGCAACCCATCTCTGAGAGAGCAAGGTCAATTGTGCTCTCTCTGGCTCTGGCTGCCGATGGCAAGCAGCATAACCCGGGATTCGAACCAGAGATCCTCAGATTAAAGTGGGGGCCCTATCATTTACATTTATGGCATTTAGCTGATGCTCTTATCCAGAGCGACTTACAAGGTTACTCATATTACAGATGTGGGCCAATGTAGTGTTAGTGCTTGCCCAAGGACTCTTATTGGTGTAGTGCAGCACCCAGACCGGGAATCAAACCCCAGTCTCCCATGTGGTGTGGTAGCTCACTGGCAGGTAGTGGTGTTATCTGTTGCACCACACCAACCACATCCTCACTATTTTATTACTAACTACTATTAAATCATGTATCCACTAACAGAGCAGAACACATACTCTGTTGCAAGAGTTCCCGACAAGTTCTTTAGCATGTGTAGGGAAGGTGCACGCAGTCCACCGCTATCTCAGAAATACAGATCTTCCCAGAAAAAGGCATCTTCTCCTCAGCGCTGAAACAGGCCCCTATTTGCGTATCTTGGAACTAAACTGTCTTTGAAGTCTCGGCTCCCGGTTCCTGACTATTTTTAAAATTGCAGGAGTTGTGATGTATTTCCCTGTACGCTGTAAGCTTTGATCTGGCTCCTCAGAACTCGCCTTAGCCACACCAGTGACCCAGAGACACTCCAGCTGCAGACACACACACACACACACACACACACACACACAGCAAACAGGATCCACACAGTCGGCCTTGTGAACCTGGCGCCGTTTTCCACCTTCTCCTCTCCCCGAGAGCCCAGATTCCTTTCATGACTCCGATCTATAAAAGCTTGTTCAGAGCAGGGGAGCAGCTCTGTTCTGGGCTAAGATCCAGGTGTCGTTACAAGTATGAACAATCATTTGAGCTTCTCATTATTTTTAAAAGATTCAATTACAAGCTAATCAAACTGCAGGGAACGGCATCGGAAAGCAGCTTAAAGATAAATTACTGCAATATTCACTTCAGTCTGACTCTGGCCGCGGTCGTAATGCCGCGGCGTCTTTCTTTAAGTCAGGTCGGTGAGAGAGAGACAAAGCAAATCTAGGAGACGGTCCGGCCCTGACAGAGAGGCTGTTAGCCGCGGAGATTAACAGCGTGTAATTCACAGGACATAAACACAGTAGGAATGTTTCTCTGTCTTCTTTCATACACTTTCACAAGTTTCAAGTGTTGGCCCTGATTTGACTCCTCTCCATTATGTGAGCCCAAACCGAGCATGACATGCTCTCTAAGCCGGAGAGTGCACTTCAGAGAGCATCTATAAGGTGGGCTTACACTGAAAGGCCACCTGCACTACATACTGTCAGTACCACATCATATATCATGGCCAGTGTGCTTGTCGCGTGCCTGCTGGCGATGAACAGTAGTTTGAACTGCTGGTGTTGAAATGTGGAGTATGCTGTCAGTTTGTTTGCCATTAGGTCATCAACTTTAGCCAGCTAGTTAGCACTTAGCTTGCTAGCTTGCTATGCTGTCAAAATCAAGCTTGCGGATGTTGTTGTTTTAGAGTCCCAAAATTCCTGTAAATATACAGAATGTCATCAAGGCATGTTCCCAATATCCTGTGTAAAATGCTGCCTGTTGGGACACTTTCATCTGAATCCTTACACTATATGGACAAAAGTATTGGGACACCTGCTCATTCGTTGTTACTTCCGAAATCAAGGGTTTTCCAAAAATAAATAGATTATTCTGCTTTTGTTGGAGTAACTGTCTCGTTTTTGTTGCTGTTCCAAAATCCTCAACTTTCCAACTCATCCCAAAAGTACTGGATGGAGCACCATCCATCATTCTAGAGAACACAGTTCTTTCACTGCTGGCAGGCTTAATGCCTCTCTAGCCCATATCTGGCATTAGACATGGTGCCAATAGGTTCATGACTATCTAGTCCTATTCTATTGGCAATACTTCTCCACAGGGACTAGACAAGCTATGTGTATGTGCATGCATTTTCACATCTGTGTCAGCAATTGGTGAACCTTAAAGTAGCTGAATGCGTTTATTAGAAAATAACAAAAGCAAAAGTTTGGGCACCGTGCGTGGTCAGTGTTGCCTCCTTTGGCAAGTATCACAGCTTGTGTAGTCTGCTAAGAAGCCTATCAGTGATTGTTTGGAAGTCTTTAAATTCTTACTTGAGTTGTCTTGCACACACTGTTTTTATGAGGCCTATACACAGATTTTCACTGATGTTTAGATTAAACATATGAAACATAGTTTTGTCTACTGCAGCCAAACCAGTCCACTCTAACTTCATCAGTCCACAGGACTCCTTTCCAACATGGATCAGGCTTGTTTAGACGTTCTTTGGAAAACCTCTGATGCTGAATTTTGTGTTGAAGAACCAGAAAAGAGTTCTTCTAATGAAGAACTCATGAAGGTCATTTTTGTGCAGGTGTTGCTGCAAAGTAGAATAGTTTCCCACTCGAGGAAATTAAGATTTGAGATCTTGGTAAAAGGTTTCTGAGATCTCTTAGGATGCCCAAACTTTTGCATGGTGTTTTTTCACAAAATTGTTCAAAATAAAAATAAAACACAGATCTTAATGAAAATGTTAAAGAAAGGATATTTCAGCTTTGATTTGATGTCTTTTGGAGATCACTTCATCTTCATCTTCAACTTCATCACTTCATCTTCTACTAACCAAACGATTAACCATTTCTAGTTCAGGCTACTTGTAATAGTCTGCCCAGAGTGAGGTAATTTTCTGTAACTTCTACACTATTTTAGGGATGCGCTGTATGTTGTGGGAAGACTTATTAGTAGACAGATTTGATGAATCAGTAGAATTAAAGCTGATTGTTGTGTCACTTTCAAAGCTGAACATTCAGATCCCACTTGTGATACTGTACTTGTGAAGTCCACCTAGCTTGACTTGACTTGAAAAAAAGTGACTTGAAAGGTCGACTTTGCATGACATCTTAAAAACGTTGATATTTGGTTGACAAGTTGGGGTGAAAAGCTGACTTTTTTAGGTCGTTGAAAAACTGTCTAGAAAAAGACAATAAAGAAAGAAAAAGAAAGTAACTGCATTGGCAGTTGTCAAAAGCGACCGTTTTACGAGTCTCTTATTTTAATGGCTGTATTAGGGCTATATGTGGTCCAAAAAAGACACCCACTTTGTGCTAAATTTGGGCCGAATCAGACAGACCAAACTCAGGCCAATATTCAACGTCTCTTTTTGGACTAAATAAAGTCAGATTTAACCCAAAAAACAATGTCCATATCACATGTGGTGCAGGGTTAACAGTAGGACTGGGCAATTAATATAAAATGAAACCAACATTTACATTAACATCTAGTCTTGCCTGTATCAATTATTTCGATAAAAAATTCATACATTTAAAATATTTTTTAAATTGATGCTGCTAGTACTTTTTCCACTGTGTGTGTTATTGTCACCTTAAAAACCAACACACCATAGTCATGTGACTCTAAACCATCCAGTCTGCGACATGGAAGCAACATGGAGGAGAACTAAGCAACTTATATAATCAATTATTAATCATAATCAAGGCAGAATGGTTGATTAATTGTGATACTGATTTGAGGTCATATCCACCAGCACGAGTGAACAAAAAAAGTAGACCAGGGGTGCCCAAACATTTGCATGCTCCTGTATTCTACACCCCTGAGCAAATGTCCCATTGCAGTTACATAAAAACAGAGTTGAGGGAAGTCAGAGGCATCAACACTGCGCAGAGACAGAGAGCAGGCTGTGTTCACAAGCAAGTTATTTTTAATTGCCTTCAATTTCAAATTGTTTGTCTTCAGACTAACAGGCAGCAACGTAATCGCTGAATCTGCTCTGTTATCTCCAATGCTGTCGGTATCTTGGCAACGTGGTGACGTACTGTTACCTTGGAAGCCCGTTTCAAGCTGAATGCCTTTAGAGAAGTCTTCACACACAAATGCGGCCTGCTAACACAGTGACTCATTACACAGCACTAGACAGCCTGGCAGCACGCATCTGCCATCCGTTTCAGGCCCACTAATCACTCTTTCCTTGGTTTCGTTCTGGAGATAGTAATTCTCTATGTACGGAGCTACGGCTCTATCTGAGACACACCCAGTGCTCTCCTCCCTCCCTCCCCTTCGACCCAGGCCTCCCAGTGCGTCCCGCTCCGCTTGGCCGTTCCTCACACTTTCAAACAATAACAGTCATGGCGCCGGTGAAGGACTGGAGCATTTAAAGCACAGTGGGGCGGGAAGGGGGGGTTGATTTATGTTTGCGATGCTTCACTGTTATGTGTTTCGGGCTTGCTGACCACTTGCCTAATTAGGAAGTGAGTCCCGCTGGCTGTGTTTGGCGCAGAGAGGGCCGACTCATGAACAAAATGCTTGTTTGACCCAGCCTTTTCGATGAATCGGGCAAATCACAAACCCAGCTGAATGAGCCTGTTTTGTAGCATTTATGCAGTGTCTGAAGACACGTTACAGCCTGAAGGCTTCTAACAAACCTAAACAAAAACAATGTCACTAACTTGTGACTTGAGGCAGTGAGAGCACACACCCAGTGAGGTGGGCAGCCACCTAAGCACCCAGGGGGTGCTTGCTTAAGGGCTCCCCAGCTTGCAATGTTAAGGGAGTTTCCAGTCACAAGCCCACTTACATAATCTTTAGCCACAGCTTTGACATAACAAGGGATGAACCAAAAGTAAGGTAAAACTAGGACTGGGCAATATGACAGCCAGCCATCGTCTCTAGGTAACCAGTGCGCTCAGAGAAAAATGCAGCTCCCAGCTCTGATACCACAGCTAACAGATGCCTGCGCTGACCAACATTACACCCTGAGAGAGCAAGGCCAATTGTGCTCTCTCTGACTCTGCCTGCTGATGGCAAGCAGCATGACCCAGGATTTCATCTAGTGATCCTAAGATCATAGTGGCAGTGCCTTAGTCCAATGCATCACTCTGAGCCCCTATGATACACTTTTCTGAGTGTATCGTGAATACTGTCAGTGCTTTAAGAACACTGACCAACTGCACATTTCATCATGAAGAGTGTAATTAGTCTTGGTTAACTAGGATGAAGAGCAGCACATTTTGAGTGATAATTACTGTATGGAGTATGGGAGAGTATTTGATAAATATCATATATTGTGAAAGATTTTAAATATTGTGATATATAATATTTTACCATATCACCTAGTACTAGGTAGAACACACCACAGTTACCCATGCAAAGCCAAGATACAGAGCAAACTCTGGGCTATAAGTACTCAACAGACAGCCTGGAAAGCAAAATCTGTCTCAGCAATGGGTGCAACTCAGTAGCTGAATGCATTAATTAGAAGGGATGTCCACAAACATTTGGTGGTGTATCTATCAAGGTAAAGTGATACCTCTTCTAATACAGTCAGTTGGTTTTACAATCACTATTCACATTTAAAGCAACACTGTGCAGCATTTTTGCCATAAAAATGCAGGTTCAAAATCACTGTGATGCTCCATTGACTGTAACAGCACAGACAGCGCTACTATCGCTTCTACTCCAGGCTCAGGACACTGCTAACTGCACTCTTCTGGTCAATATTGCATGATAAATTACTGTGTATCGTGAAAATAATTGTAAATTTGTGATATAATATTTTTTACCATATTGCCCAGCCCACAGTTACCCATGCAAGACCAAGACACAGAGCAAACATACAGAGCAAACGCAGGCCTGTAAGTGCTCAACAGACAACCTGGAGAACTCCTGGGAAGGTCAACAAGAGGGCAGGGTTACAAAAGAGGTACAGGTGGGAACGCTGAAGACTAGGTGGGGGGACAAGAACCAAAATATAAACAAAGAGGGACAAGGACAGCACATGGGGCATGAAAACCAAAGGGACAGAGACAAAAACAAGAGCAGGGTTGGGCTAAACATGATCTGATCATAATCCGATATCTGCAGTTATATGATTATTTAAGTGGTTATGTAAACATCAGACTTCAATTACTTTCAAAGCTTTTATTGCAATTCAGAAAACCTGATCTTTTTGTCCCAGATAAGGGTTCCCCATAAAAACAAGGGTTCTGGGAAACAGTACACTCTATATACTAGACACTTATCTCACTACTTTGGCCGTGAAATGACTGCATATAAACTCCCAAATAAATTATTTACCAGAAAGCTGTAGCAAGATGTTTCAAATGTTTCGCTCAGTTCTGCGCTATGGTTTATTGGTGAGTTGCAAAGCAACAGTATAAGAGCATGTCATTTATTTAGACAAAAATCAGATTACTGATTCACCCGTGTCGTCAATTTCCCATTATCAGATTACCAAAGTGCTCTTAAATGGTTGAACGATTGCCAAAATCAGATTTTCTGCACTTATTGTAAAAGGGGGAGTTGAGGATGAAGTTGACTTGGCTGATGAATCGATTCATGTCTAAACAGACGATTTAGAAGAACATCTCAGACTCAGACTGTACATTCAGTTCAGTTTTAGCCCCTCAGTCCAAGTACCAAGTTTATTGGACATTTTTAGATCTGGGTTTTTTAACTAATATATAACGTATGTTTTGTTCCATTACCTCATATAAATAATCAAAATGCCGTAGTACATATATCTTTTTAGACATTCATTGTTGTAAAAAATAATTATATTAGCATTGGAAAGCAAAACCTACATCTAGCTGAGCAATTGGACTTAGTACACTTATCAGCACCATGCCTAATGATAAAGGATAAAAGGATAAAGGTGCACGTATTCGTAATGCCATATGTGGGCTAGAGGGGTATAAAGCCCCCCAGCATTGAGCTGTGGAGCAGTGGATCTGTGTTCTCTGGAATGATGGTGGTGCTACATCCAGTATGTTTGGGATGAGTTGGGAAGTTGGAGATAGGGTAGGTGGGTTAGTGATCATCCAGCAACCTGACCTCACTAACACTTGTCACTGAATGCAACCAAATCCTCAGAGCAATGCTCCAAATTCTAGAAAGCCTTATTTCAACAAACAAAAGCAGAATAGACTTTTTTTAATACCCATGATTTCAGAAGAAACAATGCATGAGATGTCCCAATACTTTTGTCCATTTAGTGCATATATAAATATAAATAATGAGGTTTTAATGGAAGAAGCATGTATTACATTATAGTTATAATCTTGCAGATTTCATGCCCATAATTACAGATGTCCAGTATACTACACACTGACTATCTTTTAGACCCCTTTACAAATAAAGTTTATAATTATTATAATTAAAATAATTAAAATGTTTCATATTTATTTAATTTAAAAGGCTGCAGTGATCAAGTTTCAATGTAAAACCTGTATTTGTTCAGTGCCGGGACTGAGGAGGTTAGAGTAAAGGCCAGCTTGCAAGTACCAAGCACCTGCAAATCTCTAGGAAGGACCTCCAGCTGACTGATGGAGGAGGGCCTGAGAGCCTCCCCACAGCATGTGTGGCCCCTGCAAACCTCCAGCACAGTTTCCCACATTTAACACCCTCCTCCTCAATCATAATGTGTCAGAGTGGGCTCGTGTTTCCTTGGGACCGCTATGTCAGGACTCTCTATCAGGCTCCCTGTATGTGGAAATGTGTCTGCTTGTGATGATGGCTGTTGGTAGCGTGGGCAGTTGATGGTGACAGACTTCTTTTGCAGAAGGCCAGTCAAGAAAGCAGGAAGCGGGAGTGCATTCAAACAAGCTAGAACGAGAGCGCACATAATATTAAAATATCTCCTACTGCTGCAGAACACTGGATTAGTCATACACAAGTCAAATATCTATGCCGCAGTTATAATGTAGAAAAGTGTGGTTGAAAAAAACATGCCTTATCTTTAAATAGCGGAGAAGTGCTCGTCCACTCTGAAAGGCCTGATTCAGTAAGAAAACCCAGCACTGATTTCTCCATTTGGAGCCCGATCGGTAATAATGGGACTGTTCTACTGGATAGAGAGTAGGGTGGCCCAGGGTCCAGATTCAGAACACCCAGTGCTAGACTAACTTTAGGGCCCTGTGGTGGAACAAATGGACTGGAGACTGGAGCTCGGAGCGTAGGCGTTCTGTCAGATAAGCTAATGTAGGCTGTGTGGCATCATTGGGTCCCTAGCCAACACATCAGAAATACTCTGTGTTTGTAACTCTGTCTGTATAAACATACACTGTATGGACAAAAGTATTGGGACACCCACTCATTCATTGTTTATTCTGAAATCAAGGGTCTTAAAAAGAGTTCATCAGAGTTGACCCTCCACTAACCTGTAATACGCAGAATAGCATCTCTATCACTACTTCTCTGGGCTCGGCACGCTGCTAACCGCACTTTGGTGGTGAAGTGGGCAGGACAGTGCTCACCAAAACTGCACAACGAAGTCATATTCGTAGAAAATCCTGCACTATTACTCTGCCTCCTCTGTCCATATGCTTCTTTCCTATTAAGTGACGGCATGTGTAAAGTGTGTTCGTTAGTGGCAAATGACACTTTCTGACTGTAGGGGGAGCCCAGGAGCAGAAAACACCAATTTTCACAACATGCTGCTTTAAGGCCTTTTTAAGAAAGGGTGAAAAAAGGGTGTGATGAGCTGGCAAACAAACGCCGCTGTACTCTGTAATCATCAAGATCCATTACACCTGCTGGGAAGGGTAATGAACATTCACATTTTTCTCATTACATCCTTGACACTGGTTAATGTGGCCTTAACTGGCAATTTAAACCCATAGGGATCCCACTAAATAACAGCCGTTACAAGCCCCTCTCTAGGGCAAGCGAGTCCTGCTTACGTTTTGTCCTGATATTTCACATCCACAGAAGCCTGAATAAACCCTCCAGCTCTGTAGACGTGCAGCTTAAACAGGCTATGGGTCAGGGCTGCACGATATTGGAAAGCACTGACATTGCAATATCACATTTTTCTGCAATATATATACTGTGGTATTAAAAGATACAGGGATTTTCACCAGATTTCTTGTTCCGATACCTGTAGAGAAGTATTGCCAATAGAATAGGACTCTTGAAAGTAGATAAACATGAACTTATGGGCACCATGCCTGTGCCAGGTGTGGGCTAGAATGGTATAAACTCTGTAGCATTGAGCTGTGGACAGTGGAGCTGTGTTCTCTGGAATGGTGTTTGGTTTGCCATTCAATACTTTTGGGGTGAGAGAGCTGGGGATGACATGGGGTGGTGATCATCCATAATCTTTACAGTAATGCTCCAAAACCTAGTAGAAAGTCGCTGTCCCTGGACAGTAGAGACAGTTACTCTAACAAAAGCAGGATCAACTCTTTTTTGTTGATGAATGAATAAACAGGTGTCCCAATACTTTTGTCATATAATGTATATTATGCAGTACATTAACTAACAGATGATCTTGCCTCCGGAACCGAGGCCTGAGGAGATCTGGCTTATTATTTGCTTTACTCTGAAAACAAAGGAGCTGCCGTGGAGAATGTCCTCTATCCAGAAACCAAAGAAACCAAAGGTGACCTTTTGTACAGAGGTCATTGTCCCCAACCTAATTTCCCTTTGACACCAGCTCTGTACCCTCTCATAGCCCAGCTCATGAATAATGAATGGCATTGAGTCAGCAGAGCTCATGCTAGCAGGATGGAGGAGTGGTGCACTCTCTTTCTTTCTCTCGTAGTGTGAGGTAAGCCCATGTCTGTTGCTTGGCAACCAGGTAATTCCTAGTAAGTACCTCTCCTCAGAGAAATCCCCTCATCCTATAATTCACACTATGCCCAGAGCCTCCCCCTCCCTACTTATCATATACATAGTAAGGGTACAGAGGTTTTCCAGGCACCTACTTAAATGTGATTTTCCCCCCATCATGATTCTTTATAGCTGGGATCTTTACATAGGGTAAACAGACTTGTTATACACAACATGGACAAAGGTATTGAGACACATGCTCATTTTTCTTCTTAAATCAACGGTCTTAAAAAAATTGTTTATCTTGCTTTTGTTGGAGTAACAGTCTCCGCTGTTCAGTGAAGAAGGCTTTCTACTAGCGTTTTGAGGAGCATTGCTGTGAGGAATTTATTCCATTCAGTGACAAAAGTGTTAGTGAGGTCAGAATATTGGATGATCACCACCTCACTTCATCATCCCCAACTCCATCCAAGCACTGTCCATCGGTCCAGAGAACATAGCTTCACTGCTCCACACCTCAATGCTGGGGGGCTTTATACCCCTCTAGCCCATGCCTGGCATTAGGCAGCATGGTGCCTACAAGTTCATGTTTATCTGCTCCAGAGAGTCCTATTTTATTGGCATCACTTCTCTACAGGAACTAGACGAACTGTGTGTGAGTGTATGCATTTGCACATCTGTGTCAGCAATGGGTGAAATGTCAAGTAGTAATGAATGCATTCATTAGTACCTTGTAGTACAACACAGAACACCCAACATAACCAAAACAGAGCTTTTAAATGGGCCAATTCCAAAACCCCAAAACTGTGACATAACAGTCTTGACTTGTTATATTTACACCCCCAAAATTTACATAAACCCAGCCTACTAGTGAAAGCCTTTGGAGTCCTAAAGCTGCAAAGCAGTAAAACACAACGGCTGCTTTAGGAGAATATGGTGTAGTTGATACTGGAGAGCAGCTCATCACCTCCTGACCCTGCTAGTTATGGAAATACAAGTTGCTACATGAACCATTTCTTGTGACTACGGCTTTTTCTAAGCTCATGGCCGTTTAAGAGTAACTCAATCTTGGCAAACACGAAAACTAAAGCCAGGAAAACAAGCAGGTATCTGTGCTAAGCTAAAACCTAGCTCAGCTACTATCTCTTAGAGGACAGCAACATCTCATAGGTAAGACTCACAATGTTCTTGCTACAGTGCTAAAAACAAATATCCTGCTTTGGCATACTATGCTATTCCATGCTATGCTTTGCTGAATGGCTTCTGTCAGCCTTCACGGCGCTGTATACCAGGCAGAGGTAATCATTTTCATGACTCCATAAAAGGTAAATCTGTGTGTTTTATTTGAAGGTAAAATAACAGGGTGGTAAATAGGCTTCTGAGAGTTTTACACCCCAACCAAAGTCACATATTTACTATTTATATTTTTTATCTATACAAAGAACAACTAAGAACAAATATGTATTAAATGCATTCCCTACAGCACCTTTTAGAATCCCAAAATGGATCTACTGGAGCTTTTTGGTTTATGCGTAAACACTGCGGCCTACTACAATGCTCCCTCAGCTCGCCGTTTATTTACACTCATGAAATTTCCTTGTTTCACTAGATGAACATCTCAAGCCGTCCATTGTGAGCTGCATGTAAGTGGAAACAGTGCAGAAACACTGCAAAGTGTGCTGCCTTCACGAAAACCCTCCTTTTGAGCTCCACACAAACCCACTGTCCGCATTGCCATGACAACCTCTGACTATGGCTGACAAAGACCTCGCCGTTGGTTTCTGATTTCTAGCGCGGTTCTTATTTATTCATCAATTTCTGCTTTCGTCGACTACAGAGCACGCACAGCACGCGAATTTCAGTCTATTGAGTGACGGGCCTCTGTGAGCGATCCTTCACATGAAGGCCCAGAATGGACCGAGGCAAGTGCGCAAAGGAACGGTGAGGCTCATCAGAAAGCGCCTTTCACATTCTGCATCCAACCGTAAAACCAGGGACTACCAAACGCACACAAACACACTCTTATTATCTACAGAGATCGGGCTATAATTTCAGAGACAAATTCTGAATAAAGATCAGTGTATGAACAAACAGAGCCATACAGGCAACATAGCATGATTCTCATAATGAATTCAAGCTGAGATTTTCTACTAAATTCTGCAGGGTTCTGATTAAGCTTCTTGGCAGTTCAAAGGCTAAATCCAACCGTGATCCACAAACGCATTGAAATTTCTCACCACGCCTAAAGACATGGATTTGACTGAATATGTAGGGCATCAGTCCTAATCATAGCCTCTATTCAAAACAGCAATGAAGCAATCATAGACAAACAGCATTTTTTCATAGTCAATACAGTTCATGCTGTGCACTCTGGCTGTAGATTTTATATAGAGTATAACACAGTTCTCTTGATATCAGCCTGAGCAGAAACAATCTCAAGGATTTACAACCTTGACTAAGGAAGGCCCACAGATGGCACACCTGAGAAGATGGTCTTCCATTAATGTCAGAGAGCCCTGACAGCAACATGACTACAAATCAATACGACATTCATTCAAACTGGGGAATCTTTTGTAAGAGTGTCGATTCACCAACTGGGTGTGAACAAGTCGGGTGTGCTGAGTGGTCCAGCGGACTAAGGTTCTGTCACAATGACCCAAGTTCAAATCCCGGGTTGTGCTGCCTGCCATCAGCAGCCGGAGCCTGAAAGAGCACAATTGGCCTTGCTCTCTCCAGGGGGGGTGGATGGCTTTCTCTCTCTCCCCATATCACTTTTGTGTGATGCTGGTCACCACAGCATCTGCTAACCCAGGCATCAGAGCTGGGTACCCGGTTTGCTGGGTGTTGTTGCATTGGTGTCAGTCCAAAGGCAGTGGTTGATTGTGTATGTGCCAGTCCTCACCTTTAGGAGCATTACATGTGATAGGGAAGAGTGGGATGAGTAATTGGCTATTAAAAATTGGGGAGGGACATTGAAACTGGACATTGGATTTGTGGAGACCAGATGTTTTTGACTAGATTATTGGACAGATTGGACCAAATCTGTCCAATAATGCAAGTTTATTCAAATAATCAATATTAATGATCTAACAGTCATATAGTCATATCTATACATATATACATGTATATATACTATACATATAGTATACAGTCATCATACAGTCATCTGGCCACTGTCACATAAAATCCTGTATGTCTCTTTTTGCCCTTTTTCAATAAATCACAACAACTGAGCAGGTGTCCCAATACTTTTGTCCATATGGCATATGTGATTTTCTGTTATTTTTTGCTGCTGCTCTAACTAACCTAATGAGCTCAGAAGACCACAACTGCCCCCCCCCACCTCTCCCCCATTACTTAATGAGAGGCTAGCCAGCTAGTATCCTCCTCCAAGTGCATTCAGCTGTCCCATGACGTTGTTTTAGCTGCAGTTTGAAAAACACAGTGACTGGCTTCATGTGTCTCAGAGAGAACATGTGCTAGCTTTCACATCCCAAGCTTGGTAACACTGTGTGTGATCTGGGGACCAAGCTAATAGGTGTGAATTGGAAATGACTATATCTATATATATACACACTCCAGTCAGAAAGGGGGTCTCAACACATAGTAGATCTAAGTCGACTCACTGTTTTTGACACCTGCTCATCATTTCTGAGCAAACAGTCATCTGCACGACGTGAGAAGTGTCTCCGCCTGAGACAACAGCTGAATCAACAAAGCGACAAGGCATCTCAGAGGCAGGACCTCTGTCATCTGTTCCAGCTTTCAGCATGGCTGCCTCTAAGATGTCAAGCTGCAGTATGATGAGCTTCAGCCACAATGGCCCAGGCACATTTTGGGATAAATGACACAGGCACGGTTTCCTATAAAGGCCTTGCAAAATAGCAGTCCTAGGGGAGTGGGCGGAAGAGGCACTTTAAAGATATTGAGTTCAAAACAACAACAAAAAAAGAGGCTCTTTGAACAAAACCTCCGGTGCAGACTGACTGCTGTCGGCTTCCCAAAAGATTCTGAGCCATGTGCTCCTAAAACGTACCAGGTCTGAATCCCCCCTGCCTGCATCTTGCTTACTGTAGAGTTTCAAAAAATGGTCTGGCAGAATACTGTAGTTTGTATTCCTGTTAGTCTTTTCACACAGTCAGAGAACAGCTCTTTGCATCCCATGCAAGCCTGTCCCCTGCTGACCAAGTCCTCTCACGGGAGGCCCACCGTGACCTCTGCAGCCGCCCCCCCACCAACCCCACAGAAATGCCATCTTTTCTGCTTATGGTGGCCATAGACGTCTCACAGGACCAGCTGGATTTGAGGTTCACTGGAGGGATCTGCCCATGGTACCTCTAAAAATCGATGGCCACTTTGCTTTTCAATTACATGCTTTTCTTCTGCGTCTTTTGTTTATAACCGTCAGCTGAGAATAAATCGGTTTTGCTGAAGTCTATTTCACCACACCTTACGTTACCGAATCAATATCCACCGAGACCCGCGGTAGCTTGGTGGGTCTTGACACAGAGGAAATGTATCAACTCCAGCCAGCAAAATGAGTAATACAGAGAGATTGCTGAGGTACAGCCTTGCAGCAACCTCAGTGTTTTTATAGATGATTCCGCAATAAACCTATACGTTATGCACAGAAAAGCTGTGTACCTTTGCTATTGTCTTGGCAAAGCAGTGGGAATATAGAGAGGCCTACACTGGCTACACTGGCTTTTTTAAACAACCATTTATCATTCTCTTATATATGTATATATATATAAACTGAATTTCTGAAAACAACAAAGGTGTCTGTAGATCCGACTCTGAAGGTCATTATATCCCCCAAAACAAAACCCTCCCAGGTTGCTTTGGAGTTCAGACTGCCACCTACTGTAGCTTTTCATAACTTTAAAGAGGAAAGTACTTCCAGACTCCAGTAAGGGGAGTTCCTCTCACATTTCTCTGTCTGGATACGTCAGTTGTAAGCTCCTTTATCCCTGTCTGAATGCTGCATACCTTAAAATTAGAGCTATCACCGAAGCATGCCCTCAGGTCTCTCATAATGTGAGATATTCTAAAAATAAACGAACAATTAGATAATTATGTAGAACTTTGCTGATCCAGAAGCCATCTGCAGAAGAACTGAAGCAATGGTCTGCCCTAAAGTTGCATTCGTGTGTTCGTGATTGCGTCTCATAATAAAAACTTTGCATGCATTTCTGTTACGTGTACAGGCTGTTACGTGTCCTTTGAAGCCTCTGAGAGTGGCACTGGCGCTGTTATCGCACCCTCACATCTGAAGTCATTAAAATACCAAGGAGAAGGCTGGAGGAGAGACGCAGGATATTTGTGCAGGCCTTGTTAGTTCCATGTCGACTGAACTGGAAGCCTAAGGATATACAGAAATCCTACTGTAGTGAAATTAATCCTCTAACACTTCTCTAATCAGTGTGTTTAGCCGTTACTGATTCTATCTTTTCAAGAGGCTAAAGCCATTAAAGTGCCCCACTGGATCTTCTATTCAACAACTTTAGGGCATACAGCCAGAGGTCAGACATTCGTTCGGTGCGCCTTCAACCTCCTTCAACTATCTTCCTTTTTACTTTTAGTAACTGGTTTGAGATCATGTTTTTGGTCCCGCTTTATATGAAGTGTGTAGGTGCACATGCTACTGATCCAGACAACAACACTGGATGTAAGTACAGGTGATGTATTTACTGCTACAGTACTGTAGTCAGTGTGTGTAAAGACATACAGGTTTGACTCATCTATATATCAATAGCTGTAACAGCATACTTTCACTTAGGTGATTCTCTACGTATAATAAAATAATGGTTCTTTTTATCCATCACAAAACTCACATTACATAATAGCTTATCATAAATAAAAGACAAAGACACCCATATTCACAGATGGAATTTAGTCTCCACCTTTAACCCATCCGTGGAGTGAACACACCCATACACTATTGAGCAAACACACACAATGACAGTGAGCACACATGCCCGGAGCAGGGGGCCGCCATTGAACCAACAACCCTATTGTCCATAGCCTGGTGTGCAAACCACTGAGCCACCACTGTCTCAGGAAAATCAGCTCTGCAAAAGCAGAGTCTTGTTCCCCTCTATGGAAATCTTTAGTAAAAGGCCAAAGATTTTTGGGGGGAATAAAGAGAGTAAATAAATATTTAAAGCGTGTGTTTCCTCACTATCACACTATTAAAATGATATGCCTATAAATATTACAGCATTTTCTGGTGTCCCTCCCCCCATTACACCGTCATTTTTCCCCCTGGTTTGATAGACTATACGGACAAAAGTAATGGGACATGCCTATTAATTATTGAATTCAGGTGTTTCATTCAGCCCCATAGCCACAGATGTATAAAATCTAGCCCCTAGCCTTGCAACCAGCCTTTACACACATTAGTGAAAGAATGGGTGGTTCTAAAAAGCTCCCAGAATTTCAGCATGGGACTGTAATGGTGCTGTTTAGGAACCACAGCATCTCAGTCACAAAGTGTCAGACCATGTAAAGTTACAGAGCAGGGTCACTCTGCTGACTCAATAACTGCTGAGCTCCAGAGACCAGGGCGGCAAACTCCATATTAATGTCTATGGGTTTAGAATGGGATGTCATAAAAGCTCCTGTGGGTGTAATGTGTAGGTGTCCCAATAATTTTGTCCATATAATATATTTCAATCCAATTCATCATTTTGAGGACATCATCATCATCAGTCTCTTTGACGGCAGGTTCAGAACCGAGGTAAGATAATCTTCCCTCTTTTCATCTTTCTCAACACCTTTACTCTCAGATCAAGCTTGTCAAGCTCAATGTTTCAGCCCCATTCCTATATAAAATCTTCATATCGCATGAACTTAACTGGCATAGTGCCAAGTAGAGACATATGTGAAGTGAAAGCGCCATTTTGTACATGTTTGCTTGCACAGAGCAGGCATCGGCCACATTTGCATTTTAGCAAAACCTTACCATTAGCAAGCCTGTAACATTTTTAAATGTGACGGGTTGTTTAGTTGTTTCAGGGCTGAATGGCTGTCACTGTTTTGTCTTCACAAATGGAGAATCACCCTGCTGATTTTCCTGGTACAGCTTTTCAATGCAGTTGTGTAACTGTATGAGTCAAAACTGAAGCTGATACACAAGCTATACTGCAATGCATCTGTAACAGTGACTCCATTCATGTTTATTACACAGTTATTACAGACACTTATAATAAAGTGACTGTTGTTGTTTTGTTTTTTTCTCAGATGACTGCTCAGATCCTCGTGCATAAGCTTTGGTATGAGTGCATCCCTAAAAATGAGATGATGCACATGTTATCCCTCCGCGTTGTGCCCCGTGTGAGTTTGCAGAAGCGAGCGCCTGCTGAGATTCCACAGACTTCCTCGCTCATGGCGCCTGGGCGCACACTGCCAGCACAGGCTCTCTTTGTTTCTGCTGCTTCGTTGCTCAGCCCGTGACCCGGCGCACATCGCCAGACCCTGCTCTCCACCGCTGCCAAATCACCTCATCTACTCCACAAACACATGCTTCTGTTTAACGGCCAGGAGGACGCAACCTGCGCTAAGTAAAGCTGAGTCTGCGCCAGTGGGACGGTCTCACTGCCAGAGGGGAAACAGAGAAATGATACTTGGCCTCGGCTGAGCTGATTCTTTTGTAAATATTGTCTTTAGCTAATCTGCAAATGTAAAAAACAGAGCACTGATTAAGATTAGAGTAGTACCCTGGGTAGCTCCTGCTTGGTACATAGCCACGGTGTACCTTTGTAAGTTAGCAACATAGCGTGCATTAATTTCTCCGATTATAGCCAACCAGATGCTCGCCATCCAGCTCCCTACATGAGACAGTTCTCATCCTGACGAGTCGGAAGACAGCCGAACACGTTTAGAACAACTAGGCAACATGCCTGCACTCTACAGGCTGAGTGCTGTCATTGTGGGCCAAGCGGAAGTCTCCCCAGGGTCCTGACAGAGCATGCACCGCAACACCAACCCTACACACAACAACATGACCTCCATCTGTGTACAGTTCCACTCCTTTTATGCGTGACATGCATTTCCCCAAAGGCCAACCTGCAGAATCAATGCAGCCTCACATTTTTCTGCTATTTAACAAGCTTTGTTCGATTTTGTGGCAAATCCCACCCCTAAAATCTCCTAAACCCTCCAAAAACCAAAGTGTAAACAGACAAATATGCCTCTTCCATCCTCCTTATCTGCTACTATAATACAAAACATCATCATCAAACCACACTATCCACAATAAACCTAAAAAGCATTGTTCCCAGGACAGAACTGACCCGTGTTTAACCATGATTATTCATCCAAAAGCAGATTAACATACAAAAGTAGATAAACATTATCTTTGGCTCAATTAATATAAATATTTCATCCAGTGGCATATTTAAATTTTTCTGGTGTTAACCACAGTTTTCAGAGAGCAAACCATTAACGGACATTATCCCCAGCCGGCTGCAGCATTGTGGATGATCTCAGAAGGTAAATAAAGGAGTGTAGAGTCTGCAGTGTGGAGCTATTCTACAGTGGAACATGAAAACAGACCATAATATCTGATCCTTTATAAAACTCCCACTGAAACCAGCGGGAGAACTGCACCCCTTTCTCTGTTTATAAACCAGCACTGAAGAGCATGTTCAAAACCAAGTGAAGGTTAATGCTAATGCTAACACACACATGTGCGCTATAGAAAGCCAAATCACAGTAAATTCACCCAGTTATGAACCAGTATAAACCAGTTATTTCACACCAGTTGACCATAAACAACATATATCAGTCCAGAGTGTGTCTCAGTCTGACAGCAGTGTTTTAAAGGAGCTAGGAGCAGAGGAGTCAGACTGGATTATAAAATATTAAACACACTATACAATAAAAACTAAACTAAATCAATCAGTCCAGACTGTCTCATTATAGAAACTGATACTAAAAGGGATTTTAAAAGGGATTCTTGTAATTTGGCATGTTAACATATAATAACATATATTAAATTAACATATTAAAATAGTCACATATAGTTTATTTATATTCACTGCACTAATTAAGGCTGAAATGGTCAAGAAATGATTAAAACATTGTTTTATTTTGAAACTTGCCAATCCAACCCACAACACAACAGGAGGGGTTAAAGACCTCCTTATTTTGGGGGCTAAACTGAGAACACTGAGGATCATCCTCATAACTACAGTTCAAATCTTCTGCTCTGCTGAATCAGACATCCACATGGCCAGAAAGCAGATGAACCGGCCTCACTGAAAGTAAGCCTAATTACATACTGTATGCCTGAGGACAGGAGAGGGCAGTTTACAGATGACTAATCTATCTGAACAGGTATAATACATCCTCTCCACTGACACACATTCATTTTGCACACGACTACCCAGAGCAAAGATATCAAATTAGGTTTTCCTCTTAATCTCAAACCCAATCCCTTAAGTCCTGTTTGAAACCAGACTGTGACTTAAGCTCCTAAAAACAACCCTCAGCTTTACTCACTCTGATCAAAGACAGGTGGTCTGATCGCACCTCAGTCTCCGCTAAATAATACATATGATAATTATTTCCCAATTCTTTCCCTTTTTCTCCCGATTGACCCACCCATTCGTAACTCCCCTAGCACCAGCAATGCTCCCAAGACTAGAGGTGTAAAGGTCTTAACACTCGTCTCCTCCAACAAATCTGAAGCCAGACATCTTTTGTAATTGCCGCCAATACAGCACCGCCAGGCAGCCGACGGGCTCGAAGGAAAGCACAGTGTCCACAACTCTGCCACACCAGCTAACAGACACCTGTGCCGGCCAACATTGCCTAAGAGGTATTAGGGGAGAAAGTGCCATTTCCCCACCATGCCCAATTCTGCTAACTTAGGCTCCGGCTGCCGATGGCAAAGCAGAATGGCTCGGATTCGAACTCACGAGTCCTGGGCCACAGTGGCAGAGCATTTGACCTCTGAGCCACTCGTCATTTCTATTACAGCACTCTTTTACATCTCAGAGATCGTTCAGCAGCCTCAGATCTCATGCTTTTCTCATTTGTGTCCAGAACCCCCTACAATTAAATGCTGATGTTGATCTCCTTCCCTCTCCTAAGGGACAGTTTAGAGGAAAAATTCAGAAACCAGTGATCCTTCATTGAAACAATGTTGAGATCTGCTTTAGATGTAGAAAAGAAAAGACATTTGTCCTTTGGGTGATCCTAAAAATAGGCCCAAATGTAAACAGGCCTGGCCTAAAAATAATACAGAAGTATTACACAATAATACCATCTCTATAGACTGTCTCTGAGACTTGGTTGAAAACAGAACTTTGGGAGAAAATGTACCATACTGTGAGAGTGTTTACTCTCAGTAAAGACTGTGTCATAAGTAGTTATCTAAGCCTTAAATAACATAAGTCTCATCAGACAAAAATCATTTCCATGTAAGGAGCCAAAATGCCATTTCCAAGTCTGGAGCCTCAAAGGCAGAGGAAATGGAGAGTACAAATGATCTCTGACTGCTGAATAATAATGGACTGGATAAGTGTCAGTTTTCATAATTCAATATTCTCCTTCACTGCTGATGGAGAATGAAAAAATGGGCAGATGTCAATATTTGTCTCCGTAATGTTCAAAGCAATCATCTCAACTACCAGCAGAATGATGCAAGTCATTTTTTCACACTGCCATCTCCTCCATTGCTTCAAACAAGCCCGAGATCCTGTTCACACAAAGATCTGAATGGTGATAACCACACTGACTGTATTTCGTACCGGAAAAATGATCAAATGCACCGTTCGAAATCTGAACGACTCCAAACAAAAGACTCGCCAGAGCAAAAGGGAGCTCTACGCAACATCACACAGCCCAAACGCACCATCACAACAGCAGCGAGCGTTACAGCTCCTGCTAGCGTTCCACATGGTGATGATCTCTGTGCTCTCACTAGATAATGAGAGCAACTGCAAATTCATTAGAGAAACGTGCATAAATCACCCACCTAATTGCTCTCCACAAAGCTGCCACTCAACATGCTACCAAATCAATTTACGAAGTCCCGCACCACAGAAACGGTTCATTATTAATGCAGGACTGCTGTAAGACTGTAGTAGCTGGGAAGTGAGAGCTGATATCTGTTTCGCTGGGCCGAGCTGAACCCTTTCTTCTACAATCACAAACCGTAAAATGATGGAGCTTCCAGAACATTTGAAGGAGCTCAGCAAACCCCAGCATTCATCTAGGCCTACTTATTAAATGATGGGCACATGGCTCGGACGTCTTGTTCTTTTTGCACGCCTATATAGAGACATGCTATGTTCTGTACCTTCTGAGGAGGTCCGAAGTAGGGCTTCTGCTTCACCTATGGCTATTTAAGCTGTTTATAGCAAAGTCAGGAGGTTTCTACAAGCTCTGGGAAACACACACTGTGGAGGTTTCCTGTCCAAATACAGTCAGGTCAGTGGAATTCAGATAGTGCTAATCCAATCTGAGGGGTACTATTCTCAACAGCAGAAAAGCCCACAAGATAATGGTCAAGCCAAATGATCCAATTGTATCCTAAGAAGTGTAAAATGAGCCCTTTTGTGTACCATGTCCTGCACTGTTACATCCAAGTTCCCTCAAAACAATGCACATTCTGATACCTTCCTTGATTGATTTTTAGGATATTTTAGGATATAGGATATGTGTTGTATATGCGCAAAGCCAAAGTGCAACCCTTCCCACTTTCCAGGCTCTCCAGAACCCTAAAACACTCTGTGAGGAGGTGGGAACAGAAAGGATATGGGTTACACACCAGCCTGAGACACCAGCTCCGCGGCCGCGTGGTTTGCTTGAGGCAGAAGAAGACGACGGCTGCGTGCTTTGGGTACGGCTGCTCCTCTTCTTCAGACAGCAGGTCAGGCGCGGGCTCCCGAGCTCCGGACGAGTGCGCCTCCGCGCTCCCGGGCACGGTGCTCCATGCGCCGCTGCCAGCACCACCACCACCGCCGCCGCCGCCGCTGCTGCTGCTGCTGCCGCTGCCGCTGCCGCTGCCTTTCGCCTCCTCATTCCCGTACAGCGCGGCGATGGGCACCTGCGCCTCTTCGCCCTCCAAGAAGTGAAAGTGTTCTCTCCCCTCGCCATCAGTCATGATAGCGCGTCTGACAAAGATATCCTGGGCAGAAAAGACACGAAGCTCGTTAAACAACATGAATCGTCCAATATTCGACACGATTAATCGATTAATACGCATTAAATACAGGCGGAGAGCGTGAATGGTCGATTAATCACACCAAGAGTGGTAAAGTGACGTGATCTAGCCGATATTTCTGCCCAGCAGGAATAATGCGCAAAGCTGTAGCGTGTGTGGATGGTGAGCAGCCCTATGGTTGCATTGCGCACAGCCCAGCTGGTCTAATGTGGAGAGTGTTGGACTCTTGGAGAGTTGAAACAGTTGTAAATTAAAGTGCTTTACCTTATAGATAAGGAATTGGAGGTTCCCATACGCATCTCCTTTACTTTCAGTGTGCCACAGGCAAGTCCTTTCTGGAGAAGGTCTGTGTCTCGTTGCAGCCCATCTGCTTCTATTGTTTCCCAAACGCAGCTTCTGCCTCTCAACGATAGATTCCTCCGTCTGGAAATGAGACGCAACGCGGTCGTTGTTAGTGGGGGATAAAGGCTGGGAGGATGTCGTGGTTGTGACTCTGGTGAAGCACGAAGAGTCCACACATCGTCCACAGCCTGCTAACAGGTCTGTGTTGGTCGAGATCTTCTCTCCATCTGACACCACAAACTTCTGCCGTGCTGAGAGCGCGACCACGTGACGCCTCGTCTCGGAGACGGTCGGGGTTACTTTGGCTTCAGCGGCTCTGTTTCTGAGCTCGCTGCGCGTTTCTGGGGGGTTTAGGGTGCGCTTGTGTCACAGGTTTGCTTCATTTCTTTCTCTCTCTGTCTGTCTGTCTGTATATATATATGTATATGTACTCTCTGTATTCGCTTTCTTTCTCTCTCTCTCTCTCTACACACACACATATATATATAGAGAAAGAATGATAATGCTATATATATATATATATATATATATATATAAAACATAATAATGTAACATCCAGGTCCACATATCCATAACTTCACTACAAATACTAATTCAATATGTATTCTCTCTCTCTCCCTCCCTCCCTCTCTCTGTCTCTCTGTCTGTATATATATATATATATATATATATATATATATATATATATATATATATATATATGTATATGTACTCTCTGTATTCGCTTTCTTTCTCTCTCTCTCTCTCTCTACACATATATATAGAGAGAAAGAATGATAATGCTATATATATATATATATATATATTGAATTAGTATTTGTAGTGAAGTTATGGATATGTGGACCTGGATGTTACATTATTATGTTATATATATATATATAAAACATAATAATGTAACATCCAGGTCCACATATCCATAACTTCACTGCAAATACTAATTCAATATATATTCTCTCTCCCTCCCTCCCTCCCTCTCTCTCTCTCTCTGTCTGTATGTATATATATATCTGTATATATATATCTGTATTCACTCTCTTTCTCTCTCTCTCTCTCTCTCTACACACACATATATAGAGAGAAAGAATGCTAATGCTAATATATATATATATATATATATATATATATATATATATATATATATATATATATAGCCTATTAATGTTATACATATGTTATATATATATAAATATAAAACATAATAATGTAACATCCAGGTCCACATATCCATAACTTCAGACCACTGCAAATACTAATTCAATATGTAGTCTGTCTCTCTCTCTCTCTCTCTCTCTCTCTCTCTCTCTCTTTCTCTCTTTCTCTCTCTGCCTGTATATATATATATATATATATGTACTCTCTGTATTCACTCTCTTTCTCTCTCTCTCTACACACATATATATAGAGAGAGAATGCTAATGCTATATATATAACATAATAATAACATTAATAACATAATAATGGGCTATATATATATGTTCTGAAGTTATGGAAATGTGGACCTGGACGTTACATTATTATGGCAAGTAATTTCAGCCTAAACATCCCTGGAAAACTCTTTTTTATAGTAGCAAAATGTAAAATTCAAGATCTCTGTGATGTGAATTGTAGTATAATAAACGATGAAAAATAAACTATGATTTGTTTTACTAGTAATAATATCAGATTTACATACCCATAATATCTATAAAGCCAGTCCTATTTCCAGGGGGATATATTCATGTAATTTTGACAATTCATAAATGAGCATTTCACGGAATCTCACGCTCTCTTATCTAATATTACATTTTAAATTACATCTCTTCAAGTAATGTCAGATACTAACAAGTTTTAGATATTAACAATATCACGCTGAATAGTTCAAACTACATTGTATATATCTAATACTATATCTTACAGATCTGAAACTGCACATATCATGGATGCATATTAATACATTCTGGTCAAAACTAAATCAGAGTTATTTTAAATTAGCATTCACACAAGTCAGAATTAAGTTACAGATCTGCCCAGAACTTTATTAATCAGATTTACAGTGTTAATATCTGGGATTACCATGTTTATATCTGAAAATAATTATATTGAGTTTTTAATTGTACACATGTAATTATAGATCATTGCTAATATATGAGTAGTCAAAATTACATTAAGATCTTCCAAATTACTTTCATAGATCAATGGATCTGATAATCTTACTAGAGCAAATTCCTTAGTTGATATCTGAAATTAGAATTTCTACTTGGAAAAACAACATCACAGAGATCCTGCCTTAGATTTTTTACTAGACAAACTGAGTCACTGTTTGTGTCAACACTTGTATCAACATGCACAACGACCAAGTGACCAAGCACAACGATTTTGGAACCCACTTGTGTCAACAGCCCAAGCTGGTGGAGGTGGTGGTTTAGGGAGGTCTTGGCACCTTTGCTTCGGACCCAGTATTACCAATCAATCATCACTTGAATGCTACAGCCTATTTAAGTGCTGTTTCTGACCATGTGCATCCCTTCAAGACCCCAGTTTACCATCATCTAACAAGTTTCCAGCATGACGATGCATCATGTCACAAAGCAAAAGTCCCTCAAAAGGATTTTAGAAACATGACAATGAGTTTCCGTGTTCTTCAGTGGCCTTCTCAGTTACCGGATCGGAAACCAGCAAAACGCCCTTGGGATGTGGGAGAACAGGGGTCGATTTACAGCATTAAAGCGAACCTTAAAAAGCTGCTGGAACTGAGAGACGCAATCCCGTCAGCAGGGACCAGAATCTTCAAGCAATGTTACCTACATTTTGTGGAATCAATGTCATGACGAATTTGCATTTGGAAAGTGTTCCCAATAAAGAGTTCGGTGAGCTAGTAAGAAGAGCTAGTAGACATTATTATCATGTACAAAAATAGAAATGTAGATTTGACTTCTGGATTGATCTAGATTGTTACCCCTGAATAAGATGTAGATTGAAGAATATAAACTAAACAGAGTTTAATTAAATATAATAATACAGTGCTAAATGCTTTAGCCCTATATATGTGACTTAGTAGCATTGGCTATTTGGTATAAAGAACTGTAGCTCACATACATCCACATTGTTGGTACAGCAAAGAGGATTTCTAAAACACATAGCAGCATGAGTGTACAGAGGAATTCCAGGCATGTTCAGTGTGTTCACCCCAGTGCTTTCAGCTGTCTCCAAGGCATCCACGTTACTCAGCAAATAAGCAGATGGATGCATCTAATGGATCAATTATTTCTCTGGATCCTCAATCAATGATTGTTCTCTTGGGAGAATGACCTCAGAAGCCCATGGGACTCCTTGGCAAAGTCTTGAAATTCTACATTTGAAAAAAATAGTGGTGCTACAAAAGGATTTCTGAACGATGCCATAGAAGAACCACCTTTGGTTCCATAAAGAACAGTGCATGTGAAGAAAATCTGTGAGTGTGAGCATGAATAACTGACTGAAATATTTAACGATCTGTCAACATTAATTTTGTGTAAATTTAAAGGCCCTTCACACTCCACATGCTCTCTATTTCACAAACATGGTTATTTAGGGTGCTAAAAGTGGTTCTTATAAAGAACCCTGTTTAACCCATTTACACAGAAAGGCTTATTACACACTACAGTGTATTATTCAGTAACTACAGGGACTTCTGTACAAACTGGTGGGGCTATTCTTTGGTAATAGAAGGGGTCATATGCTGTTTAAGGGGTTACGTGTTTAGGCCTCAGTGTAGAAACTAAATGTAATGAAATAGTAGCAGGTAGCAGGTAGCAGGTATAGGCGAAATACTGTACACTGCTAAGGCATCACACAAGATGTGGGCGGATGGTTGTACACACTCTTTCATTCTACGCTTAGGTAATCTTGTTAATTAGTACATCAAAAAAAAATCAGAGCTAAAAAATGTTCATTTTAATGAATATAACAGGCTGTTGTAATTCCACCGTCGTCATGCGTCAGAACGCTCAAAGGCCGACTGCTCTAACAGCGATCATTTAACATGGATGCGTTCTCCTGCATTACCGTGATCCGCTGCCGATGTGTGTGCTGTGCTGAAGCGTGTTTTTATCTCAGGCCCACTGCTTTTTTGGCAGACAAAAAGAGCAACACTTTGAAATTCTGCACAGACGTCCCACCATCCACTGACATTTGATCAGAATGACTAAGAACTGTGGTGTAGGCACCCATCGCTGACAATAATGACTGGCTAATCTGGCTCCCGTGCTACGCCTCCCTGCACTGCAGTAACGGGAGAGGTTGTAGAGAGGAGATCAGTGGACCAATCCTGGCAGAACGACAGGTGTGGGTGTCTCGGAAAACACTGGAATGGCTGTGATGACGGCTGACGCTTAGGGGCTATAAACAATTTGGTATGTATCCAACAGTTGTGCTGCATTTACTGTAATCACTCCAGTGAGAGATTTCAAGGTTTGGCCTCTATCTGCATGCCAGTCAGCCGGAGTATGCCCTCTTATCCTCTTCCTGCTGCCCTGCTGTCTGTAAGAATGAAGGTATAACAAAGTTTGAGGAACGTAATCCGTAGTCTGCTCCATTTCAGAGGTACATTTTAAATTGATCTTGATCTTCCATAGACAGTGCTATTATAATAATGACATAGAAATGATATTATAATAATTATTATTCAGTACTTTAATTGCAATTTTTACATCATTAAACAAGTAGATTTAATCCATATAAAAATATTTGGATGGGCGTTTAAAGCAGCATTATGGAGAATTCACATGTTTTGCTCCTGGGCTCCTCCTGCAGTTGGGAAGTGGAATTTGTGCCTTGAGCCACCCCTCACAAAGAAACAAGCTTACATGCATTTGTTTACAAGCTGAAAGTAAAATAGCATATGGAGTATATACAGTAATATTACTTGAGCACTGTCCTGCCCACTTCTCCAAAAGGTATATAGTGCAGTTAGCTGTGCAACAGGCCCAGAGAAGCAACAACGACAGAGATGCTACAGTCCTCCTATTACAGTCAGTGGAGCATCACAATAATTGTGGATCTGTTATCTGAAGGTACAGACACTACATAATGTTGCTTTAAAAACACCTGGATTCTCTCTGTAAGACTCAAGAGGTTGTCGGTCTTTACATAACTCAGGCGAACATGGCCTGCTGTATATACTCTAAAATGTATGGGCTTAAAATCTCAGCCACATCATTATCCCAGTGGCTGAGAGGACATCTGGACATGGGTACCACTTTCTGTTCTGCTGACTTAACAGCACACATCTAGATTGTTGCTTACCTCAGTGGTTGCTGACAGATGAGAGTGATGGAGAAGACAGAGCTGGGGCTGAGACTACATGAGCTGAGACTAATGGAGATACACTTAAAAAACTGCTTTAAAAAACAATGACATAGAAGAACCACCTTTGGTTTCATAAGAAAAAATGGACTTCATTCACCAATATCTTTTATAAATTTCATAAATTTGTTGTTGAGAAAAGACCAAGGATAAAGCCTATGTGAGATGCATGATGTGTCTGAAGTGCAGAATTGTTCACAGCTCTGCTCTTATAATGATAGATCCCATTGTCCTGTAAACCCACCCTTCAATTTCTCACTCTGCTATCCAGCATTATTTTTTCCTGACCGCTGTGTTCTGAGATTACAATGTCAGTGAACAAATGCCGAATAGAAATCACACACATGAGTGTTATTTCAACATGGATTCAAATGTCGAAACTGAAGGGCCTTTGATCATCTCGTTTAGCAAAGTCAAAGAACTTGTTAGCATTTAACTTACATTTACAGCATTTAGCTGACGCTCTTATCCAGAGCGACTTACAAGGTTACTCATATTACAGCGGTGGACCAGTGTAGTGTTAGGAGTCTTGCCCAAGAACTCTTATTGGTGTAGCGCTGCATAGTCACCCAGACCAGAAATCGAACCCTGGTCCACCACACTGTGTGGTATCTTACTGGCAGGTAGTGGTTATTTTCTGTTGCGCTACACCCACCATGCCCCATTAAGTGTCTCTAAGGTGTTCTGCAGTTCACTTCAAACAAGAGGTGCTAAATAAATGGAAAGAACAGCAAGCATAAACCTCTGAAAAAAGTTCAGAGCTTTAGTAAACATGAGACCAAGGTGGCTTAATAATCACTGCTTTAAAAAATCCCATTGTTATTGCTTATATCACTGATAGCTGCTAACAGGCTCTCTGTACATGAAATCTATACGATACCCTCATTACAGAGAAAGCCAAGCATGAAGGATAAATGCTAACAGGTTAACAGGCTATTTCCCAATAATAAAAGCCTTCACAGATAAATACTGTGTTCAGTTTGAACTGGGTGAGTTCCAAATAAGACATTTCAACTGGTATGGCCCCACAAGTTGGATTTCCTACTGGGGAGGGCCTCACTAACCCCAAGTTCAAAATCCATGATGGCTGCACTGCACCGCAGCAGTAAAAGCAGTAGTGTTACACTGATCGACTTTGGTGTGAGGTCATTCCCAGCTCCGACATCAGACTTCTGAGGTGAATGGAACGCAACCAAAGCTGCTGTCGTTTTGCACCTTTCCAAGCACTTTCCCAAGATTATGCTAATGCTGCTAATATAGAGCTGACATCCAGTAAACTGTGAGGACTGCATAAGTATAATACAGCATTTCTCATTTGGAGCGCTAGCAAGACGACCATATTCACCGGTAGTGTTGGACACAGGTGGAATTTGGCCTTCACCTTTAACCTCTCTGTGCTGTGTACACACACACACACACACACTAGTGAGCAAACACACACAGTGACAGTAAGTACACATGCCTGGAGTGTTGGGCAGCCATTTCTGCGGCACCTGAGGAGCAGGGAGGGTGAAGGGCCTTGCTCAAGGGCCCAACAGTGGCAGCTTAACGAGCCACCACTGCCATCACTACCACAGCTGCCCCCATTAGGCATTAGCAATATCATAGATCTGTTTTTCTACATTTAGCGCCATGGCATTTCATGTATGACTATACATGTACATTTAATTCATTCAAAAATACTTTTTACACACTAAAATGTACTTCAGAATATATTGCCTATATTGTTAAATAAATGTATTTTAAAATATTAAAAATATTAAACACAGATGTGATAGCATATCTTAAAAGTGTCAGCAGAAACACATTTAACATTGCAAAAATGCAGTAGGTAGAGTATTTAAATTGTATGTGTATATGTCCACATATTTTTTTTTTTTTTTGCAATATGAGGAGTGTTCTTGTGATGTAGAGATGTAAGGTTCCATATGAATGAATGAGTGAAGAGCATGTAGAAAGGCATACTGGTGAGTATGTCCAGGTCTATATCTGCCTGAGCTAATGGTCCTCTCTATTCGACACCTGAGTGATTGCTGGCCAGCCTCAATATGGCAAACATCACGCCCCATCTCCCTGACCTGCCGCACTACTCAGCAGTGCATGGAGTAAAAAAACATAAGGGGTGAAGAACTGACTTGACTTCTCTGGAGGACTTGTCAAAATCCACTTGGTGTTTGACAGGCGCTTTGGCTGAAAACTGAGTTGCTATAAACAAAATACTCACACTCAGTCAGTCAGACGGAGGATTTCAAAAAGCCTTTGTTTTGATCCACTGATTGTGTTGAGCACAGTGCTCCACAAGAGACAGTCGATATATTGAATACAGTGTTTTTATTAAGGACGCAGCGCTGTGGACGGTAAAAAGTTCAGTTTGCTGTGAGCGTTGAGCGAAATGGCAGAAACATCCAGAGAAGAAAAAAAAAACAGGCTGCTAATGAGAACACCCTTCACAGAATCCCTAACAAGCAGAGGAAAACTGCCTCTCAGAGGCTTGCCCAACTGCATAGAATAATAAGCAAGGTTAGAGACTCCGGCAGAGGTTCGCCCAGCTGAGCCAGAGCCCCACTCAGCCATGTGTGGATATAATTAAAATGGCCACTTAATCTATAACATACGAAATGTCCTGCTTATCAGCCTTCCTCTTTTTTTTTCAAGGACAAATTAGCATTGCATGATGAAGTGCTTCATGCCGATATACTGTAACTGAAAAACAGCTGACATCGATACAGTATGTGCAGTGAAATGTTCTGCAGGCTGTTTTCATTAGCAAAGTGCCAAACTGTTTCTGTTTCTGCAGTTGCTTGTTTTCACCCTTAAGGCAGCATTATGCGAAAATCTGTATTTTTTGCTGCTAGGCTCCCCCTACAGTTGTGGAGTGCACTCTCAAAAAAAGAGCCACAAAAGGTACTTCGAGCGATGCCATAGAAGTACCATTTTTGGTTTTATGAAGAAAGTTTGTAATAGAGATCTGAGCGAGAGCCTTTAAATTGGTAAAGTATCTTTGCATCAAGAGAAGTTCCTTTAAACCTTCCAAAAAGGTTCTTCACTCACAAATCTGCTGGATCTTTAATAGCATCCCTCAAAGAACCTTTAGAAGCATTTTCATTCATGCATTCATACCGCTGCAGTGAATACAAACCAAGCTTTGAGCCCCCCTCATGGACAGCTGTACACGTGTACACTATATGGACAAAAGTATTGGGACACCTGCCCTTTCCTTTTCCATTCCATTCATTTTTGCGAAATCAAGGTTATTAAAAAAGAGTTTGTCCTGGTTCTGTTGGAGTAACTGTCTCTACTGTCCAAGGAAGGCTTTCTACTAGATTTCGGAAGAACATTGCTGTGAGGATTTTATTGCATTCTGCGACAAGAGCATTAGTGAGGTGAGGATGCTGGGCGCTTACCACCCCACCTCATCCCCATCTTATCGCACAAATATTGGATGGAGCACCATCCATCATTTCAGAGAACACAGATCCACTGCTCCACAGCTCAATGCTCAATACCCCTCTAGCCCTAAGCTGAATGTATTTATTATTATCAAGGGGTGTCCACAAATATTTGGCAAAAACACCATGTCAACTGACAAGGTAGAGTATTATTACATGGTTTTCACAAACTTGGATTCCACTGATGCAAAGTAAAACTTGCTAGCTAGTCTACAAAGCACTGTGTTGACACTGCTGTAACCTGGCCCAAGTGCTTCTCAGACCACCTCCTGAAGTGGTTTGGTATCAGATTTCTATCTGATAAATGAGTCATGATACATTTAAACCAGATCCAAACCTCATCACTCCAACCACTTCAGGAGGTGGTCTGAGATGCATTTGAGCCACGTTGCAGCAGTGCAAACATATCTGCCTCTCCTAGTCACAGTCCACAACGAAAACCCCTCCCAGTACAACCGAAACACCAGTGTGGGATGGATTTTGCATATTCCATCCCACACAGCAATCAGATCACAGTCAGACTAACTGGAAATGCATTTCATTACTAGGCAGGGCACCGTATAGAAGAACAAGGTTCGGATGATTCTAAGAGCCTATGACTGAAAAGTGCCATTAAATGCATTCATTGAGAATTTTGGCAGAACTGTTAAGAGTTGTGGGGCCCAGTGTTATATCACTGGTATCACCAAATCCTTGGTAGTGCCCTTGCTACCATGTGTAAATGCATCTGTCTCTCCAAGATGCATTCAGCAATCAGAGCTCCTTCCAGTACAGCCAAAGCAATCAGATTTTAGTCTGACTAACTGGAGATGCATATAATTACCAAACAGGGGCTCTGTACTGGGGGGGGATTTCGGATGATTGTAAGGGCCTATGACTGACAGGGGCCCTAAAGTATTTTGGCAGAACTGTTAAAAGTTGTGGGGCCCAGTGTAATATCCCTGGTACCCCTAAATCCCTGGCAGCACCCTTGCTATGAAGTGTAAATGCCTATGGCTAAAATCTTATCAGAATACAATCTAGATACTCTTCACATGGAGTGAGCAGGTGTAAACAGGGTCCGAATGGTTCTGAAGCTGCTCTTTTAAAGTGTAATTGCTATATAATGTTGCTTTAAAATAAATGAAACCGAACCGTGTTAAATGTCTGCTAACCGTTCTACTGGAGAGTGAACACACACTACAGTCCCTCTCATTTTGCAATGATAAATTTGTTGCTCCAGGTGGACAAGACTTAATCCAAAGCACCAAGAAACCATTTGCTGCACATAGTTAATAAAACCCCTTCGCTTTTGGCTCGAAGCATTAGAGGGGCAAAGGCTAAATGTTTCACTGCAGAGGCAATTTTATACACCTCGTAAAGCATATCTGTGAGATTCTGGCACTGAGAGAACAACAATGAATCTCTTCCCATTGGAGAAGCTGTTTGGAAAAGTGATAAGCAGCAGAGGAGCAGGATTATCCACCAGCTACCAACTATCTCTTCTACGTATTACACAACTACATCAAAAACTGCCATCTTGCGATAGCAAGGCTTACATCAATCAACGCAACGTGGGGGTTGTCAGACATCACTGTTCCTACATCACTGCTGCCTGCCCATGACCTGACGGCAAAGCTATGGCCGGAGAGGGTCAAGCTCAATTCACACCTGCTGAATGTGCGACAGGTCGAAAGGTTACGCGTGCTGTGGGTTTGCTGTCAGCTTAACACATCCTCAGCAAACAGTGGTGAATGTGGCAGGTTTACACCGGCATGAAGTGTGCAAATTGGAAGAGGCAGAAGCTAGAAATATATGACTGGCTCCTGGAGTCTTGGAGCTAGGTTCCTGGCTTGCCATATAAGGATGGTAGCAGATACAGGAGCAGGATGATGCATGGGGCAGCTCTAGGGAAATGTCTTTCTTGAGATGAAAATGTCCTTAGTATAAACTCCTTCCCAGATTTGAGCATCAACATTCCAGTCATGGTCCTCAGACCCATCCCCAGCTCTGACCCTGACCCCAGCGTTCATTTACCAAATGAAATAAGATAAGATAAGATATATACTCTCTGGACAAAAGTATTGGGACACCTGCTCATTTGTATTGTTTCTTCTGAAATCAAATGTATAAAAAAAAAAGCTTATCCTACTTAACTGTCCAGAGACGGCTTTCTACTAGATGTTAGAGCATTGCTGTGAGGATTTGATTGCATTTAGTGGCAAGAGCATTATTAAGATCAGAATGTTGGATGAACACCATCCCACCTCATCCCCAACTCTACAGCTCATCCCAAAAGTATTGGATGGAGCACCATCCATCATTCCAGACAACACAGTTCCACTGTTCCACAGCTCAGTGCTGGGGGGCCTTATATTTACCCCTCTGAAGACCTGTTCTCACAATTAGTACTTGTTTATATACCTGTTCAGTTCAGTAAACCTTTGCAAAGTATTGCCAATGCCAGTTGCATACTGAGTGACCGCTTGTTGTAAGTTAGCCTTGCCCTGTTCATGATGCCTGCTTGTTGTACAGGTTCTGATTAGTGTCTTAGCCATTTCAGTTTGTTTGCTTGGATGGTTTACTTTCTGGTTTTAGCTTCTGGTTTGCTTTATGGTTTTCACCTTAGCCTATATCCATGTCTGGCTCTGGCTTAGGACATGCACTGTTGCCACCTGTTCTGCTGCACCTCTTATTAACCCCTTAAAAAGTCTATGGTCTGAAAGTCTTTTTACAAGGGGTTATCTTATCAAGGGGGTATTCTTAACATTTTAAATCTTCAAGTGTTTGGTTATTCACTTGCATGTTACAAAACTACAATAAGAAAAAGACAAAACTGAAGCAAAAGCAATAAATTATTAAATGACATTATATTACATTATTACAGCCCACCCAACACGCTTATGTAGGGCTCACATGGAAGACACATGGGCTAGGTGGGTTTCCAGATTCCCAGGCATGGGCTCTGAGTAGTGAGTAGTGTTACTAGAACCCAGTTGGGCTTCCCAAATGGGCCTCTTGTTACAGTCTACCTTATTCCCACATGAGTCCCATTTAGTATACAAGGCTGTGCAATGCACAACCCAGATGGGGCCTATGCTTAACCCCTCCTGGTCTCATCACTGACCCTGTTGGGCATCCCATTTGGGTAACCCATACACGTCCCACATGGACATGTTAGCTGGTAGTGTATCTATTTCACTTACAGCGCAACACTAGCAATAACAGATCTGAAGCAGACTTTCCCAACTGACACAGCTTCCAGTTATTACAGCTACTACTGCAGAGTGAGCAGATGCAAAGAATTCTGATGGAATTTTAAGGACAAATGGTCTAAAGGGACCAGATTATGAACATAAGTGGACCTGAGTGAATTGTGAGTGATGTGAGCAACATAGGCAAAACTTGCCTTTCTGACAACAAAGCTAAGCTGCTAAAAGCCATATGAGTTAACCATACCATCAGCCGCAGCGTATCACACTGCCTGAGCCAGATTGTCATAACACAGTAAATGGATCTAATGGTGATTACATAGCAAATCTGAGATTGTTCTGCCCAGTAATCCATGGCTTTCAGACTTCCTTCCGGACTTCCACAATAAAGCTGTGGATATTACACATGGATATAAAGCACGCCATAGAGGTAAAGTGAAAGCTACATGCAACGTGAAAGGCTCAGTGTTTCATACAGGCTCTCACAAAGTAAGAAACAGGGATTATTCTGCATGTCAATCACGGGAAGTTAAGCTTCCCAACATCCGAGGAGTAATCTCAGCAGTAATGATGGGTCACTTAGCCTAGCTACTCTACAGGTTATTAATGTGTCCGGAAACAATTCGCATAAAGCAATAGTGCCTTCCAGAATTAATCCTCGAGGTCACTAATGATGTTTAATCTTTGTGCCTACTGTTGAGCGAGAACTCCGCTGCAGCGTTGTCATATAATATGACACTGCACATTAGGAGAAATGCATGGGATCACTCATCTGTCTGGGCACTGAGCAAGCAATAACCCCAATCAGCAGCCTTTTCCTACCTGCCCGAGTGAGTAATGGCTGTTTGGCAGCTCTTATATGTCTGGGGCATGTGCGACTGGAGCGGACAGCACCACCCTGCCTTTAACCACTTCATGAGATGATTCACTGCTCACTTCCTTTTCTGACAAAGAGAAGCGGTGATTTATGCTGTGGACTCTCAACTCCACAAACCATGCATACTGCTTCCCATTGCATGAGCGCAGCAGTATGCAGAGAGATCAGAAGGGTTTCCCAGACAACTGACAGGATCCGGTGTCAGCCGGATAAAATCTTCCCAGCACAGCAGTGGAAAAGCCATTACAGCAGATACAGTTTTTAACTGTAGCATCCCAGAGAAGTGCCTGATTTGGCAAAAAGCATGCTGAGAAACCATATGTCCATACGTCCTCTTATAAAATATGTCTTATTTTCGGGATCTGAAAAATGCTTCCGGCCTGGGAGTTTGCGTGGAATGTCCAGGATTTTACACTGATTTCATATTAGTATGTACTTCTACAGTCACCACACATCTGTGTATGGATTTCTTACTTTAAACATGTGTCTTTAAGCCTCGCCGTCTCACCATCACAGTTGGTCTATATGTACCTACATCTACAAGCAGCAATTGATTGCAGCCTAAAAATGCAGCAATGCAAATGTAAATAAACACATATCAGGTACTGAAGAAAATTTTGTCTCGGAAATATTCAGAAAGGTCCAAAAGCACTGAGAAACTTATAAAATAATAATTATGTGTATTATATTATTATTTTAAAATTGTCATAAAAAATGTTCTGTAACAAGGTGCAGATCATGCTGCCTGCCATCAGCAGCCGGAGCCTGAGAAAGCACAACTGGCCTTGCTCTCTGTGGGTGGGTTGATAGCTCTCTCTCTCTCTCTCTCTCTCTCTCTCTCTCCCTCCTCATCACCTCAGTGTGATGCTGGCCAGCACAAGCATCTGCTAGCTGATGCATCAGAGCAGGGTACCCTGCTCTTTCCTCTGAGCGCGCTGGTTGCCTGGGAATGTTGCATTGGCGGCAGTTCGGAAAAGAGGCAGTCCTCGCCCTCCCACTGTCAAGAGCTTTACATGTGATAGGGGAGAGTACTAACAAGTGGAGAAAAAATAGGTAAATAATATAAATACATATTTTTTAATTATTTACATTTTATGTTAATTGAGTTGAACTGAAAGGACATGATTGGGTCATGTAGGCAATTAAGGCTGTTTATTAATTAGTGTTGGTAAATGTTGAAGCATTAAAATTCAGTAGCTTTATGGATTTAGAGGTATTTACCACCTCCTTCCTTCACACACACACACACACACACACTGCTATGGTCCTACAGTGTACCTACTTGAAGCCCCTAGCCACAACATCCCAATTACAGTGGATACTCATGTGTCCCAGCCCCAGCAGAGACCCCAGTAAGTGGGTCAAATGAGGTGTCAGAATTGAGGCAGGAGAGGCCGGGCTAGTAGGACTGGACTCCCACTTTAGACTGCATAACCAAAGAGGCTGAGTGTGTCAAACAATACGGCTGCTCGCCCCACTTTTCGTGCAGCTGCTAGCAAAAGAAGGCAGAGGCTAAACATTATGGTATGCTGGGTGTAGACTGAAGCACTGAAGGACTGCGAACACTCGCTTCTGGGGCTCCTGCTGGCTGAGTGATAGCGTAACATGACCCGAAGGCGTCAGGTGAATTCTGGACACCGGACACTCCCGCTTGATTTGCTCACTGCTGAATTCCTGACACAATTTTGCACTCCGCTGCATGAGTGGTTAGAAGCACAACTTGCTGAGAGTGATGCAACAATACAGCAATAACACAATGATGACATCGCTCCTGTGAGATGATTGGGCCTTGACTCATGAGATGGTGGTTGCATGAAGCTGGAAGCGCAGGAGGCAAGGAGAACACGAACAAAACTCTGGATTCCTCTGAACACATTTATAAATATTCATCAAAGGAGCTGATCAGAGAGCGTTTTGGTCAGTCAGTGCGCTCACATCAGTTTACAGCATCTTCTGAGATGCATGCTGATGCCAAATTATTTAAGAGAGAGGGGAACTGCAGGTGGGCGAAAAAGCCTGCAAATCTAAAAGCCTGCCATTCGTTTTTGATCCATTAATGTAAGTCAGCAGCCTTAAAACCTGGTTTTCAGTTTGAGGTCAGTGTCTGAGGCACCAGAGCAGTGACACGATCATCTGTACTTGATGCATCTGCTCCATTGGCAGAGCCAGGCAGGCATCTGGTCCTGTGCTTGTGTCAGCTGTTGACTCAGTAGACTGCCCTAGTATATGGGAATCTTGCCCGAGAGGGGCCCCCCATTCGGCCTGACAGGCAGCCAACACTTGGCCACTGTAGTCCTTCCCATTGGCTAATGTGACAACAATCTCATCGCTGTTGGACAAAAAACCTTCAAAACAGAAACTTTACACAAAGGACAAAAAAACTGCTAACTCTTAATAGAAGTCAATGTAAAAATTTTGGAGCATTTCTATTGGTCTGTTCATCGTGACATTTGACATAATTACCTCATATGAACAAAAGTATTTGGACACCAACTCATTCATTGTTTCTTCTGAAATCAGGGGTATTAAAAATAGTTTATCCTGCTGTTGTTGAAGCAATTGTCTCTACTGTGCAGGGAAGAAGAGTTTTTGGTAGTTTCTTTAGCATTGATGTGAGGATTTGATTGCATTCAGCAACAAGAGTGTTAGTAAGATCAGGATGTGGGATGATATAATCACCACCTCTCCACAGCTTAATGCTGGGGGGCTTTATACCCCTTTAGCCCACGCCTGGCCTTTAGGCCATAGGTGCCAATAGGTTCATTGCATTTGCACATCTGTGTCAGCAACTTAACAAGTGCAACTTAAAGTAGCTGAATGTATGTATTAGAAGGGGTGTCCACAAACATTTGGACATGTGTATATAAAAAAGTAAACATAAATAAATACAAGTTTTTTGCCCTAACAATATCTTGCCCCAGTTTTGTAGAAGCAAATGTACAGTGGCTTCCTGTTTGGGTACTTTTCTAGCTCCGGTCTATTGGATGTTGTGGATTATTGTGAGCAGTCATTGAGGTGATCTGTTTTCCAGAACAGGTTAGAGGCTTCACAGACAAAGTAATGTCCGGCCGGAGCAGAAGTGGAATGGACACGTGATCCTGAACGCTGAGAACGCATGCATGCCTTCTTGTAAACATGACATTCCACCCAGGCCTGTCATGGAGGGACGCTTTGCACTGCTCACCTTACCGAGTATTACAGCTCTTATACTACTGCATTGTATCTGTGAAGTGTTTCGGCAGGTCCTTGCAACAAACACGTACTGTACCCACCGTAACTCATTGGTCTGTAGAACACGATTGCCTCTGTTTAACGGCTCAGCACAGAGTTTGAACAAGTTACAATTGTCCACATTCACTTGTTGATACAGGCTGTAAAAATGTGGGACATGTTATTAAAGTTGCTCAATACCCTTTTTAATTACAGACTTTCTAGTGTCATGGATTGCTAATCAGTCCCTGATTGACAGCACTTTCTACAAATGATGTGAAGGCAGTTGCAGTAATTGTGCCATAGGCTCTCAGGCTAACTACTGATTTTTATTGCTGTAGTAGTTAAATACACGGTAAATGGTCCTGCATGGAACAACAAAAGAGACCCCTACAGTAATACAGTGACCTGCAATAGTTTGCCCACCTAATAATTGACATTTGAGCTCATAGATAAATCGTAGACAGCTCTAACGAAAGTTCTACTAGGAGACTCTAAAGCAGCACCACCGTTCTTCAGCCAATCACGAGTCTGCACCTGTGTTAAAAGAACTCTAAAGGCCTGTACGTTCTGCAAGAGTCCCAACGCTGCAAGGCCTGGGCTGACGGCGGGGCCTGCACCAAAGGTTTTAGCTATGAACACACTTGTCAACATTGTTCCCATCTCATTATTTGTCTCATGTCTCCAGAGTCTTCTATTGGAACTTATATACCAGGGCTTTGACCTTAATTAACTTGTTGGGATGACCGCCTCGTCACAAACATCTTCATTAGAAAAAAACAGGTGATTCAAGTTTTAAAGTTTTATAAATACTTTGGCTGTGTCCCAATTACGTACTATACACTAATACCATAAGGTATATACTATCTTAATAGTGTGACATTTGGCAGGTTAGTACACAAAATATTAACATACTACCCAGGTTTGTACTAATAGGAAGTGATGACGTGTTGCCATGTCAGGCTCTCCAGCCTCCGTCGCCACTGTATTCCAAGCACTTGCATCATCATCCACCATTTCTTTCTAATAATTGTTCCAGATGTGAGTAGCTCCTCCCTTTATTTGTTTTGCATTGCATTGTGAGATAATAGTGTCCATCACAAGCACACTCAAAAAACTGAATACTCAATTTTGACACTTTTATCTATACAATGTACCTCATACTCAAACACTAGTTACTAGTAATTAGTAATTAGTAATTAGTATGTTCAGCAGACTTTGGGGTGGTGGTGCACTGTTCTACTGTGCAGAGACATCTGAACAAATATCATCTTAATCGAAGAGCCAATGAAAGAAAATCCTTCCCTTTGTCATCACCATAAAATCCAGCATCTGAATGAACCTCTAAACCAGTCTGATGCATTTTGGAAACTGGTCCTGTGGACTAATGAAGTTAAACAGGACCTTTTTGGCCACAATGAACCAATGAACGAAGGTTTGCTTAGAACACCTGTCCTACTGTTAAGCACAGGGCTGGAACTGTTGGGTTCGTGTTGCATCCAGTGACACAGGGAACATTTCCCTGATAAAGGGAAAAATGGATTCAATGAAATACCAGCAAATTCTAAACCTGAACATCACACTGTGTGTAAAAAGCTGTAGGTGAGAGGCGGATGGCTTCTGCAGCATGAAAATGATCGTAAACACACCTCAAAATTGCAAATATCACCTCTTTTTAATCTTTCTTGCTATTTTGACACTAAAAAAGCTAGGAATTAAAAAGTGATTTTGCTTAATATATGAAAGTAAGGAGTCTTTATGCCTCTGGAAATCAGCTTATCCTCACCTGCATAGCTATTCACAGTAACGCTGTTCAGATGGGGGTGGCCACTGTATACAGACAGAAACTTAACCAGAGTCTTCAAAGGGCAGGCCTGGAAAGCCCAAAGCACTTTACACGGCAGAATGTAATTAGCAAAAGAGTTTTATAGCTCTCTCAAAATATAATCACTGCGATCATCAGTATGCTATTGGCATGAAGAGCTTTTTTTCATCTCTGCAGCACTACTCATGTGAAGTATTCTGCACTCTACTTTAACTGGCAGCCACCGATGCATTGCCGAGACGCGGTATCTCCACATTCCCACTGAGCGTCATGATTCCTGCCGGGTTGCTCTGTCCATTTCGGACCTAACGAATTAAATATTTACATAACTACACCACGGCTGTTTTATATCAGGCCTGTTTTAGCTGAATTTGGGCCAGCGAGAACGTACTACACTGTGGACCGGCTAATTTAACAGCTACAAGAGACAGTGAAGTGTGTGCTGAACAGGGCTCTAATGTGATTGAGAGCTTAAAGAGCAGTGCGGGTCGCAGTTCGCAGTGTGAAAGGTGCAATAATACCTAGTCACGCTGCCTCTACTACTGTAACTGCTACTGCAAAGCAAGAAAGGGGGGAGGGGCAAAGTTGCTTAGCAACCTTTGTCCTTTAAAAGCTAATTCTCTTCATGCTGGATATCCATTTGCCTATTACAAATATTACAATGTTATGGTGTTCTATGGGAAACGTCATGCAGAATGTCATGGGGGTTTCCACACTGTCCAAATGTACATTTGCCTGATGTGTAATTGCTGTTGATTAGTGCAGCTGTCCAAGCGAGGATTTCAATTAGGTGAGGACAGATAGAGCTGGCAATGGGAGTCGGTTGCTGCATCCAGGGTGTGGACAAAAGGCTGTATGAAAGGATGGACCTCCCTGCTAATCTGTGTCACAATGTGGCAGCTGAGGATGGATGTAGTTTGAGTGTTTGAGGGACTGGTTGATAGATTGATTATAGATTATTAATACCTTAGACATGGTTTTGCCCTGATGATGCCACAGCAGGTAGGAGATGTAACATTGCAAAAATGACACAATATACAAAACGCTTCATCATATTCCTTCACTTAATCATTCCTTAAAGCAGCATTATGCAAGAATTGGTATTTTTAGCTCCTGGGCTCCCCCTACAGCTGTGGAGTGTAATTTATTATTACACCTGGCCTGCACATTTCTATTTTACATCAGATTTGAAAGAAGCATGTGAACTGAGGCGGCAGAGTAATATTACAGGATTTTACACGAGTAGGACTCGAGTGACACAGTGTTACGAAAACTGGTAAGAGGTGTCACAGTTTGTGGAGCTTGGAGATGGAGGCGGGCGTGAACACAGGTAATGTTCATTAGAAATAATGAAACAAAAACCAAGCAAACCAAAGAAACACAAACTAGACTAAAACCAAAAGCAATCAAACAAACAAACAGGAACCAACCAAGCTAAACTAAGCTAAGAAACAGTAGAAGTAGTGTAAAGATAGAGATGTCATTCCATCTGTTCCATTCTCCCGGGTGTTTGTTCATGATCTGAGTAGATGATTCATCTGCATTAGAGCACTGGAAACCCCCATTTTTATGATTTTCCAGAACATGTTTTATGATGATTACATGAATACAATTAGTGTATTACCACATCTCAGCATTGAATGGTTTTACAGACGTGGTTACTGGATGTACTATTTAACACCCAGTACTATATGCAAGATCTTCCCCATAAGATGCATATCCTTGTAAATCCTTTGGTGTTTTTATAATGTGCAACGTGTTGGCTTCCAAGCTGCCCTTGGACATAGACAGTCTATTTTTTTTTTTTTTTTGTGAAATAATGGCTCTCTTGAAAGTTAGCTCAAAAGTTATAAACACAGCAAAATCTCTGACTAATATTTCCAGGACATTTGTAGCAATTTACTTATTTTACAGGAGTTTACAGGAGACAACTGAGAAATTTCCAGGTTTCCCAAATTTTCCAGGATGCATGAAAACCCAGAAAACATCAAAAACGCAGAGCAGAGGAACCCCAAAGACAGGGATAAGGATAGGGAAGCATTGACACACAGTATTCTGGTATGTTTGGGCTGTTTTGCCTGAGCCAGTTAAATGTAAGTCCTGTAACTATTCCAGTAGAAACATTAGCATGACTTGGAGATGTATGACAAATGCCATGCATGGTGGCCATACCAGCAGTCGGCGGTCCACCTGCCTGTTTAACGGCCCTGGCCCTGGCTGGGAAGTGTCCTTCTGGGAGCAGGTAACACATGGCACAAGAGAACACGATGAGACATGACAGGGTGCCACAGAAGGAGTTTCTGTTTCACCAGCAAAATGTCAGAGGCTTACAATGTCATTTCTGTGTGTGGAGGAGAGGAATAGCAGCTCGTATGTTTTAATACCCTCAGAACTGCAGATAAACCATTCCTCTCCTGCATGCACATTCCTGCAAGCAAATCTCTCCCGCTCTCTTACACACACTCTCATTTTTTCATGCTGATCGGACTCAATATGGGTCAGCCAGCCACCTTCCTGCACATAGCCACCCCTGCAGTTCCACTAGGTCACAGATATGACCTTCATGGAAGAGTCAATAAAGGAGAACCTGCACCCTCACCACAACATTCAGCATCAGAGGCTTTCAAAGAAACATAAAGCACTATGGAATTAGACCTGAGGACTAATGATGCTCAAATAGAATGGTCACTAGGTACACTATATGGACAAAAATATTGGGACACCTACAGAAGCTTTTATGACCTCCTATTCTAAATCTATAGACATTAATATGGAGTTGGAAGCTCTGTGGTTATTGAGTCAGCAGAGCGTTGGACACTTTCATGCAGTATGCACTGAACTCAGCACTCGGCGACCCCGCTTTGTAACTTTATGTAGTCTGACACTTGGTGGCTGAGTTGCCGTGGTTCCTGAATGCTTCTACTGTTCAATAATACCACTCACGGTTGATGGTGGAAGATCTAGGAGGGAGGAAATTTCGCCAGCTGACGTCTTGTTGCAACTGGCTCATATTACATACAGAACAATGCTGGAGTTCAGTGCTCTTTAGAACCACCCATTCTTTCAGTAATGTGTGTAAGAAGGGCAGACTGCATAGCTAGGTGCTTGATTTTATACACATGCGACAATGAGACACCTGAATTTAACGATTGAGAGGTGTGTCCCAATACTTTTGTCCATATACTATACTATTCTGAGACAATGAAGAGCAGGGGAACCCCAAGGACAGGGATAAGGATAGGGAAGCACTGACACACAGTATTCAGGTATGTTTGGGATGTTTTGCCTGAGCCAGTTAAATGTAAGTCCTGTAACTATTCCAGTAGAAACATTAGCATGACTTGGAGATGTATGACAAATGCCATGCATGGTGGCCATACCAGCAGTCGGCGATCCACCTGCCTGTTTAACGGCCCTGGCACTGCTGGAAAATGTCCTTCTGGGAGCAGGTAACACATGGCACAAGAGAACACAATGAGACATGACAGGGTGCAGAGTGCAGACGTTCATAAAAAGACGACCTTGCCAACTGTGCTTTGGGTTTGTGTTGCAGCCAGTGGCACAGGAGACATTGCACTGGTAGAGGGAAGCATGAAATACCGGCATAGTCTGATAGCAAACATCTCCACATCTGAAAAAAGAATAAGGTGAAAAGTGGGTGGCTTTTATAGCAGCATAATGACCCTTAATACACCTGCAGGGGTGATTGTGTATAGGAAAGGATACTTGGTGCATATTTGGTGTTTTCTGAGCTCTAGCAGCTCATATGATTTGAAACCTCCATATAAACCTCTTCTGCACACAGAATACTGCTACTGAATCTCTCTCTCTCACACACTCTCCCTTTTTTCATGCCGATCAAACTCAATATGGGTCAGCCAGCCCCCTTCCTGCACACAGCCACCCCTGCAGTTCCACTAGCACGTGAGTGCAGCATTCACTGGAGTGCTTAAACCTTCTCTCCCTCCTCTCACTCTTGCAGATGCAGCTCGGATTCACCGTGCAAAGGCTCATCTTTTATTGAAACGTAAGCAAGGATGAATCCCTGAATATATTCCGCTTCCGTTCCGTACATCAGAACTGTAACTATTTGTGTCTGAACAGAGGCACCTTCCTGCTTCCCCAAACCACCTACTTCCAACAAACGCATCCCACGGTTTACACAAGTAGTTCCTATTCCATTTTATGGCGAGCGCCATCCTTTGCTTTGTTTGCAGGCTGCGCATGGCTTTTACAGGAAGGTGGGGAGGGACCGAGAAGGAGGGAGAGCTGGAGAGAGCGCGCGAGAGAGATTTTCATCACAGTGAGAGAAGCCATGGCTTGTCAGATATGAGAAGACAGTGCGTGGGCGCGCTGGGGGTGAAGCGCAGGGCCCTGTTAACGCTCCTTCTCTTCTCTCCATCTCTTCATTTGCACCACACTGGAGTGTCCGTGCGTTCACAAAAGCCCTCCTCCAGTGGACCTCAAAGAGCAGGTGCTCCTCAAAAAGGCCCTAATTAGACAGCAGCGCCAAAATCATTAATGCAGAAGAGGAAGAGCCGCCCTTAGTCTACCTCTGAGTCAACAGGGACGGTATCAACCACTCGCTTTTTAAACTTCACAATGCCCGCTTATCCTTTTACACACCTAATCGCATAAGCACGGCTATCGTCGCATGCTGCGCACTTCAAAGGGGTCGTGCTGACCCAAGAGAGCCTGGATTTCATCTGGTTTCCAGGGCTGCTGGTAACGTCTGCTGGTGTGTAAACATTGAGCTGGGACAGACTCAGACAATAAGCCATCGTTTATTTATAAGCCTTCATTTGACTTAGATGAAACTTCCATCCCGAACACGCGACAGTGGCTGCTGCTAGTGTCTGCTTCAGCTTACTGTCTGAAGAATCTGCCGTGTAATGCAGGAGGCTATATTTCTGTCATGCTGTAATGATCATATGGTGGAGCTCAGGCTCACTCAGCACTCCACTCCAAACAGCGACCTTATCTAAAATGACAGTCACAGTCAGCGCTGGTTGGTTGGAACTAGCTAAAGGCTGGAGACCAGGCTGAGAGGATTCTGAAGACCCTGGAATTACAGAAAGGGAGTATATTATATATAGATTCTCACACAGGAGCTCTGGGGACTCCCCAAACATACATGGTAGGTGAAGTGGCCATAATAAATTGGTGTGAGTGTGTGAGTACCCTGCAATTGACTGGTGTCCTGTCTAGGGGGTATTCCTGCCATGGACCCAATGATTCCATGTAGGATCCGCCCTACTGCGAACCTGACCAGGAAGATACATATACACTGTATGGACAAAAGTATTGGGACACCTGCTCATTCATTGTTTCTTCTGAAATCAAGGGTATTAAAAACGAGTGTCTCCTGATTTTAGATTAGATTAGATTTTAGATAGAGTAACTGTCTCTACTGTCCAGGGAAGAAGGTGTTCTACTAGATTTGATTGCATTTAGCAAAAAGTGAATTAGTGAGGTCAAGATGTTGGATGATCACCACCCCACCTCACCCCCCAAGTCCCCAACTCATCCCAAAAGTATTGGATGGAGCACCAACCATCTTTCCAGAAGACACAGTTTCCCTGATACTGATATTAAAAGCGGTGTCCACAAACCTTTATACATATAACGTATAAAAAAAAGATGGTCCTTGTAAATACATATTAGTTGAAAATATCTATATTATTAATATTGCACATATACAGTACTATCTTATGCGAATGTTTGGGCACCCCTGGTCAAAGAACTGGACCTGGTCTAGTCATAGTCTGGTCTGATGTGAATTTATGAATGAAGTTAAGAAATTTGAATTCTATAACTTTGCATGTACTGTATTGTGTACATGCAATAATCCCTTAATGCAGAAAGGCTTATCACACACTAAGGTGTTTTATTCAGTAACTACAGGGACGTCTATATACACTGGTGGGGCTATTCTCTAGCCATAGGCTTTTTAAGGGGTGAATTACCTTCGTCATCACTACTTCGGACTATCAGCAGTCTTAAATAAATTCATATCGCATGGCCATCATTTCCCTGAAACAAAAACAAGGTAGGAGTGGTTGAGTTAATGTTTGGAGAAAGAACATACAAACAAATTTAATGTTCCTGCCATTTTCCTGATGGGTTCATATCACAATGTATTCATTTATCTTCTTATCGTTCTCCTTCTGGTAAAGGTGTGTGGAGCGTCCGAAACCTATGTGGAATCATTGAGTTAATGACAGGAATACAGTGAAGTTGAGGGTTTTTTTAATCATTCCTATTTCTAAAAGAGTCTAGTTACTGGTAAATTACTTAAGATATACTGAACACACGTGAATCAGCCTCTGGATGCAAAGGAAATGCCAGCATCAATTATTTATCATGACACAGCAGATAAAAGGACAGCTCAAACTGCGTGACGAGTGCACTGGTACACTTGCTCTGGAGTTTTTGCGTGTGTGTGGTCAGTGTGTTTGTGGGGGGGTTGGTCTGGATTGGTGGGAGGTGAGTTCAATGTCTTTGAAGCTTTCTAGGCCTGTCATACAGCTCAGCAGACCACACTTAACCACCTGCCTGCCCAAGCCCAGGCCTCACAAACCCTGCCATAAATCAGACCTCTTCTGCTGGAAGGATGTGTAGTCCACATCTCTTAGAGACCATCATGGTCATGAGACAATCTCTTAACTCCATTTTCTTCTGTTGGATGGGTTGGTTTATTTTTATAAATGCCCTTTACAGTAACAGAACAGTACATTAGCTGATGGCAGACAGCCATCCATCCACTACAGACTGGATCAAATTTAGTAAAGTCAAGTGAAGTTTATTTGATCTTTTAATGACAGACGTCACAAAGCAGCTTTATGGAGGATCGTGTCCGAGCTTCAAGTATGCAAGCCAATGGTGAAAAAGGTAAGGAAAAGCTCCCACAGAGCAAGAGGAACCTTAAAGGCCAGAGCACATCAACCAAATATTGTAAGTTACAGCCCAACATTGTAATGCTGACAGTTGTTTTGATAATGCTCAGAAAAAAAGCTATCCTTAGCACACCGGTCAAACACCACCCAACACAACAGCAGACCTTCTGTCACCCCATCTATTCAACCTGTTTGGGATGTGGTAGAACGGGAGATTCGAAGCATGGACGTGTTCCTCAGCAACATGGACCAAAGAAGGAGAAACAAGGAGTGTTTTGAACATTTTGAGGCATCCAAGCCATGAGGAACATGGCTTGTTTTTAGAGCACTACCCAGTATCAGCACAGTGTTCCTAATAAAGAGCTTAGTGAGTGTGAGTAAGAGTTGGGCTGGTTAGAAGATCTGCTAAACTGAGCTCATCAGAAATTGTCCTTGAGAGTTTGGCAGTGTGCCTTGAGGGCTGGTGTGTCACGCAGGATCACTGTACAATATTTCACGCACTGGTGAAGGATCTTCCACATTTCCTCCTCTCTCACTCTCACATGCATAGAAATACACTTGCTTTCTCTCTCTCTGTAACTCTTGCTATCTTTTCCTCCCTCTCTCTCTCTCTCTCTCTCTCTCTCTCTCTCACACACACACACACATACATACACACACACACTATCTGTAACTCTTTCTTTCTCTCTCTCTCTCTCTCTTTCTCTCGCTCTCTTGCTCTCTGTCACTCTTGATCTCACATTCTCTCTCTCACTGTAACTGTTTCTCTCTCTCTCTCTCTCTCTCTCTCTCTCTCTCTCTGTCCCTGTCACTCACTCTATCGCTCTTGCTCTCTCTCTCTCTCTCTCTCTCTCTCTCTCTCTCTTTTACTGTAACTTTTGCTATCTCTCTTGGTCTCTCTCTGTGTCACTGACTTGCTCTCATATTGTAGCTCACCATAACGCTCTTTCTCTCTCTCTCTCTCTCTCTAACTGTAACTTTTGCTATCCCTCTTGGTCTCTCTTTGTGTCACTGACTTGCTCTCATATTGTAGCTCACTATAACGCTCTTTCTCTCTCTCTCTCTCTCTCTCTCTCTCTCTGTCTCTCTCTCTCTCTGTCTCTCTCTCTCTCTCTCTCTATCTGTGTTGCAGAGTACCAGTACAGTACACACAAACACACACACACACACACACACACACACACACACACACACACACACACACACACACACTGGGTCCCCCCCACCCCCTCCGACCTGCAGTACAATAGCAGGCACGTTTCCACAGCCTGTGCTGTTCCCGCACACAAAACGAAGGTACAGTGGAGAGGATAGTTTGCCAAATTAGGCCAAGGAGGGGGAGGAAGACGAGCAGCTGAGAGAGAGAGAGAGAGCGCTGATTATCCTTCCATGCAGAATTTATAACACTGATGTTCCAGGGAGCAGCCGACTGAGAAGGACTGCACAAACAGAGCAGAGCATGTGTGGAGCCCATCTCCTCAGCTTTAGCTTAAAGTATCGCTTTCAGATATACATTACTTCTATCTGGTCAGCTTTCTTTCTTCCTCTTTCCCTCTATATGCCTCTCTGCCTCAGCCTGCCTCCTCTTACACCGGGTTACACTGTCTACGGTTGCGTTGGGAGGAGGGAGGGTGGGTAAAGGACGGCCGTTGCTGGGTTGGAACAACTTTTTTTTTGCTGGGATTTGTATCAAATGCCATTCAGTTGGCTTCTGTAAAGGAAAGCTGGTGGTAAAGATTATTTTCTTCCAGCATGTAGTTGAGCTTGTGCGGGAGGGGAGCTTGGGGGCTGATAAGTTAGTTGCTATGCAACCAGACGGTTCAGTAGGAAAGCTCTGCCATCCTCACTCTGCTGAAATCTGGCGCTACGAAAACACCCAGAGCTCATCCTGTGCTAACAAACACTAATACTGATGGCATTAATAATCCAACAGAATTCCAACTGAGGCAAGCGTCCATGACTGACACCTGCGTCCCTGCTGAAATGTACATCAGAGAGTGGACGAAAGGGCCTGGCACACATGGTCAGTCACAGTTATCCTCCTTTAGTTTTTTCCTCATGAGAGGCTTTTTAAGAAATGACAGCCATCCACATCAGAGAGGCAAAACCTCCATGAAACCTCTTAAAAATCCTCCTGCACTGATAACTGATCTGAAACTTAGCCATAAATGTATTCAGTCATTTCATTTCCCGTGTATCGGAGGGACTGCAGAATTTTCATTAGATTTCACAGCATCAAAGATATACTCAAAACATTCATTTTTAAAAATTATTAGACATCAGACAGGACTATTAAACCGATATTTGGTGGACTAAGGCGCTGCGAATATGACATGAAGTGAAGATCGCTGGTTCAAATCCGGCTTGCCATCAGCAGCCGGAGTCAGAGAGAGCACAATTGGGCTTGCTCTCTCAGGGATGGGTTGATGGCACTTCCTCTCCACATCACTCCCAGTGTGATGTTGATCAGCAGAGGCGTCTGTTAGCTGGTGTACTGGAGCTGGGGAGCCACACTGCAAGCTTTCCTCCAAGTGCGATGGCAACCTAGCGATGCTGCATCAGCGGCAGTTCCAAAAGAGGCGGTGACTGGCTTCACATGTACCAAAGGAGGCATGTGCTAGTCTTCACCCTCCTAATGTTTGGCACTGCTAGTGATAGGGAGTTTACACGGCTCTTTGAATTGGATAGAAAATTGGATAAAATTTCCAAAAAAAAAGTTTCCATAGGTAGTTTAAAGCAGCAATATGTGAGAATTTATTAGTTTCGCTCGAGGGCTCCTCCTACAGTTGGTGAGTGTAATTCACTTTTACTCCACTGCAGTAAATACAAATCACAATTTGAGTGCCCCCTTAGCTCCACTCACCATATAGGAGCACTGTGTAGTTCTATAATTCCAGACTGTTGCCCATCTGTTTCTCTGCATACTTTGTTAGCCACCTTTCACCCTGTTCCTTAATGGTCCAGACCCCACAGAACTGACCACCACAGAGCAGGTATTATGCTACTTTCCATTTATATTGGAAGTCGGATGTCGAGCTGGAAATTATATCACTGGGAATTGATATCAGATATTAGCACTGGCTCACAATTCTCATATCGTCGCACCCCTACTACTTACTTTTTCGTTACGTAATTTAGGTAGTAACTCTGACCAACCTGAAGTACAATTCAGTACATTCTTTTATGTGAACCAGGGTCGGAGGCAACTGAGGTGGAGGAAACTGTCCATTTCACACTCGCCTGACACTGCAGGAAGGCAGCACAGCCTCCAGCTCTTTATCACACAAGAGGAAGGACACACGGCAGTGAATGAAACCTTTAGAGAAGTAATGGCGCGAGTCGTACAGTAGAATTCCAATCAAAACTCTTCGACATCAACACCCCCGGCCCAATCCCCCACTCGTCCGCCTCCGTGCTCTTTTCTACCTATCTGTTTCTATAGCAGAGCCGGATGTGTCAAGGCACTGACCTGTGCGACTGGCTGTCTGAAGCGGACACCTTATGTAACCATGACACTCTTGATTTCTGAAAGAAACTCCACTCTCCTGCAGTTGTGGTGCTGCCTAGACTTTCACAGAGCCTGGATTTCATGCGAACACAGAATTCACAAGTGTAGAAGCATCACTGGACTCCTGAATGCACTTATATTTTATTAAAGGAAGTTTAACATATACTATATGTCCAAATGTTTGTGGACACCCCTTCCAATGAATGCATTCAGCTAATTTAAGTTGCACCTGTTGCTGACACAGATGTGCAAATGCACACACACAGCTTCCCCTGTAGGGAAGTATTGCCAGTACCTCCCTCCAGCATTGAGTGAAACTGTGTTCTCTTAAATGATTGTGATCTGTCTAATACTTTTGGAATGAGTTGGAAAGTTGAGATGAGCTGGAGAGGTGATCATCCAACATTGACCTCAGCGATGCTCTTGCTGCTGAATGCAATCAAATCCTCACAGCACTGCTCCAAAATCTTGTAGAAAGTCTTCCCTGAACAGGAGAGACAGTTACTCCAACAAAAGCAGGATCAACTTTTTAACACCCTTGATTTCAAAAGAAATAATGAATGAGCAGGTGTCCCAATACTTTTGTTTATGAATGGATGGATGAGTGGACGGACGAATAGATGGTCAGATAAATAATCGACCAAATGTTTGCAGACACCCCTTCTGACAAATACATTCAGGTAGTTTAAGTTGCTCCCATTGCTGACTCAGATGTGCAAATGCACACACACTCACACACAGCTTCCCCTGTAGAGAAATATTGCCATTGTAGAGCAGTGGAATAGATGTGGTGGACGGATTTCAGATGGGTGGATGGATGGATGTAAGAATGGATGGACAGATAAGGGTAGATGATTAGGTGTGTGGTTGTTTGGACAGATGGGTTGATGGATGGATGAACAGATATTGGTGTATGGGTAGTTGGTTGGTTGATTGGGATATTGGTGTATAGGTGGTTGGTTGGGGGATGGATGTATGGCTGGTTGGTTGGGGGGGTGGATGTATGGGTGGTCGGTTGGGGGGGTGTATGGGTGGTTGGTTGGGGAATGGGTGTATGGCTGGTTGGTTGGGGGGGTGGATGTATGGGTGGTCGGTTGGGGGAATAGATGTATGGGTGGTTGGTTGGGGGGATGGATGTATGGGTGCTTCAGTCAGGTACAGTTATATAACACCATTCAGCTGATCCGAGTGGTTTCTTTGAGGACAAAACGTTTTACTGGGCTTCTGTACAGATATTTTTTTTGTTCTAGTAACATTAAAACCCCATCACTGTCTTGTTTCCCTCAGTGCTCAGATTTTTTATTCATGATAAGTGCAATAAGATTATAGTGTCTTATGAATGTTCTCAGTATGTCTGTGATGCTGAGAAATCAAATGGAAATGCTGTGGTCTCTGAGGTACAAAGTACATGATTAATAACATTTATGGATAAATGCTCTGGACAGCATTTGAAGTATGTTTATTTAGCCATAAAGGTATTTAATTTCCTACTGAACAACTCTTTATTAATAGGCACTAGAATATTAATGCTAATGTGTGTCCGTGGCCTGATAAGCTTGGCTGTGTGCTCCCTCAAATCAGGTATGAGGTGAACTAAGGAGAAATAATGTCAACATTGACAAAGCCTGTTTTCTCCGGGGATCATGCTCAGGTCTCACACACAAAGTCAAAGTAATTTATTATAGTTAATAGTGAATTACTATTATTATTGTTATTATTATTATTCTTATTATTATTATTATTACACCACTAATGGGTGGATGAGTGGATGAATGAAAGGGTGGTTGGGGGATGGATATATGGATGGTTGGTTGGTTGGTTGGGGGATTGATATATTAGGGGTCGGTTGGTTGGGGATGGATGTATTAGTGGTTGATTGGTTGGGGGATGTATGTATGAATGGTTGGTTGTTTGGGGAATGACTGTATGGGTGACTGGTTGGGTGGGGGATGGATATATGGGTGGTTGATTAGTTGGCGGATGGACGTATGAACAGTTGGTTGTTTGGGGGGTGTATGTATGAGTGGCTGGTTGGTTGGGGATAGATATATGGGTGGTTGGTTGGGGGATGGATACATGAGTGGTTGCTTCTTTGGGGGATGTATGTATGGGTAGTTGAAAGGTTGGTTGGGGGATGAATATATGGGTAGTTGTTTGTTTGAGGGATGAATATACAGTATAGGTGGTTGGTTGGGGAATGAATATATATGGGTGGTTGCATGTTCAGAGGGATGGATGTACGAGTGGTTGGTTGGTTGATTTATGGGTGGATGAACAGATAGATTGACAGACCCAAAACCATAATGTAGAAATGTTTGTCTTATCTATTGTCTGGAATGAAGAAATATAGTCATGATGTTTTTTATCAGATACAGTTATATAACATCATTCAGCTGATCCGAGTGGTTTCTTTGAGGACAAAACGTTTTACTGGGCTTCTGTGCAGATATTTTTTTTGTTCTAGTAACATTAAATCACTGTCTTGTTTCCCTCAGTGCTCAGATTTTTTATTCATGATAAGTGCAATAAGATTATAGTGTCTTATGAATGTTCTCAGTATGTCTGTGATGCTGAGAAATCAAATGGAAATGCTGTGGTCTCTGAGGTACAAGGTAGATGATTAAAGACATTTATGGCTAAATGCTCTGGACAGCATTTGAAATATGTTTATTTAGCCATAAAGGTATTTAATTTCCTACTGAACAACTCTTTATTAATAGGCACTAGAATATTAATGCTAATGTGTGTCCGTGGCCTGATGTGCTTGTGCTCCCTCATAGCAGGTATGAGGTGAACTGAAGGCCTGAGGGAACCTAAACCTGGTGTTTGCAGTGGCTCTTCAGTGTGAGGAAAAGAGAAATAATGCAGATGCCGACAAAGTCTGTTTTCACCAGGGATCGTGCTCAGGATTATAGGTCTCACACACACAGTTCAAGGGATGAGAATAAACAAGCACACACACACACACACATACACGCACAGATGCTTATGCATGCATGCACGCATCCTGACAGAGAGCATAGGCTCGGTAAGGAAAATGGTTCTGTTCAGGCTGAGTCTTGCTTTTACAATTACTTCTCAGATCAAGGTTGCAGGGATTCAATTTCCACATAATTTCGTTCTTCTGAGAAATTGCCTTTGTTCATACCATGGCTTATCACACAGAGTCTAAACGCGACAGGATATGACGGGTAGTGAACACCTCCGAATCTCTCTGTCTTAGACATCCACAACTTGCATCCTTATTTCAGTCTCCTCAATATCAAGTAGTACAGCATGAGCAGTACTTAGAGTATCTCTCAGATAATAACACATTCTCTGACGCTACATGGTCTCAAAACTCAGAGTATAAAGCAGTTAACGCGACAGATCCAGTACAACATTAAACACACAGCAATCAAATCTCCCTTTCTGCTTGAAATGAAATGTCTCGCCCAAATCGTGAAGAGGATTACAGCATGACAAAAGCCTATTTCATGGGTTTGATGAAAGGCTCTGCACACAGTTGGACCTCAAACCCAAATCTCAAATTTTGAATGGACCCCTGTTCTACTCAAGGCCCAACACTACTTGAGTTATTGGACTTATTTTTATCATTTCAGATGATTTACTCAGGTGGGTTAACCAGCTTATCTATTGACCAGCATAGGAAATGAGTTTGATGGTTTAGCTGGTCTACAAGCATGAACACCTTGACCAAGCTAAACAACCAGTATGACTAAGCTTGACTAAGCTGGTCAACCAGCATGACCAAGCTGGTTGATCAGCAAGACCAGCAAGTTCAAGCTGGTCAACCAGCATGACCAACTTAACTAAGCTGGTCAATCAGCATAAACAACCAGTATGACTTAGCTTGGCCATGCTGGTTGAAAAGCATTACCCAGCTGGTCAACCAGCATGACCAACATGACCAAGCTGGTCAACCAGCATGACCAACATGACCAAGCTGGTCAACCAGCATGACCAACATGACCAAGCTGGTCGACCAGCATGACCAGCAAGTCCAGGATGGTTGACCAGCATGACCAACTTGACTAAGCTGGTCAATCAGCATAAACAACCAGTATGACTAAGCTTGACCATGCTGGTTGAAAAGCATGACCAAGCTGGTCAACCAGCATGACCAACATGACTAAGCTGGTTGATTAGCACAAGCAGTATGAGCAAGCTGGTCAACTAGCATTACCAGCATCACCAAGCTGGTTGACCAGCATGACCAAAATCAAATTCAACATACACTATGCTGTTCAAGAGCTGGTCAACCAGCTAGCTTACCAGCATAGGGTATGTTTTCACCTGCATGACCAGCATTTCAACCACCTTGACCACTTTACACTTATTTCTCTGATTTTAAACAAGGAAGCAAGGAAACTGTGTTCTTTCGTGATACGGGTTGGACAGCACAGTGGGCACAGCAGGCAGGCTCCAGGGGCTTAATAAGAAGATGGATGAAGGATATGGGCCCTTTAAATATTGATACTTTTTGAAATTTCGCTGGCCGGGAGTGAAATTCAAGATTTCGCTAATCCATGAATTTGATGCACCCAACCCAAACAGCAGTCCTGGCGCCGCTGGTGGGATTAATTAGTTTTAATTAACTGTTGTATTAAAGCAGGGTTGCCTCACATCTCCAGGGCAGTGATAAAGACTGTAGAGCAGGGGTATGAAGCATATGGCTTGCAGGTCAGAACCAAAGTCCTAATCCAGCCCACCACATTCAATTAGAATCCATGTTCTGCACAGCACTGCACCATCACTCTCTGAAGGAATTCAGGCTGAACTATAAAATATAAAATATCACAATCCATGCAGACTGATTGGCAGTCAAACCCAGCAGCAGAACCTTACATCAAAACAATAAAACCTGTGTGACTTTAGGGTGGTCCGGCCTGTTTGAGATCGCACTCTGTTGGCTGAACTGAGTGGGATGACCTTGCTGTAGGGAACGCCATAGTGTGGTTTTACCAAAGCTGTCCTGTGGAAGTGCAATCTAAGTGCACATTAAGAAATGTGCCTGCACTGATCCAGCATTAATGTAAAACATGGCTGTGACCGAAATAGATCGCTATTTACATTTTAGGGCACTAATGAGCATGTCAGCCATTTTTCTGTGTCTGAATCGGAAAGTGGATCTGGAGCATGCTTTTAAGTGTGCTACAATCTCCCACAGTGCACCCGTGATTTATAGTAAACATTGTAGTTCACTACCTAAGCTGAATGTGGACTGAAATGCATTGTGGGAACAGACAATGTAACCAAAGCCGCATGGCTTTAGCTACATAGCCGGGAGGCTAGCGTCCTCTCTCTCGCCCCAGTGAGAGCTGAGCTTCTGAAGCTACTGGGAGCACCTTCTTACCGGCTACAGCTGTCCGTAATCAGGGAGCGGGCGGGCGAGCGAAACTACACAAAATACCTGCGACTTGGTAACTTGGCTGGTGCCTGTTATGACGGGTGGGCTGTGTGGCTTCAGCTGAAAACATGAAATGTCCGTGATGCTCCCTTCCATCTTGGCCACACCGCAGTCCTTTTTCCAACGCCCCATGTCAGAAAGGGGTCATAACAGACATGCAAATAAACGGGAACGCAAAAATGCAAAAAATAAATCAGTGAATAAATAGTGTCACAAAAGATCACCAGTAAAGACCCCAGTTTGACTCCATAGGGCTGATGATGTTTGCTCATTTAAGCCCATATAAGTGACTGGTAGTTACCAGTCACTGGATGCTGTGAATTTCAGATATACTTCTATACAGTTTGTTAATGGGAGGCTCAGTTTGTTAATGGGAGGCTGATGTTTCTGCTGCACAACAGTCAGAGATTATTCAACAAACAGTTCAATGCTTTTACTGACTAATCCAGAATTCAGTTTGTGTGTATATGGAAATTTAAACACGGCTCAGCCACTCTTATGCTTGTTTATGCGACCAGTGCTTTGTTTTTTTTTTTATTAGTGGTGTCTAACAACAATTAAAAAGTTTAATCTCATTAATCACAACAATATCCTCTGATTAATTATGATTCATCACAAGTTAAAATGGGAAAACAAATAAATATGTGCCAATAAATTATCTAAAGAAATTTAGCAGTTTTTTTACTTATAATATCTCAGTGTAGCTTAGAGAATTTCAGCCTCGTACACGACGAAGCTCGGAAGCTTTCATAGAGAAAATGCTTCAACAACTTTTTTAAGAGATAAATGGATGATCTGCCATTGGGCTGGATTAAGCTAAGAGCTAAGAGAGGAGCAGCTGTATGTGTGTGTGTGTGTATGTGTGAAAGAGAAAGAGAGAGAGAGAGAGAGAGAGAGAGAGAGAGAGAAGAGAGGGGTAAGAGAATGAGAGTTATTTATGTCAGTTATGAAATTTAATCCATATTTCGACATAAATAAAGTGTAATCTACCCTCTGAGCTCAACAGTAGCGAGGCGGTGTTTACATAGCTAAATACAACCACTAATACGTCACTAGGCTCTGTAATAAGAGTGACCTACAGGGGCCAAACTTAGCAAGATGATTAATTTGTGTTAAATTAAAAAGGTTAGCATTAAAGTTTGCGGAAGTTCCTCCCTATACAGTGCAATACTAATGAGGTAGAGAGGGATCTACAGGTGTTACAGGTGGAGGTAAATGGGCCTGACTGTTCATCTTCTCCTCTGAAAACAACTGAGAGAAACAAACAATGGGTTTGAGGAGAGGAGAGCTTCATATAAAAGCAGAGAACACTCCAGCCTGGCCACTGCAGCCTTTTCAAAGCACCAAAGTAGCTTCTCTTTCCATCTCCCAGCATCCAGGCTTCAAAGCAGGCAGGCCATGTTCAGAGCAGGCAGCACAGCTCCTGAAAAATACATTTTATTGCCTATGGGATCCTGCCTACCACTTCTGATGTGATGCACTTCTCTGGAACTGGCCTTGGTTGTTTCAGTGAATCCAGCACTATATATTTCATATGTAATAAAGTCTATCTTCGGGCAGTCGCTCAGTCTCGTCGTCAGTGTATTGACTCCGGTCCTAATGTACATAAAATCCAGTTGGATCTTACTGCTTTTAGTCCAATGAAAGTGGGTATGGTCAATAAGACGGTCTGATCACTTATGTTGCAAGTGCAGTACATTAGAGTAGGATAATGGACTTACAGTCAGGCCATTAGAAAGGTACATTTGAATGATATTATTTTAAATCTGTTTCAGAAAATCTAAAATTAAATTTTGAACTGAATCCACAATACACCTTCAGAGGTCTTGTGGAGTGCATGCCTCGAATTGTTAGATCTGTTGTGGTGGCACAAGGGAGGCCTACTCAACATTAGGCATGTGGTACTGATGTCATGGCTGAACAGTATGTGTGTGTACAGAGTGTTTTATGGAAGTTCTGGACGTCTGAGTCTCATGAAGAGAGGATCAGACTTGTCCACATGTTCACACGGCATCAGAAACTCGTCTTTAATGTGAACCAAAGCAGATGAACCAAAGCAGGTCTTCAGAAATTTGGTCCTTGGTCCATTTTAATGTGATGGCTCTGATTTTGCAGCTGTGTTCCTGCTTTGTCTGCAAGACCCCTGGATGTAATTGTGGGAATGAATAGAAATTAAAAATGCTTAGAAATTGAATTTCAGACGTTTGATTGAACATTACCCCCCGTAAATACTCAGATGTGTATGTTCTCCTACAAACATTTAAACTCAGGTTTAATTCAGAACGTCTTTGTGTAGTGTAGTGGGCGACAACACCGGCCTTTATGTGGTAGACTAGGGTTCAATTCCCTGGGCAAGCACACGTCTAATCTTGGGCAGTTCTTGGGCAAGACTCTTAACTCTGCTTTCTCTAGAGATAATTTAGATGGCGCTCTGGATAAGAGCATCAGCCCAATGCCATAAATACAAATAAAACTCATACAGATTTAAAACAATAACAATCAAATTCACATTTCTATTGACATGATTACAACCCCATAACCAAGCCACTGTGCTATTGGGTGATAGATCTTCATGACTGAGTACAGATCTCAGAGGCGCACAGAATTTACTAGAAATGTGGGGCAGTATATTCAGGTCAAGGTTGCTCCATCACTACTGGACAGGGTCATTAAAGCTGGATGATCTGTTGGATCACACGAGTCCAGCCCATTTATTATGATGAGAATCTTAAATCTGACCAGACAAAAAATGAAAAGGCTTCTTTCCTCTGTACAGTACAGTTCTCTACTTTAATACCCGAGGAATACAGAAGGTGTGTGTTAAATGAAACACCAGCTCTTTGTGCACCCTTCTTCAAAAGTTTGGAATTATTTGGAATTTTAATAACATAAAACAAGCATGGTGACAGATAGATGCATACAATTTCTATGTATTACAAGTTGTATAGTATGTTTCCTATGACTTCATATGTTTATGTCATTTTAAATAATTAGTAGGAAGCCAAGAAAATCACATTAAAATAAAACATTAAAAATATATTATATGGGACTTATCTACCCACAATGACAAACTGGGTCCAGTTTCCCAAAAGCATCTTAGTTATAAGATCATCCTAACTGGTAGCTCGTACCATGATGCTTCAGGAAACCGAGCCAAGGGCTGCAGATTGAAGTAATGACTGAAGTAATATCAATATTACCATTCAGAATGCCTTGATTTTCAAAAGTGACTCTTTATGCAAATAACATCATTAAAAATCATATGAATAGATAATAATAGTTTTTATACAAATGTGTTTGGACACCCCTTCTAATCAATGCATTCAGCTAGCTTGTCTAGTCCCTGTAGAGAAGTACTGGCAATAGAATAGGACTCTCTGGAGCAGACAAATAACATTGATGACCCTATTGGCACCATGCTGCCTAATGCCAGGTGTGGACTAGAGGATAATATAAAGCCCCCCAGTATTGAGCTGTGGAGCAATGGAAGAACCTGTGTTCTCTGGAATGATGGTTGGTGCTCCATCCAGTACTTTTGGGATGAGTTAGGGATGAGGTGTTGTGGTGATCATCTAACATCCTGACCTCTCTAACACTCTTGTTGCTGAATGTAAACAAATCCTCACAGCAATGCTCCTCCAAAACCTAGTGGGAACCCTTCTTCCCTGGACAATAAGGACAGTTACTAAACAGTTACTAAAAGAATTCAGAAGAAACTATGAAGGAGCGGGCGTCCCAATACTTTTGTCCATATGGTGGTTTGGTCCTTGTTGTTGCCTTGTTGTTGTTCAGTCTAAAAGCTCTTTTTACATCAAATAAAATATTAATCTGAATAGTAATTCCAAACTTTTGAATGGTTGTGTCTGTGGTCTTAAACAAAAAGCCAAGGTTTATAATGACTGGCAGCATATCCGATAAAAGGGCCTCTCACTTTGGGGGTTGCCCACCTTGGAAACTGAGATTAGCCAGAAAAACATGGCTGGCACATTATTAATGGAATTTTGACTCCATTTCCTGCGAGCCCAGCCATTGCAGGAAATGTCATTGCTAATGAAACTAAATAGCATCTGAGACCACACTGTGTCCTCAGGTTGCACCATTACTCTGAGAGAGTTAATGGTCGGCAAACCTGTAAATTGGCCCAAATTGAATAAGTCCAGTAGCGCCGGGATTTATACAGCCCATAAATGAGTTTGATGAAACCAGCGCTGTTAGTGAGAACCTCCACACCCTTTCCCTCGGGTCCACCCCAATCACCACCACATCCACTGGTTTCTGTGGTCTGCTTTAGAAAAATCGGTTGACATCACTTCCAGTAATGTCTGATACATAACCACAATGATGCGCCTTTTTTGGGGGGAAAAATAATTTCTCTCATTATTTATTGAATGGAAAGTTCCTAAAAGCATCAAACACAGAGCCACTTCCCCCTGCATACATAATTAAGGAGTGGTTGGAGTGGAACACCCACATCCTTTAGCTGTAATTTGACGCATGCAGATCCACTGTGACCCACTCATCTGTGTCTGACATAGGCCATTACACTGTCACGTAGCTGCACTCTAGCTAATGGAGAAGCAATATTAATGATAAGCTTTTATAATAAACTGCACTTTTAAACATGATTGGAGACGGGGAGGGGACCATAAATCGATGCCACAATTGTACATGAAGTGCATTCAGATAAAGGCCCGAATGAGGTTTGACCACAAAGCGTCTGGTGTCTGAAGGTCAAACAGTGACTGTCATGGTTTTTGTATTCAGTCTTCAGGCGCTGTTCTCAGACTTCATACGGAGCACGCCGACTGATCTGTCCATAAATATCAGAAAAACAAACACTGGGGTTCATGAACCGGTAAAGCAAACATATTACTAATGTACCAATCAATTCCATCTAGCCTACATCCGTGAAGGTCACCATGAGGATCATATTAGTCCCCATTTATTCCAAGTCTTGACTAAATAAAGTAACCCTGCAGGTGGACAGGAATTACAGTCACCAGGGAAAGTCTTAGTACTTACCTAGCTATTTTTGTCCAAATGTTTGTGGACACCCCTTGTAATAAATACATTCAGCTACTGTAAGTTGCACCTACTGCTGACACAGATGTGCAAATGCACACACACAGCTTGTCTAGTCCCTGTAGAGACGTACTGCCAATTGTACAGGACTTTCTGGAGCAGATAAAAAACTTGCAGAATTGGCACCATGCCTAATGCCAGGCGTTGGCTAGAGGGCAGTGGAACTGTGTTCTCTGGAATGATGGATGGTGCTCCCTCCAATTCTTTTGGGATGAGTTGGGAAGTTGGGCATGTGTGGGGTGGTGGTCATTCAACATCTTGACCTCACTCAAGTTCTCATAGCAATGCTCCAAAATCTAGTAGAAAGCCTTCTTACTTGGACAATAGAGACAATCACTCCAACAAAAGCAACTCTTTTTAACACCCTTCATTGCAGAAGAAACAATGATTGAGCAGGTGTCTCAATACTTTTGTCCAAATAATGTATATAATACATGTATTTATTTATTTATTATTACATATAAAATTGTATATATTTAGTCTTAACCATCTAGCTGCTGGTTTGTGGTTATGCTGAAGAATTCTGAGGTAGCCTTTCTTCATTATCCCATCCACTTTGTGCAAAACAGCCCCAGAGCATGATTTGATGTGATGTTGCAACCACCGCCATGCTTAACAGTTGGTACAGTGCTCTTTAGTCTGAATGCCCCGCCTTTACTCCTCCAAACATCTTAGTCTCGTCAGACCATAAAACTTTTCCCCAGAGGGCTTTGTTTTTGTCCGTGTGGTCAGCAAATAACCCAAGCTCAAAAGTGTTGTGTTTGGAGCAGGGGCTTCTCTCTTGAACGGCAGCATGGGTGTTCCAGCAGCTTCTGGAGTCATGCCAGGCTTGTGCCTTGGTGGTTCCTGAATTGTTCCTATTCAGGGTGGGTGAAAGATTTAGGCAAGCTTAAGGATCTGAGATGCACTGACAGGGCGCTAATTGTGATGGCTAGACGACTGGGTCAGCGCATCGCCAAAACATCAGGCAGGTCTTGTGAGGGTTTTGTGGTATGCAGTGCTACCAAAAGGAAGGACAACCAGTGCACCAGGGCAAGGGTCATGGGCACCCAAGCCTCATGGCTGCGATCCAGGGAGATCCCACCTTGCAGCTTACAGGACTTGAAGGATCTGCTGCTAATGTGTTGGTGCCAGATTCCACAGGATGCCTTCAGAGGTCTTGTAGAGTCTGTGATTTGGAAGCATGAGGGGGACCCACACAATCCTAGGCAGGGGGTTTTAATTAATGCTAGGCCTAATCAGTGTAATTATTCAGTACCACTGGAAGCTGGTTGCTGGAACTGGACTTGCAAAGCGAGAACCATTTAGAAGGCTTCATTTTAGAGAGCGTTTAGCAATCTCCAGAGATTTCACTGGAAATATCAAGATTCTGAGGATCTGCAGCATTATGTTGGGTGAGACTTAGGACATCCCAGCCATAGCCTTCCCACAACAGCCCCTGGGCATGTGGCATTTCCTTGACATTTGATGCAGTGTGTGGACAGTTGGTGGATGTTTTGGTGACACTGGAAAATGTCAGCTGGTTAGAAATGTCAAATTAGATGGATATGGCTCTCTAATGGTGTTGAGATCTGGAGTATGGAAGTAGGTCTTATAGTCAGGTCAATCCTGGGCATTCTACAACTTCCATAACCACATCTTACACACAAAAAAAACACTCCACAGAGGTGAACTTTCGCAGCCTTTATCATGCATCTAAAAAAAGGTAGATGTGGGTTCCGCAGAGGACTTTTAAGTAGCGCAGACAAGTCTGTTGCTATTAATAGTGGCTGAGAGTCAAAGAACCTGGTCCCAGAGTGGGACGACTGGCAAAAGACGAGGACAGCTCAAACTGGGACGCGCTTAAGCCACACAGTGACTGTCAAGCCTGGTTCCCCTGCTGTAGAGTGGTGAGGGAAAGGTGCATGGGCAGGGTGCTGGTACAGTGTGGAGATAATGCACAAACCAAGACTCACCATTTGATATTGATTCCTCTGCAGCACACTAGCTGTCTGCCTAAACCTGCCTGTCTCGCTTTCTCTTTTACAAAGGATTTGAGGGGCAGCACACACACTGCTTGTCGGACCGCCACAGAGAAGCGGCTCTCTTCTACAGACAAGCCAGTTCAGCAGGTGATCGATAGATAGTGTACAAGAGAAGAAATATGTCCAGGTAGGAGATAAGCCAGACTCCTTAGTTATGATGGAATCACTGGGATTATTGACATCATATCCAGTTGTTGCATATCTGCTGATCAAATCCAAACTTTACAGAAAAGGCTTGGTTTCAAATGCTGCAGTAAAAGCTGTTCATCTTGCCACAAGCTTAACAGCCACTCACTCACACTCCACCTGTTCACCTGTGTTTACATAAACGTCTGGTAGCTTAACCACAGTCAAAGCACTGATAATGCAGGTATCTGTTCAGAGCACAAGCATCCACTATATGGACAAAAGTATTGGGACACCAGCTCATTAATTACTTCTTCTAAAAGTCAAGGGTAATAAAAAAGACTGTATCCTGCTTTGTTTGAGTAACTGGCTCAGTAACTGCCTTTCTACTAGATTATGGAGCATTGCTGCATTTCATGACAAGAGTCAGAGTCAGTAAGGTCAGGATGTTGGAAGACCACCACCCCACCTCATCCCCAACTCCCCAACTCATCCCAAAGGTGTAGGATGGATCATCATCCATCTTTCCAGAGAACACAGTTTCATTGCTCCACAGCTCGATGCTGGGGGCTTTATACCCCTTATACCCCTCTGTCTGTCTGTCTGTCTATCTATCTACCATCCTATCTATCTATCTATCTATCTATCTATCTATCTATCTATCTATCTATCTATCCGTCCGTCTATCTATCTGCCTGTCTGTCTGTCTGCCTGTCTGTCCATATATCTGTCTATCTATCTATCTATCTATCTATCTATCCGTCCGCCCGTCTGTCTATCTACCTGTCTGTCTGTCTATCTATCTATCTATCTATCTATCTATCTATCTGTCTGTCTTTCTGTCTGTCTTTCTGTCTGTCTTTCTGTCTGTCTGTCTGTCTATCTACCATCCTATCTATCTATCTATCCTATCTATCTATCTATTTATCTATCCGTCCGCCCGTCTGTCTATCTATCTGCCTGTTTGTCTCTCTGTCTGGCTGCCTGTCTGTCCATCTATCTATCTATCTATCTATCTATCTATCTATCTATCTATCTATCTATCCGTCCTTCCGTCCTGTCTCTGTGTCTTTCAGCCTGTCTGTCTCTCTGTCTGCCTGTCTGTCCATATATCTGTCTATCTATCTATCTATCTATCTATCTATCTATCTGCCTGTTTGTCTCTCTGTCTGGCTGCCTGTCTGTCCATCTATCTATCTATCTATCTATCTATCTATCTATCCGTCCGCCCGTCTGTCCATCTATCTATCTATCTATCTATCTATCTATCTGTCCGTCCGCCCGTCCGTCCGTCCATCTATCTATCTATCTATCTATCTATCTATCTATCTATCTATCTATCTGTCTTTCTGCCTGCCTGTCTGTGTGTCTGTCTGTCTGTGTGCCTGCCTGTCTGTCTGTCCATCTATCTAACTATCTATCTATCTATAGCTAGCTCTCTGTCTGTCTCTCTGTCTGTCTGTCTGTCTGTCTGTCTGTCTGTCTGTGTTTGGTTGGAACAGTAACACGTTGCTGTAATTGCTGTTGGCGCTGTCCACTGCCGCCATCTGGTGGCCGGACAAGTGTACAACACGCCTCCGCTGTAGTTTGGACCTCAGAGGCCGCCGTAGTAAAGCCGTCCTTAGCATCAAGAGAGATGTTAGCAACCAGCAGCCATTTGAGTAGCTATGTACACAACTGAGCGGCTGCATCCATCTGTGTGGACGGATTTACTCACTTTTTAATATCCACTGTTTCATCAATGACCTCCAGTAACCCCTCCGTGTTCCTGCTGATGGTCAGCGGGCAGATCGAGGGCGCTCATGTAAGTGAACTAACGGGAATGAACGACCAGCCCGACCTAGACCAAACCCACTGTGAATAAACTGAGGGGAAAGTTTCTGTTTGTGGTTTTTAATCTCTTCTTTTGTTTGAAGTTTCCAGAATATGATGATTTATACTGCAAATACTGTTTTGTGTACGGACACGACTGGGCTCCTACTTCTGTGAGTGAAGTCCAGATTTCTCACCCTGTGGTCCTCAGTTTGGAGCCTCAGCACACCAGTCACACTGCCCTGGTTCATCTACTATTTATTTAGTCCTGAATATTCATATTCTGATGTTTTAATGTTTATTAAGTAGTAAATATTTTCTATGTAATGGTCATTGCATTAATTTATTAACTAACTAACTAATTAATTAATTGATTGATTGATTAATTAAACCTTACCTTATTGCAGGGCTTGGAGGAGGGAATATCTCAGATAACATCGAAGGGCAGAGACTCCTCTCAGAGTCTGGTGTGGAACTTCCCTCTCGACATCACTTTCAAGAGCACCAACCCGTTTGGCTGTATGCACTTTTTGCATTATTAACTATATTACATATATTTGGTGTTTAAAAAGTTGCTTATCTGCTCAGTAAAACACTGATATTAGAATAAACACTAATAATAACGCTCCTACAGAAAGTGGTGGTGGTTCTCCATCACTGTGTTCATCATTAGAACATCTCCAAAGTTCTCCTCTCTCATGGAGTCTAGTGTTATTTAGAGTTCTCCTCAGATCAACACCTGGTTTGGTGGTAAATCAGGGCTTAATGATGGTAAATCAGGTGAGCTGCTGCTGATGATGGAGTTGAACACATCCTCCACGCTGTGCTGGCTGGACTGGGGGGCGTTCAGGAGATATAAATGAATAAATATATACACACACACACACACACACCACTATCTTCACATCTATGTTTCACATAGTCCTTCCATTTTCACAGGTTCAAAAATAATGGGACAAACCAATATATTTATGAGAATTATCATTAAATGGAAATACTTTGCAGTCAATGATTGTGTGAAGGTGAGGTCTGGAACGCCAAATGCTTGTTGCGTGTCCTCAAAATTGTTTCACCGTCCAAATACTTATAAGCCCAATGCACACAATCACATAAATATAGCATCACTATCACACAAAAGCCTTGTATCTCCATTTTCTCTGTTGTTCACGTTTTGATATAATGTGAATCTGACAATTTTGTGATAAATGGGCCAATAGAAACGCTCCAAAATGGCTTGGAATGAAATCTTTTTACATCGACTTAATGTGAAAGTTAGGAAGATGTTTTTCTTGACCTGTGAAGTTGGAGAAGGTTGGACATACAAGGGTTTTGCATGACAGCAATGAAACCTCTCTCTCCCTCTCTCTCCCTCTCTCTCTCTCTTTCAGGGCCCCAGATTGTGGTCAGTGTCTACGGCCCAGACACTTTTGGCAATGATGTGGTCAGAGGTTATGGAGCAGTACACATTCCCTTCACCCCAGGAAAGTGAGTGAGGTCTTCAAACTGGAATGTAATAAATGTATGGAGGTGTTTCATCTGGCTGGTTTGTGTCGGTTCTGTTTGATTGACATAATGATAAACTCTTCTTTCAGACACTCAAGGACTGTTCCGATGTTTGTTCCTGAGTCCACATCAAGACTGCAGAAATTCACAAGGTAGTAGAAAGGAACAACCAACGCACATTGAGACTTGCACTGAGCACTGTGCATGCCAACCTCATTTACATATTTTATTGCTGCCCAAGATTTGTATTTTCCTTCGTCCTTTGAACAACGTAGCTGCTGAAGAATGGTCCAGTGGAAATGTTCTGAAAGTACTCTGAATAAAAATCTCTGGACGTTTATCTTTAAAGATTATGGGTTCAGGTTTCCAGAAAGGGATTAAAGCAACACCATGTAGCCATGTAACCATTTTCACCTTAAATAGCCTCTTCAAAATCATTGTGAACCTCCACTAGAAGGGAGAAAAAGCATCCCTGTCGTTGCCACTCTGGCCTAGCTGCACCCTGTAAATTTGGTGAAGCAGGCAGGACAACACCTGAGTCCTGTATGTGTAGAATCCTGTAAATGACTCTACTCAGCCCACACACTTCTTTCACTTTCAGTGACTGTTCTGTAACCCTCAGCTTGTCTAGAAATGCTTGTGTAAAGTGTGTCCTTTAGAGGAGGCTCAAGATGTGAATTACACTTCCCGACTGTAGGGGGAGCTCAGGGGCAAGAAATGCAGACGCTACATAATGCCTCTTTAATGATTTCATGAAGAATCTTTATTCCAAACCAGCCCTAAAAGTATGTGTCTGGTTTTAAACAGCAACCGTTTATTTTGTAATACTCCTGGACTCGCACTACATTTACCCTGCCATTATAGGGGGAAAATGAACAGCTGTCACTAACCTTTTAATCTATTATTACTGCTACTGTAAGTCAGGGCTGAACACTGGCCAAAGTTTACCCATGGGGACATTTGATTTGGCCCATCAGAAAGTTACGGTAACCCCAACCCCTTCACTTAATACATTTATTTATACTGTATGTTAGCGGTAGAAACCAAAGCCATTTTTTTTCTCCAAACAAGTAATCAACATTCAGCCAATTTATGATGTGGATTTTGGCAGATTTTGCTGCTTCTTACGTTCACTGTAACTCTTCAGTTGAGTGCATGTTATTTACATATTCGACTAATTTCTTGTTTAAGGATTTAAATGCCGGTTTGGCTCATTAAAGAGTATAAATATTGTGATTTTGGCTGATTAACATTACTGGGGTAAGGTGCCCCAGTAAATGATAATAAAAAAAAATAAAAAATAAATAAATATATATATATATATATATATATATATATATATATATATATATATATATATGTATAGTTTATTAATGCAACTAATCATGATTTGTGTGTTCTTACTATATATAATTTATCAGCATCTAATCTTACTTTAAACATTGTCAATTTCAAATGTTCCAGTAACAATTGTCATATTATAAAACACATTTTTAAAAACCTGATTTTGTATTTATTTTATAAGCAATGGCTAAAGATGAATCAGTATAAACACCTCCACTGAAACCCTCCTAAACTTCAAAATGTTCATTTTACAGGAGAAGGAAAAAACCTTCTTACCTTTCAGTAGAAGTCAGTGTAAAAAATGTTTTATTCCAAGTTCCATTTTTGAAACATTTCTGTTGGTCCATTCATCATGAAATTTTGACGAATGTAAACTGGCTGGTTGGCGCCCAGAAGAAACTGGAACCAATCTTTGTTCTTCAGACTAGCTCACAAGATCTCAAATACGTTCTTCAGAATGAGAGCTTTTTGCTCCTTTTTACTGTATTTATGTTTACCTGCATCTGTTCTAATGGGATTTAATGGGTTTACAGAGGTCAAAAACTGACAAGGGTTTTTGCATAGCAGTGTTGATCTTCTGCATTAAAGCTAAAAAAAGCAGCCAGTGTGTTTCATTCAGTCATTAAAGCTTAAAATGTTTAATAGTTTATTAAGTTTATTAACTTTTGTTGTTCACAGCTGGTTGATGGGCAGGCGTCCAGAATACACAGATCCCAAGGTGGTAGCCCAAGGAGAGGGAAGAGAAGGTAAAAACATGCCAAATTTATTTATATATATATATATATATATATATATTTACTAATTATACATCATTTTAATGGCAGATCTGCTTTTATTAAGTCATGTGTTTCTATAATTTGGTCACTACTTATGAGTATTATTAATAAATAAGAAAAGAATGTATTATTCACATATATAGCTTTCCAACTTTTGCATATTTTGATATTTTAATGTCTGGGAAAGTGAGTGATTTAATATCATCAAATGTTTTTTTGAGCGATGTCAGAGGAACTGATTTTGTTTCCATAAAGAACCATGTTTGTAACAAAGATTTGTAAGTATGATGAAGGTTCTTCATACTCAAACATGGCTCTCTAAAGAAACACGTGGTTCTTCTACGGCATTGTTTAGAGAACCATCTGAAGCACCTTTATTTTTGAGTGCGCACTACAGAGCAGTATCTTCTGCGTTGTGATGGAGCTCCTGATGGGATGCTGAGCATCGTCTCATTTGTATATGTGCAGTAACTAGGGTGCGCTCCCAAGGCTTCGTAACACTGCAGTTCAACATAGTCACCAAGGACATGAAGAAGCTGGGTTACGACACCACGTCAGGAGAGCAAGCCCCGGCGACTCGTCTGGCTGGAACAGAGCAGCCCTATGGATCCTGATGGCAGTTTGCCTACAGACTCGAAGTCTTCAACATTCAACATACAGCCACCAAATATCGACACCTTTAGGAAGAGCTTGACTTTTGTATATTTGTAATAAAGCTTTACATATCTTTTATTCCTTTGCCTTTCACTTTATTTACAAACACAGTCTCATCTTCCACAGATACGAGGCCGCTGTCATTCACCAGCTGCATTTATTAATAGCATTAACAGACCAAAATCAAAATGTCAGTGATACAGTTTATTTCTTTTAACCATTGCAGCTACAGGTCCTTTATCACTTGCTGCGATTTAGATGGCATTAAAACATCACATTGCTCATGTGACTTTTCTACAAAACCATTACACAGAAATAAGGTACAGAACAATATGTTACAATAGAACAAATGATAAATTATATTATACAGTTATAATGCCAACAAGTCGAGCACATATCCATAAAAAAGCAGCCTGCTCCCAGTAATATGAGACAGTTTGGTAAATACACAGACACAGTAACATGAAAAAAAAGAAAAGAAAAATAAAAAAGGTGTTTATGCGTGTCCACAAGGTTAGTCCTCCACGATAAATGCTTAATGAGTACACAGAGTAACAGAAAACAAGTGATACACATACAGTAACAGCAAAATGAGACGGGACACACTGAGCTAGATATTGTATATCAGTAAAAGCAGAAAACAAACAAACATGGCAAAACTAGTTTGCATAACTGTTTTAGCATGTTTTAATGACCGTGTCAATTTGTCGGCGGAGAAGCGAGTCCGACACTGCAGGATCGTTGCCCACTTCCGCCGCCGCGTCCATCGCAAGCTCATTGCAGACGCTTTAAAGCAGTCTTCCATCAGACTGCCCGGGTTTGGTAGCAGACTGGTGACTGTGAACACTCCACACACTGCCACACAGCTGCACCGAGGCAGCACTACCACAGCATTTCCAGCAGAGGACCCAAATGAAACGGACAGCGCAATATTTATATAAAAAAAATATATAAAATTTAAAAAAAAACAAGGAGCGCTTTAATATTGGCAGTGGTATCAGAACGTAAAACTAAAACCAAGAGCACTATGATTTGGGCTCAAAGGAAAATGTTTAAATTTGTATTTCTACATATTCGAGTTATAAAACTACAAGAGCACCTCTTTAATAGATTTAATATCACAAGCACAGACTTTGGTAGCTATTTTCGGGCAGGAAAAAAAAAAAGCTTTGTGCTTGTGGGGTTAAAACTACATTACCATGGGTTAAACCTGAACCCACACAAAAGTAAGCTAACAGGTAAAAAGTCTTGACTTCTGCATTCCTGGTCATGTCAATTGATATCTGTGATGTCAGAAGACATAAAAAAAAAAAATAACTAGCGCTTTACATCCGCCACTGTGTACAAGAATGTGTCCATCTCATACCTTGGGCGTAAAAAAACCTCTGCCTGATATGGACTAAGGGATTAGAGCGCTAAGATTCTGATCTTTTGGCTGGATCACACTGCAAATCCCCTTCTGCCACAAGAATGGCCCGGTGCTACACAGTGATGCTTTCATGGAAATCGGCGTCTGATGTACTTTAAGAAGCACAGCTCGGAAAGGAAAACCACTCAGACAGAGCCCGAAACGGAAATGAAATGAAATACCTATAAAAGGGGTCAGCCTACTCAAGAAGTACCCCTGCCCAGCCCACCACCTAAATAAAATCATATATATGCAATGCGTTTAAATGTCCCACCTCAAACGAACACTATTAGAACATCAATGCATTTCATACACATCAGAAGCATCCTTGCCATTTAGCTGTGATGGCCAGCAGTGATGAATGGTTCACTATTTAAATGTATATGAACTGATCGTTTAAGGTAACAGTGATTAGTTGTAATATTGATAACAGTAAGATGCATCCAAACCTGATGAAAATATTGTGGTGCTCATCATTCTCCCAATTCCCTTTGTTCCTTCCTTGATAACTAATACGTTTTCCTCCGCACATATAAATAAACAAAACTACTGAACGCAACAGAAAAACACAGTTCAGATTGTTTGATACTCCATGAATAACTCAAATAACACGGAAATAAGCTAAGCAGCTAAATACTAATCATTAGCATTGATTAGCTGTGTCAGACAGTCAGCATAGGGATGCGATGAGAAGCTGTGCAAAGAGCGAGCTTTACCCCAGTACTGAACTGTACTGAACTGAACTGAAACAACCCATAAAACCAACTAACAATCTCTAAAGATTTTAAGGAGTAACAAAACCAGAGGCATTTGTAGAAAAGAAGGGGCCATATTATGATATGGTGACCAATTCCCAATCATGCATTAAAAAAAAAACAAAAACAAAACCCAAACCTCCACTTCAGTATGAAGTTCATCTTCTAATGCATCAGATTTGGAACCACTGAGACATGCTGCTGTTTGGGACATTTCCTCCAAGTCCTTAGCATTCACTGAACTGTGTGCTATGCACATTTTTTTCCTTTTTTTTCTTTTTTTAAACACCTGGTACACAAGTCATGTCTTTTACAAACAGCTGATCATTGTTTGTCAAGCTAAGGACTAATGGTGAGCCAACAGTCAACACAAGAAAATCAGAGCGTGTGCAAAATCCCTGCTTAGAACATCAAAATTATTACCATGTAAACTGATAGTGTCCTCTAAACTGTGTCTACTTATGCGTACTGTAAATACACATAGTGTATATGCACTGCGTAGAACATATATAGGCTGCTTCGATTAAAAAGGGTTAGCTTTAGCGATTATACAGCTTTAAAAGACTACACATTAGAAAAGAAACTAAAAGAAGAGAAAGTAGCAGAATCCCTTAGGTTTTTAAAGCCCCCGATAAGAAAAATAAGCAATCAAAAGAAGTTACAAATTGGGACCCCTTTGAATGCGAGGCTGTCTTTTGGAAACAACTGCAAGTGTTGAAGGAAAAAAAAACGGCTAGAGATACAGTAATCAATCGCTGACGGTCCATTTGAGGAAATTTAGAAAAATAAAATACCAATCATTCTATGGTACCTACCTCCAAACAGGCCGAAGAGAGCAGCTCTCCTGCCAATGTAAAAACTGTAAACACCACTGCTACTCCAGAAAGTCTCAAAATAGCACATCGGTCTGGGGAACACAATAGACTACGTTGTCTATACCACTGGAAGGGAGATGAGAGGAGGAGGAAGGGGGGAAGGGGGTTGCAGGCAAAGGCAGCCTATACTGTTCCTCACAACAGGAAAGGGTTAGTGGTGCCACCTGCCTGGGCTGCAGTACCTGCAGGCTGCAGACCACCACTCATCAGAGGCTGGGGCATGGCGAGGGAGCCGGGGGTACCCATGGTCGGCATCATCTGGCCCGTGGGAACGAGTGGGGCCATGCCACCCATAGGCCCGTAACCAGCAGGGGGCAGAGAGGACAAGGGCAGGGGGTCGTTGCTTTTTGAGGCCATGCTGCTAAAGCCTTGACCGCTCATGCCCATCATGGGGCTCACTCTCATCTGGTTAAGGGTGGGCGGCTGTGGCTGGTTCACCTGGAAGGGGTTGACTTGGGCCGCAGGGGCAGGAGCTGCTCCTAGAAGAAGGGATTCAGAGACAAGGGAAACTGAGGGTGAGTTCCTGTTCCACTCATGAAACAGTAGTGCATGGCATGGAGTCACAAATGTAGGTAATGAGACGTTTACAGCTGGAATGGATGGTTGGTTGATTAGTAAAAGAAGAGTGTACCTGCTGCAAGGAAAGGATTAACGATGGGGGCTGGTTGAGGAGGCTTGGTGACCAGAGAGTCCAGGTTTACCAGGGCAGCGTTGGGACCCAGGAACGACTCTGGGGTTTTTCTGGTTGGGGCACCCGGCTGCAAGTCAAACAGGTCCGGGCTAACAGACTTGCTGGTCTGTAAGGGCAAGGCTGAGCTTCCTTTGCCATCTCCTGTGAACAAAAGCAACAGTGTTAATATGCACCCAATCAGTTAGAACAACAGGGATATGCAAGAAATCAAGAAATGCCAGATCTACCCGTCATCGCTGAGTGGCGAAGACTGTCAAAGTCTGAGAGATCTTCTTTAGAGGTCCCATTTGATGTGGAGAAGAGATCAAATGAGCCTGTTGATAAAATCAGATGTTGTAGATTATTGCAAAGGCCTTTACCTTTTAAGTTGTCTTGGTTCTATATCCTGGCCTCACTGCTGACTATTTAAAAATATTTTTATTCAAATAATTTCTCAATCAATTTTCCTATCACAGTTCCTTAGATCAGTGATTCCCTGTCTTTTTTAGCCATGACACTACTACTACTTATCAACAGATCAGGGGTTGGATTCACAATAGTGTCTTAAGAAAGAAATTCTTCTGTGATTTTTCCTTCTTAACTTTTCACTTAAACGCTTAGTTTGTTTCTGCTTGTCCTACATTTTGCACTCCAACACATGTGATTAACTGAATAGTGGACAATTAAAAATGTTATTTTGCACGACTTAGGATAAGAAATACAGCATAAACAACGATGCTTCAATTTGGCCTGAATAAAAAATAAAAAATAAAACAATGACCAGTATCTTTAGAAATTCTTAAGAAATTGTTTAAAACTTTAAAAGAAAATCTGACAGCTTCGTAAGCTTCTCAGGCATTTAAAAAGATTCCTATGAACAATTCCTAGTGTTTAGGATCCTTCATAAGGTTTTTGTTTTTAAAAAGTTTTTGTGAATCCGGCTCCAGCTCTGTAGTACGCAACAAACTGAACAGAGCACCTACAGACACGTGGCATTATCGGCCATAAACAATCAACGTCGAGAACATCAGACAGCTCTCCAAGCTCAGGTCATTCTAAACAAGCCAATGTTCATATCACCACAGTCAGACACAGACCTCATATCTTCATTTTGCTGTACTGTGAATTACATTTCATGATGAACAGACCAATAGAAAAGCTACTTTGGAGATACAAGGTTTTTGTCCAACAGCAACCAAAATTTTCTGTACGCTTTGGCTCAGTCAGCTTATATATGTAATACTGACGTGGCAGGATATTGTTAGGCTGGAAGAAAAGTATCAAATCAGCTCAGGTTTTCCTGATCAATGTACAGGACTCCCTAAAGCGAACCCCCTGAGAAGCACTGATTTAAACAACTCTGTGGCCTTAGAAAATGAATAATAGCAAATAAATTAGGCCACTACTTGGCGGGACATATGCAGTAATGCAAGTTACAAAGTTCATTTGTCTTCACCTCAAAAGTAAAAATGATAAATATATAATAAAAGCGTGGTGTTTATGGATAACGCTAACATAATATCTTGAAAACCTGGGCTGTGTATTGGCAAGAACCTAGTGATACAATATGGAACATGATACAGGGGTTACAATTCAATACTACTGCAATGTTTGACAGTTTTGGTAAAATTTAATTGTCACAGTATAAAAATACACCATCAAACACATATTAAATCATATTACAAAATATAAGGTTTACTTTTTATGCAATCAGAACAGTGGTATCTGAAGACAGAGTCCCACACCGCTATCCAGCAATCTTTGCAGGTTATTGATTATCTAATGTGAGGTGATATTCATATTTTATATCCACCCCCCTCAAATGTGACCAATTTATTGTGTTTTAAACAGCTGGTGATATTTCTGACTACGGTATAATACTGTTTCGCCAGGTTCAAGTCTGATTTGAAGCCAACACACAGTCTTCAGCTTGTTTGCATTTTTAGATTAGTCGCATTGCTCACCTGGGCCAGAGGCTTTGGGGCGTGTAGCTGGCCCTGAGCCCCAGGGATCAGCAGCTGCAGGAGCAGGGGTTGACCCCCAGGGGTCACTGCTCTTCATGGGAGTGACTGAGGTGGCAGCAGCAGGCAGGCCCCAGGGATCCACAGGAGCTGCTGGCTTAGGGGCAGCACCTGAATACACAGAGATAAAACAAAAACACTCAGATATAACAATTCACACTGGCCCGCTCTATTCACATCCAATGACCACACTGGCCAACCACTTCCGGACCACCACCCACTAGAGATGATGCAACGTTTCCACAATCACGGAAGCACACAGCCTGTACGTGACCTCAGGCCTAGAGAGGCTCTTCAGATGAATAATGGTGGGAGTTTACAGACAACATTCACTGGAATGTAAGATCACTAATATCACAATGAACTTCAGTGGAACAGCCTACAGTACTAGCATGATCTCATCTGTAAAATCTCAGAAATACAAGGACAATTACAAAAGAGGATAGTTGTCCATTTCTCAGCACTCTAAGGGAAGGGGAGGGTTAGGAACACTTAAGCCTAAAAACCTGCCAAGCCTGTTGCAACGGTCTGATCTTTCAGCCTTGCATTTCCTCACGTATCCCACTAAAAGATAAAGGGGGAGAGGATGTGTAATACAACGTGATTGTGAATCAGCCTTTAATGACGACATTCCAGAAACTTTCCAGGTTTATTCATAACATGTGCTGATGTTAGAGAGCCCTCACTACATGGAAAGGAAGCAGCTCACAGGCAAGGTGGGCGCTCCACCTGCAAATCTGCATACTGAGAGTCTTTGTTTAGCACAGAAGGGAATGCACTACTACCAGCCCAGCTGCATTTTTCAGCCACCACACCACAGAGAGCAAGAGTAAGAGCTAGAGATGGAGCTAGAGCAAGTGTGAGAGACAGAAAACACTTATTCTTTCTTTATACACTTTAGTATATATCCAAACACACCATGACCAAATATTTGTGGACACCCCTTCTAATAAATGCATTCAGCCACTTTAATGCACCCATTGCTTACACAGATGTGCCAATGCACCACCACACACAGCTTTGTCTAGTCGCTGTAGAGAAGAGCTGCCAATAGAAAAGGGCTCCCTGAAGCAGACAAACATAAGCCTATCGGCACCATGTGTGGGCTAGAGGGGTACAAAGCCCCCCAGCATTGAGCTGTGGAGCAGAGGAAGATCTGTGTTCTGTGGAATGATGGTTGGTGCTCCATCCAATACTTTTGGGATGAGTTAGGAAGCTGGGGATGAGGTGGGGTGGCGATCATCCCACATCCTGACCTCACTAACGTTCCTGCCACTGAATGCAACCAAATCCTCACAGCAATGCTTCTCCAAAATCTAGGAGAACTCTGGACAGTAGAGACCATTACCCCAACAAAAGCAGGGTCAACTCTTTTTTTTAATACCCTTGATTACTGAAGAAACTATGAATGAGGTGGTGTCCCAATACTTCTGTCCATACAGTGTGCATGAGTGTATAGATGATTATTGTTGCAGTTATTGTCATTTTTATTGTTGTAATAGTTTGGCAGTAGTGTTTTTACTAGCATCACGCCAATACAGTTACTCTAAATCTTGTGTGAGAGAGCAGAAAGAGGAAAAGAGGAGGGAAAAAAAAAAAAAAGAGACAAGGTGAGAGACAAACAGCAAGAGTTGGAAAATGTAAAGGAGAGGCAGAGAGAGATAGCGAGAGAGAGGAGGGCTGAGTGAGCCTGGGGGGGGGGGACCATCTGCTTCAACACTAGAATAAAAACAGGCCAAAGGAACGCCTACAATATGTAACTGCTCCAGCAAGTCCTAAAACGCTGAGTTAACATGGAGTAAACACAAACTGATAGAGGTGCTATTATTAGACAAAGTCAAGCGTCCAGTGTTTGTAGAGCTGGGCAATATCACAATATTTTAGCATATCGTGGTAAACTTTGTTATAGTGATAGATAATCTGCGTTTCTAAGCACATGGAGGATACAGTAAGTGCTTAATAAACACTGATCAGCTGCAGGTTTCATTACAGACAGTGTGATTAGACTGGTTCTATTAGATGAAGAGCAGCAGATGATTAATAAAAATCACTCTATTCAGGACGGGAGAGGATCTGAATAGTAGTTTATAAGAATCTGTCGCTACTGATGTTTTCAGTCTGTGATAAATATCGTGATGTAGTATTTTTACCATATCGCCCAGCCCCATGTGTGTATGTATTTGTAATTGTGTAAACTGGTATTACCATAGCTCTGCCAAGGGTCTGAAGGTGGAGCTGCTGCGGTGGCGGCAGCGGCTGCTGCTCCGCCCCCCCAAGGGTCAGCATGGCCTTCGGGGACTGTGTCCATCAGATCCATCAAAGATGACTGCGGAGGCTGGGACACACACACACACACACACACACACACACACACACACACACACACACACACACAGAGAGAGTCAGAACCTGCAGCTGTGCTCTGCTACTGAAGAGAAACGCTAAACCGCTACACACTACGGCTTCAGTATGAATACTCACAGGACATTCAGACAGTCCGCAACAAAAGACAGAGAGAGAAATAAAAGACATTAATTGAATTGAACTCAATTGAACGAACAGACAGACATTTGACTCTTCAGCTGAAGGAACAGTGTGTCTGAAGCACAGGGGAGATCAGGGTACATCAGAGCACACAGACAGCATGAGGAAATGCATTAGCTGTGCACAAGAGTGACTGTTTTATTGATGACTCATCAATAGCTCAGCACATCCGGGAACACTGAGCCTACCTCTTTCTTCTTTTTGGCCACTTTCGCCGTGCCGGAGTCTTTGCGGCTCTCCTCCAGGGCCATCTGGAGCCGCAGGTCATCCCCACGGCGCATCCTCTCCTCCTAAACACACACACAAACACACACAAATTAGATCATGCTATGAAAGATACACTAAATGTCCAAATGTTTGTGGACACCCCTTCTAATGAATGCATTCAGTTACTTTGAGCTGCACCCATTGCTGACACAGATGTGCCAATGCACACACAGAGCTCGTCTAATCCCTGTAGAGAAGTACTGCCAAAAGGATAGGAGACACTGAACCTACTGGCCCCATGCCTAATGCCAAGAGTGGGTTAGAGGGGTATAAAGCCCACCAGCACTGAGCTTTTGTTGTTCTCTAGAATGATTGTGCTACATCCAGTACTGCTCTTGTCTACTCTCACAAAATTGATCTTTTTAATACCCTTGATTTCAAAAGAATGAGCAGGTGTCCCAATATTTATGCCCATATAATGTACACTCTAGTAGTACTTTTTTCAACAACTTAAAACTTTTGTCTTTAATTAACATCAATAATATTATTCATATAATTAATAATTAAAAAGACACTTATTGTTTTATTATTGTTATGAATGTTTTTATGAAAAATGTATTTATTACTATGTTTATTCCCCTTGGACTGAGTGGTTGGTTGTTATTTTGATCTCAAGCCTATTACTTATTGTTATTATTATTATTGTTATTTTTTTTAAATAATAATTATTATGTTTAAATTATTTTATGTTTATATTTGTTTTCCCTTTAACTTTGTACTGTAAAGCACATTGAGGTGTATCTTTGATGTATGAAAGGTGCTAAATAAATAAAACATAAGGACTATCATTTTTATTATAGTTATTATTATTAATAACTACATTTATTTCACAGTAAACCACTGCGGATCACAGGAAACACTGACCTATTGAGTATGTACATATATAAAACAAACGCAACATATGTCCAGGCACTCCTGAATAATATATGAAGTGTCACCATGGTTTGAAAAGCGCTTGATGCTCACAGACCCAATCAATAGCATGATGAATCTCCCCACCAATCAAAAGGTGACAGCACACATTGAGGCACGCCCCGCCAACTACACCCACCCCCACCTCCAACCCCAGCCCCCGCATCAGAACTGCAGTACGAGGAAACAAAGGAAGGAAGATCCTGCTAAGTGGTCGTAAAGTGTCTCAGTGGGGAGCAGCAGACAACAGGCTGTAATCTAGGCTTCATCCGAACTTGGCACCAGTAAATCACTTCACATTCACTAAGCTAGATCCATGACCATCACAGCTTCCAAGAAGCTCCAGGCCTGAGAGACATGGTGCTATTCCTGGCTGAGTATGGGGAACTATTACAACATTTAAGGTGCCGGTTGCCCATGTGATGGTCTAGAACAAACCAGGAGGTATGAGGAAGAGGGTCAAAAAGCTTCACTCAAGGAAACCACATTCCAACAGGTTGATTTCAGAGCTGGGAGATGTGCAAAAATATCAATGGAAATTTGAAATGGAAACAATTCAATACTATAACTTAAATAAATGTTAAGAGTTTTGCATTCATTAAAAAGGGCATGGTTAAATAGTTTCCTTAAACTAGGTGTAAACCTAGACCAAAACAGTATCACTAGAGCAATTTAGTCCTAAAGCCAAATGAACCAATGTCTAGAAACTCGGCTCTTTGTCTTCACACAGTGATTCTTTGGTTACAGTATAGCTTGCCATCAAGCACAGTGATACTACAATTAGTATTAGCCTCTCATTAAGTACTATAAAGAATTACAAATAGGGGTAACTTTTTTTGCTACGATAGTATTTGAATTTTATGCCCTAGGCTTATTTTTAATTAATATGCTGCCAATTATTCAGTATTATCCACATATAATTCAATAATTGATATAAACTTGATAGTAGTTACAGAATCAATTATAAAGGATACTGAATGATCCACAGCAGTTACTGAAAAATCCAGTTGTTATCAGAAACAGTATCAGTATGAATGATTCAATAACTACTGTTGATTATTCAGCATCAAGTGATTCAGTAAATACAGTAAATGATTGAATCATTTACTGTATTTACTGAATCACTTGATGCTGAATAATCAACAGTAGTTATTATAAATCATTCCATAACTACTATAAATGAGCCAATAACTACTGTCAAATTATTTACAGTCCTTACTGAGTCATTTCTAAAAGATACTGAAAAATGGAGAGTAGTTTCTGAGCAGTAATTGAACCATTTAAAATATAAACTCAGTTATTCAGCATCTCTCTGTATTTTATTTTCATTTTATTTTCATTTTTATTTTCATTTTTACATATATTTTTATATATTTATGTATATTTTATTTATTTAAGTACTGCTGTCTGGGTAAAACTGGGTCCTTGGGTACCACAATTTCGTTCCACCCCATGTACCACATGTGATGCGAATGACAATAAAGTCTCCTTGAATCCTTGAATCCTTGAATCTTCTAAAACTAAATCAATAACTACTGTAAATGATTCAGTAAATGTTGTATATTTCAATAACTACTGTAAATGATTCAATACATTCTATAAATGATTCAGTAGCTGCTACAAATGAATCAATAACAACTGTACATTTCAATAACTGTAAATAACCCAATACCTTCTATAAATGAATCTGTACCCATCTGATTCAGAAACCACTATTAATGACTTAGCAACTGCTATACATGATTCAGTAACTGCTATGAGAATCATATATAAGCTTGTCATTTGAGGGTGAGGAAATATGGGCTCATACAGACATTTAGGGTTTTAAGGGATAAACTAATAGTTGAAATTATAAGCTTACATTTCTCCCAAATGAAAATTATGAACAGTTAAAAAAAAAGGTTATAAATAATAGTTTTTGCTTCCAAACTACACAAATATTAAGATGAGTTGGGCTCTAATGTAGGGTGTATAATTGTAACAGCACCCATCTCAAATACAGGTCAGACTGCACCGATTCCTAGGACAAATTGTTTTAAATTAGCGGCCGTGGAGAGACGAACACAAGCGCCTGCTGCTCAGGGGAGGGTGCAGAGCCACGGCTACATCAGGCACAGCCCAATGTTGAGGTCCCACAGGGGCACGACTCCGAGGAACCTCCTACAGCACACCTCCTGCCACCAGCAGGCCTGCCTCAGACTCGTATGGAAATTCATCCCAGATGTCTGCACACAGGCACACTTCCTACTCACTGCTAACTACAGACGAGCCTACCGTGCCTTTAGGCCTATGTGCCTCCACATCCCCTGGACTGCCCCTGCTTTATCACTTTTATAACATGTGCAATCACAGCCGTGTTCGCATCCCAGCCAGACATGCGGTTGCATTGCTTCCACACTAATTTGTACTCTAAACCGAGCAATATCCCCCTGCTGGCTCGATTCCACCGGAAGAAAAAGTCAGCTCGGCGGCTCTGCGTAATCTGTAATCAGGAGAAAGAGACGCACGCGGATGGGGGAGGTCACATTTCTCAATTTCTACCTCAGCTTTTAAAGACTCTCGTTCGCAAAGGAAACGCAAGACTCTGGTGGAGCAGTTTGACCAGCATTTCAGGCCCTACTGATCGCTTCCTGTTGAAAGTGTTACTAATGCAGCATGGAGGATCTGTCCTCACACGAAAACAAACCTGCAGAAATCGCCCAAAGCGCAAAGGAACTAACAAATGAGTAGTAATGAACTGCCAACAAAGTGCTCAGGATTAGTGAGAATTAGTCTTTATATTCGTGAAGCTAAAAACGCACCCCAGGGGGAATGCCTGAGCACCAGCAACAGGAAAAAGTGCCCGTGCAGACTTGCCCACTCCAACCTCAACGTATTTCTTTTTCCCCCTGATCTGTGCAGTACGCCCACTGCAGCAGACGTGAACAACATAATGTATGCAGCGTCTACATAAATTTATAAGCAAATTAGCCTGTGCGTCACTATCTTCTCCTGCAGATGAATGCCTCCAAGTATAACAAAATAGAGGGCATCTGAGCCTGCGAGAGATCTTTGTTTAGGCAACATTTCATTTGGGTCTCATCATGGTCCACCGTCAATGTTTTTTTTGTGGGTTTTTTTTTCTAGAGGCAAGCAAGGTTCTCCAAGTTTATAGACTGAAGTAACAGCCTCTACTTCCTGCAAAGGCTTACACTAGATTCTGGAACATTGTTGTGTGGATTTCACGACATTTGGGCGGGAGAGCATTAGTGAGGGCAGATAGCAATAACGGATGATTAGCTATAGCTCAAAAAGGACACTCAGACTAGGCTCTGAGGGGCTCCAAGGGGCTCCACGGTCTAATGAGCTACCAGTATGGCTTTATACCCCTATATTACCTGGATGGCACTGGTATGGCATGGAGGCTTTAGACTCCTGCATTGCTGCTCCACAGCTCCTGTTATACTGGCATATGCTTTTCAATAGTGATTAAACAAAATGCTGGTATCAGTACTGGATGCGCTCAAATCCCTGGCTGAGCAAACCCACCATGCTACAAGAATAAGAACACTTGGGCCAAACCCTAACCCTGGTACTAATCCAAACGTTGTAGACTATCCAACTGGATTTGACCAGAGAGTTGGTTGGTAATGGAAGCACTCATGCCTGCACATAAGCTACCATCCTAACCCCTTACTAGGAATGGTTGGTGCAACAGTATTCATTATAAAAATGATGAAGAATGTGGTTTTCTCATAAAGTGAAAAGCATTCTAGTCTTTTTCAACTAAACATACATTTCATTGTCACGCAAAAACCTTTTATCTCCAACATTGCAGGAAAATGAAAAACCTTCATCACTTTCAATGGAAGTCAATGAAAAAAGATTTTGGAGTCATTTTGGAGAATTTCTATAGAGGGTATGCACATGATGTTACGGGTGGCGAAGGTAATTGTGGCCACGCCCACTGAGTGTCAAAAAGCCAAAATCACAAAAACGGTGAAAAGCTGTTGTGTGACTGACTGTACCAACCGATTCAGCAGGAATTCTGAGATCTCCTTTCACAGACTGCTGAAAGCTAAAGAGAAGTGAAAGTGATGGATTGCTGCAAGGTACCGAAGTGTGTGGGAGCTCACTGTTGGGTGGTGTCAGGCTCTGAAAACAGGTGGGGAAAACAAAGCCTACTGTAGTTGCCGATTTAGTGACATGCTTAAAGCAAGTTAATGTAAGAGGTAAAGCTAGCCAATCTGGATGAGCCAGTCTACTAAGAGCTTAAAACAGAAGAAAACATGTAAGGCCATTCACTCGACTCTGTGTTCTCAGAGATGAGGCTTTATCCTCTAAACAGGTGCGAATTGAGGCCAAGTTAGCTGGACGTTCCTGGCTACACATTGATGTCCATGGACTGTTGGTTCTTTGATCATTTGGATGGATTGCTGTCAGGACAACTGCCTTTAACTTGAGCAGACAGTCACTTGTTTCATTCCCGGTTTGGTCACTTCCTCTAATAAACATTGCAGTCGTGCTTCTGAATGATTTGTCACACATTCTGACTAAAGTGGGCGTGTTCCAGCAGGAACATGACGTCAATGCATACCCTCTACTGGTCCACTGGTCATGACATTTTGACACATTTTTTAAATCAAGTCAGAAACTGAAAAATGGCAAAAATTGACAGACAAGGCTCTCAATCTACACACAAGAAAGTGATGGCTACAGCCACCATGTAGGGATTAAAACGATAACTAATATCATGCTGACACATCTCTCTCCAGGGCTGAAATGTGAGCAGTCCTGGTTTATAGATGATTCAACATATAGCACACCTGTTCTGCCGCCTCCCTGCTCATGGCCAGCGCCAACTGTAGCTGTAACTCCTCCTCTCCGCTGGTCTGTGGCCGGGCCTGCTCCAGCTCTGATGACGCATTGGGCGATGTAGCTAAAAAAGAGAGAGGACAAAACACAAGCATACGTTCATAATCACCATCAGCAACAGCATTCCAGGACCATCTTTCTGTGACGAAACAGGTACGCGATTCACAAGCCAAAAAGGGGTGTGTGTATCAGGCTGGTGTGGTATTGTGCACTGCTTACACATGTCGAACAGTCCAGAAGGAGAACTTCAAAAGACACGTGCACACGTCTGGTGGATCTCAAATTACCTAAAATTACCTGTTATGAGTAAACACACGTCTCATCTTTTTTTTCTTTTTTTTTAAAGCCGCAAATGGATGACTGCTGAAAACCCAAAGACGCACGACTGGAGGGAAGAATGATTGTCCTTGAAGTCGCGGGTTACGAGCCAGATGTTAAAATCAACAAATAACCAAAGCTCCAGATCATGAGGAGATGATGAGACCACACAGAAAGTGACGAGTGTAAACACATCCGCTATAAAGACACAACAAATAAAGGCCTGGCCAGGCCAGTCTAATCCTCTGTATACTGGAACACATGGACGGAGTCAGTAAGCACAAGGGTTGTCCATTAGGCTGTCGGGATCAGCGTAAGCCGAGGCGAGGGCCAGTCTTGCATCCACGGGGCAAGAGCATGGGCCAACGTGGAGGAGAACATCCGCTTGCCGCATGCTGGATCAGCCAGGCCATGCGGCGAGCACTTATTATAGGTTTGCAGTTAAACCAATGACGACCACTTCCTTGTGCGCTTATTGGATTACGGTTGGCCGTGTGTTTGGCCTCGGAATAAACAGAAGCCTCAGAGCATGAGCAGAAGAGCCATGTCAGCTCTGAGCACAGATAGAAATGTAACAACCCCTGCTCCAGATCTGCCTCCCACTTACTACGAACTCCAGATTCTGGATCACTGAGGAAAGGGCCTACGAGGAATGACAGAAGTAGGTCTTGGGAAGGTACGCTAGTACCGGTCTGTGAGCTGATGTAAATGGTTTTGCCCCCCGATCTTAGAGCAGAGCGCTGGAGATTATTTATAGATCTGTTTCAGGAGAGAGAGAGAGAGAGAGAGAGAGAGAGAGAGAGAGAGAGAGAGAGAGAGAGAGAGAGAGAACGAGTGAGACAAAGGGAGAGAGGGGAATGGGGGAAAATGGTGGGGTGGAGAGAGAAAACAGACACTGAATGGAGAGAGTGAGACAAAAAAAAAAAAAAGAGACATGAGTGAGAGAGACATGAGACACAGAAGAGAGAGAACAGGGAATGAGAAAGAGAGGAAACACACCGAGAGACACGCACACAGTGTGCTGAGACAGCCGGGCACCGTTTCCTGATCTGAAACCCAGAGGGACTCAGGGCTGATGGGAAACTACTAGCAGAGGACCCGTTTGCGTGGGAGCGAGGGCAGAGGCGAGGGCAGTGAGGGAAGAGGCCGGGGCGTGGAGCATTGCGACATCCCATGTTACGCCACAAGTGTCTCCCTGCCCCGCCCTAATGGGGACAGAGTGGAAATATGACTCTGGGAGGAGCTGAGTGCAGTCAGCTGGGCCGCCGAGCACGTCCACACACACACACACACACACACACACACACACACACACACACACACACCCCAGCAGCCCAGGACAAATTAAGCGCTCTCCTGACCTGAACAGCAAGGTCAACGTTTAACTTATTCCCATGACTCCGTGGACGTGTTGGCATAGCGGAGCGAGGAAGAGGATTCCAGCAGCTATTACCATCACAAACACCCATTACGGATACCTCGGAGAGCCTCTTACATCATAGACTTTTCAAAATAAGATGTAATTAGTGTTGAAGTGGAGGGAAAAGAAAGGAAAAGGCTCGCTCCACTGAAATTCACATGCAAAACCGGAGCTTTGAACTCTGTGCTAGTGAATATTTGAGGAACAGGCTGCTTTAATCTCAAGAAGGTTTTTCAAAAAGGTCCATATGGGACCAAGCTGGTGCCACTGGCTGGAAACGACAAACAGCTGAATGAAAATAGCTGGGGAGAAGTTAGACAGCATTAGCCTAGCTGGATGAAAGCATGTCTATTTAAAAACACAGGCCAAACTGTGAACGCTTTCAGCTACTGAGCAAGGGCCTTGGCCTGATCGGCTACTACAGGCCCAGAAAAGAGATAAAAAATAAGATTAGAAACAGGCAGAGAAACAACAAAGACGACTTCGCTAGACCCTTCACTGTAAACTCTAACTGTAAAGAACTTTCTTTGGCCTTCCTCTGAGTCCTTTAAGTGCCAACACAGAGAAGTGAGGGGGGTTTCCAGCCCAGATAACAAAAGAAAAGCATGCTTGGGGGGGATAGTGATGCAGATCTATAAGCTTTGATATGAATCAGTGAGATTATGACGAGAGCAGAGCGATTCATATTGAAAGACAAAGTGGAAACTGTACAGAGAGAAAACCACATGTTTTGATGTCTTCAAATGACTTGACTGGAAGTAAAAAAAAACAGATGAGCTCTGGAAATGTCACTCTATAGACATTTCCATCAGCTGTTCCACGGCTCATGTACTTCACTAGGTACCGCAGAAACAAGGTCTTACAGTATCAAAGTAAACACTGGGGCTCGTGATCATCTCTGCGCCCGTCTAACAATGCAGCTCATGACGACTGATGATAACCAAAGGAGAGCAGCTTAAGCATGGAATGACTGCCCGTAGCTTAATCTGCTCAACGCTTTATTTAGTTAGCTGCACTCGTCGCGATTCCCAGGCCACAGGGCACTGGTGTCAGCATTCCACAAAGGGGGCCGCCTTATATGGTCAAGAAACGGTGATTTTACCACCCCGATAACCTACACACATCGCAACAGACGCCATGCAATCGTACATACACCTTCTCCAGATTTTAATCTTTATCTCCAACGTTACCATATATTACTAACTCATTCCAATTATTATCCAGACTGAAACCAGCAGAATTGGCAGGTAAACAAGCTACAGCTGACTGGCTGTTGTCCATATAAAGCCTGAGCACTCGAGTTTCCCTATCAAAAACAACTTGAGGTGTGAATTACACTCAACAGAAAGTCCATTTCCAATCTGTGAAAGGACAATACCAGGAAACTTCCACAGGAATGTAAGACATCCCGCCGTTAACAGCCTAGCTTTTCTTGCACTGGTCCATTTTCCCCTTCTTTTGTTAATGGCTCAGCTGCTCGCACTTCCGCTCCCCCTCCTTTTATGAAAATCGCACCAAGCGTAACACCAACACCCTCCCCCTCAAAATTCCCCAAACTTTTGCTCTAGATTGCTGCAAACACCCTAAATTTCTAAGATAGGGGAGATTTCCCGTTTTTCCCAATTCAGATCCTAAAGGCTTCTCCTGCTTCTCAGAATCTAAACACTTCCGGCACGGTTCATGTTACGAACTTCACCACCACCTGACCCTACACCGGAGTTTGAGTAAACTTCCCTCTTCTGACACTAGCTTCCCTGGTGTAGACGATCAAATTCTTCAGTCATGTGCAGAGGGGGAGGAGTGAGAGGCGCGCATCCTACTTCCTCCACTCAGCACAGGCGCTCAGAGCAGAGGCGCAGACCTCAGGGAGTTCAGGAATTCTGGCTTCCTGTAAGCGGCACGAGGAAAAGGGGAGGGGGGAAAGAAAAGCCAGAAGCTGCTCAGAACAGCAAGATACCACCCAGACACCCCCCCCCCTAGTCCTTAGCATAGAGAGCATGGGGGGCATAGCTGAGGAGGTGTCCCCTGAAGAGCAACGGCAGGCATGCAGTTTTCCAGTCAGATTAAAGGATTACTTCATGCAGCCAAGAGCCTCCAAGCGTGGGCTCCTTGATGAGGGCATTGCCAGTGGAGAGCACACTAATCCTGGGTTAGGCCAACCCCCGGGACCGCTGCAGTGCCCTGCATCCCAAAACAGCTACAGAGCAATATTTCAAAATAAGACCAGTTATATGAAACTGCTATTGGTCTGATGTGCCCATTCGTCATTTCTGGGGGTGCATCAGTACGCAGCGGTCAGGGTTTAGTTCACATCAAGGGTTTGACCTCATGGTGTTTTTAGCATGGCATGTTGCGAACAGTGGTTCCCTAACTGTATCTGCGTTCACTCAGTACACTGTTCCTCCAGTCTAAAATAAATATATTATTATAAAATATACAAAATAACAACATTTAATTGTTCTGTGTACATGTATACACTTCTTTGTAATGGACATATCTTGCTCTCAGCTATAAGACTGGGTTTTCCTCTCAGCACCATTTCAGTACTGTTAAATGGTAACGCGAGCATCACATGAAACACTCTCTCACCATTTGAAATGATCTTAATGCTACAAAGCTGTTGAGAGACTGAGCTGGGGTCAGTCGGCTGCTCTGCATCTGATCACCCTTACTGTCGGCATTAGTTTCACTACAGTTTACAGGGATCCCTGTAGGTAAAGGGGATTCTTTGCCCTTATTATAGTGGCAGCGGCACACCGTAAAAGTGGCCTTTTACTAGAGCTGGGCAATATAGAATAAATGTATATAATTTTACAATATACTATATTTATCACAATATTTTGTCATTGTAGACAAACTGCACCAACAGCAGAACATTTTTTAAAAACTACTCTCCAAATACTCTCCAAATACTCTCCTGACTGATTACACTCTTTGTAATGAAATGCGCAGATAATCAGTCTTCTTTAAGAACAGATAATATCCACAATATACTCATAAAAGCATAGTGTGTACCACATTAACAACATTTCTCACAATACGATAAAATATTACCATGCTGCCCAGGGTCTATCGTTTAAACGGTGTGCTCTTGAAGACTTCACATTTCATACACACACTCCGTTACACCCCTGGACATTAACTAAGAAATAACATTTGGAAATGTATGGAAAGGTTTTTGTGTGGCAGCAACGATAGCATATATCGCCTACCACCATTGTGCAATGTATTTTTATCCGTTTTCATAGAAAACAGTGCGTCATACAGTGCCAGAAACCACACAAGCAAGACCAACAGGGAATGACTTAATAGCTCGACAGGGTTTGACGTAAGCATGTGAGGATGCGGTCATTGTGCTAAGCATGATGCATTGTTTGTTCCTTTACTATTCATCGGTATTAGCCTCTTACTCTCAGGATGTTAAAAAAATAAAAAGGCATATCAACTACGTGTGTGTGTGTGTTGTCTTAACATTTCACACAAACTGGGCAGAATATTCATATAAACTGGAGTAAAATAAGCTGATATGGGGTAACATCTCTAGATGCATCTTGCTCTTGTGAAAATGAATGCAAGCCATTTTAAATAATGGCTTAACCTGCCATTATTAACAGAATTTCTCCCTTAAAAAAAAAAAAAAACATGCAGCAATCCACAGCCCAGTGTTAACACCATTCGACCACACAACATCCTCTCAAACCAGTCACAATGACAAAAAAAAAAAAAAAAAAAAAAATCACATTTCAAAACTCGGTCTTACACAAGGCTCTAAACAGGCTTGCACAACATTCCACAGTCAGCAAACTTACATCCGTGATACGATGCCGGTGATCCCTCTGACCTGCCGTATTCCTCCGAGTAGCTGGTGGACAGGTTAGGCTGACTGGAGCCACGGCCAAAGTTGATCTGATGGTTGCTGCCAACGCTGGTGGCCACCTGAGCCATGCGCTCCTTGGTCTTCAGGGCCTGAGAGCGTTCTCCCTTCAGCCGGTCGTCGTCTTTCAGGAGCACCACCAGCTGCTTGGACTTCTCCCTCACGTTGATGCCCTGGTCTTTGCCATCACGGTCAATGTACTGGAAATCTTTGAGAGTCTGGATAGCAAAGATGTTCTCTTTGCACTGCAGGGCCACGCGCTCCGAGCCGGTCTTGATCAGGTAGTCCAGCAGCGTCAGCGCCTTGTAAACGTGCCGCCAGTTCTTGCCGTGGTCGTTCAGCCTTTTCCAGATCATGCTCATGATTTCGGAAAAGGCCACCACGTTGTAAGTGAGGTCGGAGATTTCCGACATCAGCGAGCTGGAGGGGCCCCATGGGTCGTTGGAGGTCGCTTCTCTGACCTTTTTCTCTGCTTCTGAATAGTTATTCACCACATTTTTCATCTGTCTCCTGATGGTAGAGCTCGGCATGGTGAAGGCTAGGATATATCCTTGGGAATCACACGAAACAAAAAAAGGGTTTTATTCCACAAAAATAAGAAAAACAAAAAAGTTGGCACTCTTTCTTCAGTTCTCAAACCAAGTTCAGGTTCCAGAAAGGTTTCTGCAAGTCCAGATGAGTGTTCCCTGCTTCAACAATTCCCGGCGTTACTCTGTGCCTGTTAAAACCATTTCCACACAGTGTAGGGAGTCAGCATGGCGAATTCCTCCATTACCTGGAACACAAAACCAAGCAGTTAAGCACAGGCTGAAGAAGCTGAACGCAATTGTCTAAAAGTTCATTTGCTTGAGCTCTACACCTACAGGCTTTTTAATCACACACATTTCACAAAGATGAACTCATCACAAGCCGACACCCATTTTCTGCTCTTTTGAAGTCTTCTTCAACGTTAGCTAGAACGGGGTTGCACACGTAAGCTCGGGGCAAAGCTCTTGCCCTTTGTGTCAAAGCTGCATATGCGGCCGACGTCTAGCGCGCACATTTCCTGACAGCACCAGCAGCTCCTCGCCGTTAGAACGATCCCCCCCGAAGACAGATATAAAGAAATAGGTCACAGCTGTGCACTTTCCAAACACAGAACGTGTAGTAGGCTTCCATCCAGGTAGTGAAACACTACCAGCTCACACGCTTCACACGCGCAGAGAATCATAGGGTGGCCCAGCGCCTGACGTGGTTCCTGTTACGGTAATACAACACTCACTTGAGACGTTTCGTTTCTCAAAAGCAGCTTCGGTGTTCTCCTCTTCCGACAGAACAGGCAGTGGTGCTGACCGCAGGTTCATCACTGTGACTGGACGCTTCGGTTAAATGATTAAATTAACAACGTTTTTCAGAGCAGGCGTTTGTGTGCTTTGAGGAGAGCTTAACTAAGATCACAAATTGCAACTAGAGGTTCAAATGCTGTAGTAATGATTTTAATAACATCTGATCCTTTTTATCTCCCTCGAATTTCCAATTTTCAACTTTTTTGTTTTCTTTTTCCCACCATCTAGCTAGAACTTGCACCGAGAGGGCAAAGCCCAGCATGTGCGTGAAAAGCCAGAAAGCCATAGCTTTTTGAACTGCCGCTAACGCAATGCCATTGTACAAGGATGAGATTTTTACAGCATGACAACTGTCTCAGAAAATATCACGGTTTTAGGGTATGACAATATACTACTAATATACTAGCAGTGAACTGTGGAATGAAAAGAGGGGGCAAATGGGGGCATTCACAGAACTATAAAGTCCACTAAGTATCTGGTCAGTACACCTCTATACCTATACCAAAAATGACTGCAGCTTTTTAAAGAACCTGGTCACCACATGATCAAGGAGGACTTTAAAATGTAGGCAACGTAAACTGTGTGGCTGCATCATCTACAAAAACACCAAGAGCTCATGCATGTTGGCCAACACGCAGCATTAAGGAACTCAGATTGGATGGGAGTGGGGTGGATGATCAGGACTTTTTTTTATGACCACACTCTTTGCCCAAACCAGGACCCTGCCAATATTGATGTGTAATGACTTGTTAAGCTTAGAGCCATTAGCTGGTGAATACATGGGGCAGCAAACAGCCAACAAAACAAAACTTGGCATGCCCAATAAATTCATTAAAAGTCACTGAAATGTGACTCCTGCAGCCCTGCTGAGCGACCATACAGAGAAACCTCCGCAGCGACTCCCACCCCACCTCACCTCCCCCCGCCCCCCCCCAAGTCTGCATACACATGAATACAGCCAGGCCCTAATGAAACATCTGCTGCTTTAATCACCTATTGAGGCCCAGCACACAAGAGGAAGAGAGGGGCAACTGTATCAGTGCCGGAACAGAGCTCCAGCAGCCCTCGCTCTGATCGGGGGCCCAGGAAGCCAGCACACAGGCAGGGTCTGTTTGGGGATCTAGGCCGCGCTGCAGCCCCTTCCATACTAAAGAACACGTCAGGTCTGAGCCCTGCCAATAACGGGGCAACTCAGTGATTGGCGTTGAAAGAAAGCCAAAAACTGGGTAGAATGGGTCCAGTGAGGAGCAAAGTGAGGATGTGGACTGGTTAGGACGACTTCATCTCCAAGCCCAGCGATGAAGAGGAACGAGGAGAAACGGTCAGAACAGGTTCAGTTTAGCTTGATTTGTCTGATATGACTAAAACTGCATCCTAAGCACTCTTTGATTGATGCCGTTGAAATACCATATTAAGTTCCATAAGAGCCATTAGTCTCATTCCCCAATTTGTCCCTACAAATGCTGTAGCTTTATTTCAAAGGCTGTGTTTACGCCTGCACGTCTCAGCACAACAAACCAACCACACATGGACCCTTATGAGGAAGTGGCCTAGGTCTGGTCTGAACTCTGGAGCACTTCGTCTGTGGTGAGAGTGTGATCAGACCTCAATTCAACCCAATATTCAAGTGTACTCCACTAGTTTAAGCTAAACGAACAGCCTGATGCTGGTATACCGCCCAGATATTTACCGCCACTACAGCTACGAAGAGACGCCATCTCCGCCTTTGCTGCATGTTAAATTGCACAGAAATCTCCACGAGTCCAGAACACTTGACCGTCTTCCTGTATTTACCTTCTTGCTCCTGGCCCAGACAGGTCTGACCAACAGGCGAAGAGCATCATTAGCAAATACTAATTCTCCACATTAATCTGCATTAAATGAACCCAAAGATAACAAAGTGCCTCGATTGGTGTTTATCGTTATTCTGGCTGAGTCATAATGGCTGCGTCTATCAGAAAGATCTTTTGCTTTCAGAGAATCAAGACATGCTCAATTACCAGAACTCTGACAACTGTGCTGATATTCAATTTTATCAGATATAACAGCTGTAAACTTTAACAGCTGTAAACTGTGTAAACTGGAACTACAAGCATTAATGTAGCTAGAGAGATTATATAATAATAAGATAGAATTATGCAGTAGAATTACAAAAACGTAATATACATAATGATATTAATCAGATTACCAGTTTTTCTGATATTCTGTATTTAATATATGTAGGCATGTTCATAGATGAATATAATATAAAAATATAAGTTGTTGGTGTAACTGCCTGCATACTTTTGACTAGCATTTTGGAGCATTGCTGTGAGGATTCGATTGCATTCAGCGATAAGTGCGTTAGTACGGTCACCCCACCTCATCCCCAACTCCTTAACTCATCCCAAAAGCACTGGATGAAGCACCAGCATCCTTCCAGAGAACACCGTTCTTCCACTGCTCCACAGCTCAGTACCGGGGGGCTTTACAACCCTCTAGCCCACGCCTGGCATTAGGAAAGGTTACGATAGGTTTCTATTTTATTGGCAGTGCTTCTCTACAGGGACAAGCCGTGTGTGTGTGTGTGTGTGTCCATGTCAGCAATAGCTGCATCTTAAAGTAGCTACATTCATTAGAAGAGGTGTCCACAAACATTTGGATATCTCATGTATTATAATGGACAAGCTTTTATGGTCTTTGCTGAAAATTGTCCCAGACACTGTTTTTAATTATTTACAAATCCTAACTAAACATCTGGGTGGATGTAATTAGACCTGCAATAAAGCTATAAAGGATAATCGCCCTCAGCTAGTCATTACCAAATCTTCTATACTAATAAATACATTATGTCTGTGCTCATTTTACAAGCCAGTATCCTGGGTTACAGATTTTCTCTCAATGCCTCAGCCAATGCATCAACGCCTCAGCGAATTTCATTAGCAGCTCACCTGATTTTACTTCATGAAGTGCTGATTTAGCTAAAGCCACATTTCCATCATAACAACCAATAATACTGGGTTTCTCAATGAGAGGTTTGGGTATTTCGGCACTATTAAATCATTATTAATTATTAGTTAGCATTTATTAACACAACTTTTTTTCCTGATCAAATGAAGACCCTCTGCATAAATAAACAGCATATTCTTTAACAGCCTACACACACCTGTCCATTTTTCTGCCTCCTCCTCCTCCCAAACTGAATTACCTACAGTTTTCACTCAACTCAGCGATGATCTGACCATTGTAGTCCCCTTCAAATTCATATCTCTGTGACTTCTCAATCAGAAAATACAGGTTTTGATATTTAGACATAAAGCTTACATATTATTTATCTGTCAGAAATTCTATGCTACTATGTATATCTGGGCAATATGACAATATTTTATCGTATTGGGATAAAAGTTCTTATTGTGATACACAATATGCTTTCCTAATATTTTGAGGATACTGATGGTGCTTAATAAACACTGATCAACTGCAGGTTTCAATACAGACAGTGTAATTACACTGGTTTAATTAGAATAGGTTCAGCAGATGTTGAATAAAAATCACTGTACTCTGTATACTCTACTATCTGTATAGTAGTTTATAAGAACCTGTCACTACTGATGTATTTAATCTGTGATTACATGAGTATCATGTATATAAAAATATTGTGATCTAGTACTTTTACATTTACATTTATGGCATTTAGCAGACGCTCTTATCCAGAGCGACATACAAGGTTATTCATATTACAGAGAACCATTACCATACTTTACCATATCGCCTTGTCCACAATCCTACAATATCAATAACTAGCCAAACAACAAAGCAAAAAGTTAGATAAGAACCAAGGTCCCTTTGACCATTTGCAATCACCTACAGTGATATGGTCATCGCCTCGCCTGTGGTGACTGTATTCCATCCACTGAGGAGACGAGTAAAGGTTTTAATATAGACCCCCCCCCTCACATACACACCCCCCCGGATTAACTAATCCAATGCAAATAGGTCTAATTAGGAATAATAACTGATTCTACACTGAACAAAAACAGTGATTCATTAGGAGTATAATTATAAGATATAAGGTATTAGTGTTACCTAAATCTTGCACTTGGTCCAGACTGAACATGAGCTTATGAGGCTTAGTAAGCATTTCACACCCAAATATATTTATATGGAATTTGTACCAACGCCTGCTTATCCAGGCCTAAGCTTAAACAGCTCAACAGCAGACGGTTGGTCATTCTTCATGTTAGCATTGTCAGCCTTTTAAACATCTGGGGAGAGTCTGTGTTTCAGGAGTCAATCTACACTGCTGTGTATCAAGCATACCGAGGTGAACACAGATTACAGACAGCCTAGCTTTTTACTCTATCTAAAGTGGAAAAAATACAAATATAAATAGTCTAATCAAAGAAACATCACAATAAGTTAGTTCTCAGCACAGATATCAAAGCTGATTCACTTGAAAAAGGCTATTTTTGGTTGAGGCCACCGACAGGAAGACAACAAATGGAAACAGAAGAAAAGTGTGGGGGGGAAACATGAGAAAATTTAATTTAGGCAACTGAATCAACAGTCTTCGGGCTCTTTGATTACAAAGAGTTTCACTCATTGTACACTAGACTAAACATGGCCTACTGGTAAGCCATCTAAAAGCAATAAGCATCTAGTCAACAGGAACCGAGTCCCTACCGATCCATAACAGCCCCCCCGGAGTTCGACTGTGAATACTAATAACCCCGGCTAAACCTCCACACACCCTGGGGAGCGTGAGTACAACTGCATGGCACAGGTGCAGAGGACAAAGTGCCTAGATACGATTCAACCTTGACAAAGAAAAATGTGTGTGACAAGTGCCAACAAGCCTCGAGTCTTCACGGCTCCATTATAAAGGAGCCGTGAGAGGGCATGTGGGGACAGAGTGGATGAAGACGAAGACGAGGCAGCAGCAGGTAGAGTAGATAGAGATATGAGCACCACACCCCACCTCATTACCAGCCAACCCAGAAGGAAGCAAATGTGGGGCTTAATAATAAGCACTGATCGTGATAACTGTGTCAGCTGGAACACAAAACAAAGCCCGGCTTGAGACTGGATTAAGACGAGGTGTAGGATAGCCCAGTCGGTTCGGTCACCGTTCAGAGACTTCTCCAAGGGTTAGAGTTAGGGTTAATATATTTAAACATACAGACATTTGAGCTGAAAGATGATTAAAAGAAGGCTAGAGAGGATTTTGGAGGTGGCCATCTTATTCAAACCTCAGACATTGAGTTTGGTTTGCTCTTGGTTGTTGAAGTGAGTGGTTCCACCGCGGCCATATCGAAAGAACCCACTGAGGCCTTCAAAAAGAAGGTTGTAGATGGCCAACATGTCCGGGTTAAGCTGTCCTAGCAAGTACATCCCAAGAACAGACCATGCGAAGCATACAGAAGTGGTTGGTGTGGCGCAAAAGATAACACCACTACCTGCCACTTAGCTACCATGTTGGAGACTGGGGTTCGATTCCCAGTCTGGGTGACCGTATGCTGCGCTACACCAATAAGAGTCCTTGGGCAAGACTCCTAACACTACATTGGCCCACATCTGTAATACGAGTAACCTTGTAAGTCGCTCTGGATAAGAGCGTCAACTAAATGCCATAAACGTAAATGTAAATGTCTCCAACAAGCCTAAACCATCATCACAGGTCCAACAGGTAGATCTTTCCACAGATGATTCACAGTACAGCAGCTACCACCAGTAAAGAGACCGTACAAGCTTGATGTTCATGGGAGGGTGTACAAAAGAAGAAAAATATCAAAATACAAATGCTATCCAAAAACAAAATCATCAAAGCTTCTGGACTTATGTGCATTAGCCAAACCTGTGTCATCTCTTTCTAAAGGTATCTACGGTACTTTGACATCAACTGTGGTAAGATCTAAACATAGGTCCCACGATGGCACTCCAGGACTGTTGAAGGCTTCTTGAGCTGAACTTCCTAAGATGGCCTGACCTGGCCATGTTGTCCGCTGTCTCACTTAAAATAAATGATCTTGTGGACAGTGGAACATCTAATCTTCTGAAAGCCCTTCCCAAACTCCCGCAAGTACACCCTTCTTTCCGAAAGCCTCAGAGATCTCGTCGGATCTCACTACGGTGATCTTCACCCCTCACTTCATCAACAACCAAGAACATTACATTTACATTTACGGCATTTAGCAGACGCTCTTATCCAGAGCGACTTACAAGGTAACTCGTATTACAGAGGTGGGCCAATGTAGTGTTAGGAGTCTTGCCCAGGGACCAGGGTCACCCAGACCGGAAATCGAACCCTGGTCTCCCACATGGTGTAATAGCTCACTGGCTGCTAGTGGTTTTATGTCTAAGGTTTAAATAAAACATCACCCCCAAACCTTAGTGTCCCAATTTTCACACGACTGTAGCTTCAGCATCAACAGCCCATCACCCTGCTCCACAAAGGGCACCCCTCGCCCTATTGTCCTCCCCAAGACCCCGTATGTCATGTAAAACAATGCGGGGCCAGGGAGGGATGGGATCAGGCATGTGTCACAAATCAATGCTCACACGGCAGAAAAACATTCTCCATACACGGGTGTGTCCACCCAGTGGCCAGCAGGACGGCCGGGGAAGGATCTCCTGACATGTGGACCACTTTAACACGGCTGATAGTGTAGCTAACTAACTAACTAACTAACCAACTAACCCAAACGGAGACCACCCTTGTCGTGGCTGCACTGAGAACCTACTAGTAACCTTCAGTCCCTGAACAAACTCGAGTTAAAGCTGCTTTTATCAGCATGTCTTTGCCTACACAAGCTTAAAAGCCGTCATATTTGCAGGGATAAAAAGAGGAAACGGCCAACTTGTGTAGTTTAATAGTATCTACGTTATCTAACTAGCTAGTGCTGTCTATATATCAGCAACTGGTCGAGCTAGCATAGCTTCCAGCTAACGATAGCTAGCGGTCTACCAGTCAGCAGAAAGGGGGGATTAAAAGGTTTAACTGTACAGAAGAATATCTGACGGGTCATTAAAGTTAGTTTTAGTAGATAACTTATTTCGCTATGCTGTGTAGCCGGGCAGATTACTATAGCTATAGCTATGAGCGCTAGCTAGTGCTAGTGCTAGCTAGCTAACACCCCTAGCTCAAACAGCACTGCACAACAGTTCGAGTCTACGGACTAGTAGTAAAATACGCCAACTTTTAAAGAAAAAGCTGCTCTAAATAAAAGCAACAGCGCTCGGTTAATATATTAGACTGCGCAGAAACTCGGAAAAGCTTAACTAGTTCAAGTTATTAGCGAGTAAACAAGTATGTAGCATTTTAGCTAGCACGAAAAGTTCGAGAAGCGGCGAAAGTGCTAGCTAGCTATAGCCAGTTAGCCAGTTAGCCAGCCTGCTAACATGAGCTGTTGTCTCGTCGTTCTTTTATATTATAGCTATTTAAAGAGAAGCCAGATGAAATTGGTCAACGCCAAAGTATTAAACATATGTCTAATAAATAGATTACACGGTCAGTAGCTATTTTAAAGTCGTGTATGGCGACTGTCGATAAAGAAAGCCCACCCCGGTTATTAGCTTGACTGTGTTCCGTAACAGTGGGTCTTTAATCGCCAGCTGTTTCTGTGAACCTACACTATAGTTAGCTCAATAGTGCTGGATTATTAGCTAGCTAGAAATCCACCCATTTATCTGCGATATTTCGATATTAACTCGAGTCCCCGAGTTACAATGGCTGGCTGGTGCTTTGTGGGGATGTCTCCGACCTGGGGTGAGCAGGCAGCAGCTGGGAGACACGGAACCAGCTGGGAGACAAAACACGAACTTACCGATCCGCTCGCGGTGCTGCTTCAGGACTCCTCTGGGCTGTTCGA